>NC_136408.1:132150288-132662788 GCF_051521515.1 Lactuca serriola | reverse complement strand
TATATATATATATATATATATATATATATATATATGTGTGTGTGTGTGTGTGTGTGTGTGTGTGTATATATATATATATATATATATATATATATATATAATTTTGTGTGTTTCGTTACTAACAGGCAGCTATAAATCATCCAATAAGAGAACTTTTGGAAAATGAAAAGAAGGTTTGGTTCATTGACGATTATTAATTACCATAAAAACTTTTATATACATAAATTCTCACTTTTTAAAGGATGTTAAAAGGATTAGAAAGACCATCCTGTCCCTACACGTCAATTAACATGCAACTTTATGCACCTTCTTTATTAAACATTTATGCCGATTTATGATTATTTTTATGAACAGAAGAAGGTTGCATCATGGATAGAAAATAGATTGCCTCCTTTGCATATGTTAGGCTTAAATTTTGGATGATTTTAGAAGTGTCCATGAACAGTTAGGATCAACGAGTAACAAAAAATATGTACATTATGTTTGACTTTCATATATCCTCTTATTTCTACTACCTATAAAAAAAGAACAGTTAGGATCAATAAGTAACAGTTACGGTTATTTTTTATGTTTAAAATTAACATTTTTCCTTATAAAGTATTGTACTATGCTAAAAATGGGTAAACTTTGAAAGTATACCCCAAGTATAGCATTGTACTTTCAAAAAGCAATGCTTTCATAAGAAAAAACATTAAAAAAATTAAAATAAAATAGTTTCAATAGCATGTTTCACTTGTATGTTTGGGGTATGCACTCATGGTCCCTTACTTAACCAAATAGATTTGGTAAATTTTATGTTCCCTTTATTTGTTCTATGAGCCATTTCATATTCCTCATTTATAGAAGCTAAATTGGATTCTTTTTTTCTTTTTCCTCATAGGAACTTAACTTGTTATGACAGTTGTACTGTATGTTTGGCAAGACTGAAGTCCGAATTGAGATTATTCTAGAGGGAGTCCTTTTTTGCCATGCTCCTCCCTTGCCACTTGGAAAAGTTATTGTTTGTATTACATGCAGTGAAATCCGTGAATTTGAGTACCTTGAAAATCAAATTAGTAACCCTAGAGGAGGTAAAAAAAATGTTCCAGAAGTTCAGAAGAATTATTATTACTTGTGAGATTTGTTCAAATTTTATTATCTGAAAAATAAGGTGGTGAAGAAGAGTCGTGGTCTCAAATGATAGAGGGATGGGCCTTGACCCCGATTCTTAACTCTAGAGTTGGTGTCAACTTTCGTGACATTAATGGTTGGACTGCCCTTTACTGGGCTGCTCGATTTGGAATGAGAGGTATGTTTTTGAACAAATTCATCTTTCACTTCTCTAGCATCATCTTTATGCACTATCTTTAATGTTTCATTGATTGGTGATGATTCAGGTGAGTCTGGTGGAGATATGAGGATCACTTTAAGCCTCCTTTCATCAACAACTTTACCATCTCTAACAAACTGTTCAAATTTATAAATCAGGTAATAAAATTACTATTAAAAAAAAGAACTTAAAACATTTTCAGAAAAAAAAAAACAACCATGTTAGAGGTGACATCTTCCTCCTTTGTTCCCTCTGGGACATATGTACTTTGAACTAAGAATTTGTCCCTGCATATCATGTCTGGAGGAGCTACCTTTGGTGCTTGCATAGTAACTGCATTTATATATTGACACTTGACAGAACAGTGAGGCTATAGTATCTTTTGACATCAAGGGGTAATTTTGTTAATTTCTAATATGTTTTTCAATTATAATGATTTAGGAATATAAATAAGAATTATAAATCAATAAAAAATATCAAAAAATAGATTTGGGTACATATGATATTTTAAAACATTAAGAAGGGTAAATATGATATTTAGATATTAGGACGGATAAATATGATATTTCGATGTTTAACAAGGACATATACGAAATTCTATATGGTTGTAAACATGGACAACAATTTTATAACTTTATTAACTCATCCTGCTTTTTGAAATTTGGCAGGCTACTTAATTAAGAACTTGGATTCGCTTCCCAAACATGATGATACAAAAAAAAAGGTAGCCCCTCCCTCCGCCTCTGACTTGTTTTAGTTTATATACACATAAATTTTTTCTTGCACTATAAAAGCAGCCCCTAGATATTGTTTTAGCATAAAAAATAAATTTATGTCACAATATTAGGAAGTTATATGGTTGTTGCTGCATTTTCTAGTGATGCTTTTGTATTGGTTGTTGCTGCAGAAACTGTCATCATATTGTGGGACCCTGAGAAAAACATACTCGTGGTTGTAATTCGGTCTTCTCTTAGAGTGGGTACATACATACATGCACTTGCTTCTTTTTGACTTAAGCACTGAAAAAGGGATAGATAGCTAGAAAACCTGGCTTAATACAACTCATGTTAAATTTGATAAATATAGTGAAATTTGTTTTATGTAGCTGATTACACATTAATTTAATTATGCAGGTTTTGAAGTTTTTGATGGAAAAGAATAGTGTTAATGCTCTTCATAGAAAAGTATGTTGGTATTTTAGGAAATTTGGCTAATAATTTAGTTAATTATATAAAAAATGTTGAAATGTTACATTTGTCTACTATTGGAATGATTATTTGTATGACATTAACTTTTGTGCAATGTATTGTATTTTTTGTATATGGTATTGTATTTTCTATTATGAGACATGATATGCAAATTTAATTTGAAATTCAGTAAATCTATAAATAATTTTAAAAAAAAAAAAATTAAAATTACGATACACAAAGATGTGTGTCGTCTTCATTTATGACATGACCTTTCTTGACAGGGGCTTCCTTGATACGCAATGCGTGTCATAAACACGCGCGTCGTAAGGTTACGACACACAAATGCGTTTCGTCTTCCTTAATGACAGGGCCTTTCTTGATACGCATTGCGTGTCGTAAACGCGCGTCGTAATTGCGCGTCGTAAATGAGCGTCGTAAATGCGCGTCGTCTATAGACGACGCGCAAAAGCGCGTCGTCTCTCTTTATGACAGGGCCTTCCTTGACGTGCATTTGCGCGTCGTCTGAGCCCTTTACGACGCGCAATGAGCGTCGTAAAAGGTTGTTTTTCTAGTAGTGTGTTAAGCTGGATTTAGATGGTCAAGTAGTTTGTTGTAGGCCATTGGTGGAAACAATTCAGCGGTATCGCCTGGAAGATCAATAGACAGATTAGCGTGATTAGTTTAGCAACAAAGTCAGAGTTCAGAAGTGTTGCATCCCTCAGCAGGGATGCCGATCATTTATATGTGTTGGGCTTATGATCCATGTTGGACCAAGTTTATGTATGGATACATAAAGAATTGGGCCACATGAACCATGGATCATAAAACCCATGGGTATGGATTTGGGTTATACCCATGACCCTTGGAATCCACACATATAAATACATGCACCATGACCTAAAAACGCCAACCGATAGACACTTGACATGTTCTTCGAGTTGATGGTGGTTTTTGGTGCATGGAGTTTCTCTCTCAAGAGTCACCTTTGTTCTAGGTGAGTTGTGATTCCATTTGAGGTGCAACACTTCGGGCACTAAGTTCTTAAAGTCCAAAGTCTTTCTAGCAACACCAAATGCATCAAGACTTCAAGCCACATAAAAGGTATGTTACCCTAACTAGTATATTGTATTGTTTATGTTAAATTACATGCTAGTTATAAGTTTAATGCCTTGGAAACCATTTGCATGTATAATTAGTGAAAACATATATCCAAGGTATTTAGGATTGTGCACCATAGGATGTTGTAGTATACAAAAACTCATCAGTAGTATCAGAGCCAAGGCTTGTTTTCAATTATACTTGATGTAATTGCTGAAAAAATCGATTTTCTGGCTGTCTGGACTGTGGACTCGCCGAGTCCATGAATAAATTCATCCTACTTGTCGAGTAGGTTCATACACTCGACGAGTAGGAGGCCCAAAGTTCAGCTTTTCGACTTTTAAGGATGGAATTGGACTAGGATCATTACCCTAAACTGTTTTTGGATTTGTAAACCTGTTTTTGATGTGGTAATGATCATACTAATCCAATTTCAAAGATAATTGTCAAAGTTTGAAGTTTTATATTAAGTTCATATGATTCTTGAAAAATGTTGATGTGAATTATCTTGTTCTTGTGAGTTAGTTTAGATTAATAGAAAAAATTATGTGATAATTGTTTTCGATCCAAATTGATCTAAAAGTTGTTCATAATATGTTTTTTTGTAACTTATCCTCAATTTATATGAAATGTCTAATTTATGATTTTTAAAACTCATAAGATTTCCATAAGTTATGAAAATGAAGAGTCTTATTTTTTAAATGTTTTAAAGTCTTCCATAACTTGTCCTCAAGTTATGGAGCTTGAAGAGCTTTTTCATTAAAACTACTTTAAAATCATAAGTTATGGAAACCAGAAGTTTTTGAATTGTTCAAAACTTGCCCTCAAGTTTTGGAATTTGTAAAGTTTCCCCCCATGAATACTTTAATTCCAAGTTAAACCCTTAGAATTTTAATAGTTAAAATTCAACCCTTATACTATTATAATATTATAGGTTTAATATTTATATATATGTATAAGAGTAAGTCAGTCTTACCATTAGTAGGCCTCATTCACGAAGCCGGTCTATAAGGTAGGTATAAGGTTACCGCCTATAAAATGGCAGTTTAATGGGTGTCCACTCTCACCCACCGCTTCCTTGACTGGTGGAGGGTCATTAGTCGAACAGGTAGGACATGACATTAATTCTCCCTTCATTAAATGTATAACGATAAATACTAAGTAACTAAACACTTATAAATTCCCAATCTTAGTTACTTAGGAAAATGTGAATTTGGTGCTAACCCATGAAATTACACTTTGCACCCTGTTAAGTCGTTAGTGGAGCGTGTGTGGTTAACCGACACACAAATTTGGGACTGGCAATGCGTGGGAAAGGGTAGTTCGATGTTAATCGTAGATCAGTGGAGCGTGTGTGGTTAACCGACACATTGATTAGGTGGTTGTAACATTGGGTGTACCAAGTTAATTTGCATGGTTATTCACACCTTGTTTGTGATCCTCGGCATCCCAGTCACAAACTTTAAGGGCACAATCGAGATTTAAACATGCAACTGAATAGTTCAATGAATCTCAAAAGATCTAAGAGTTTCAATTCATTTAAAACCTAATGTTAAATTTCATTTTTCATGGTGGAAATTGGTAAATCGTCATTTACCTACCTTCAAATATTTTGTAGTTTGGATTACGACATCCCTCTTCCAAGTTATAAAATATTGTGTTGGGTCCTAGCCTTAATATTCCATATTGCGTGTTATATTAAGGACTTAAATCAACTAAAATTGAATTTCTCCCTCACAAATGTCTAGTTCAGACAACTATGTTCTTCATTATCCTTTTGGAAAAGGCCTTCCCATTGAAGATGATATCCTACATGGCAATCAAGGTGAAAGATTAATCCCTTTATTGTGCATTAATGGGACTGGAAATCATACTTCACTTCCTCTACCTCCTCCAAAAATTATCCTTAACCTACAAGTTCAAGGTTACTCAATCCCTATTGGCAAGCAAAGTCTATGTGTGCTCACATCTTAGAGATGAAGTCACATAATGACAAGTCGGGAGAGTTGGGTGTCAAAGTCTTGAGGAAGTTGGTTGTTGACTAGGTTCTTCAATCACTTCCTAAGTCACATAGTGAGTTCCTTTAGGACTACTATATGATAGACCATGGCATGACCCTTAATGATCTTACCTATTTTCTAGATGCTGCTGAATCAGCAATCATTTGGAGCACTGGTAAAGCAAATCTGATTGGAAGATCAACTTCCCAAACTTACATGGACATTGACAATGGTAACATTGGAAATCCAGAAAAGCTTTCTCTTCCAAATGGAAAGGGATCGGCCATAGTCAACTCGGTTGACCAAATGGTAAAGAGAAAGGCTAAGTCAGAGATAGTCCCGTGTACTATTCCCAAAGAGTCCATATGCTTCTATTGCCAAAGGAAGGGGCATTGGTTGCGAAGCTGCCCTATTTACTTGAAAGATCATAAGGATGGTAAAGTCAAAAACTTTGACTCTACTTCGGGTAAAGTCCACTATCTAACTCTATTAAGTTCCTATTTTGAGATTCTTATTACATGATGTGACTAGGTGGCATTTTGATGTTTTAAGAATCAAAGAAAAGAGAGGAAGCTTAAAGGAAGAATATGTTGATTCTGATCGCGAAGATGGATTTTGATCGCATGGTTCAGTGATCAGAATTTTGAGCTATTACTTAAGAGTTGGGATAGATTTCCTAGGAATAAATAACAAATTTATTTTCATATGCTTTTGCATTGTAAGGATAAGTCTTTTTTCCGCAAGTTTTAAAATAAAAAGGTTTTAATTTTATTTATTTTAAATATCCTTACAATGACATTTGTGAAAAATTGTTGTTTATATGATTCCATTGATAGCAATATTGGAAAATGGATTTGATTCTTTCGGTTGTGGTAGTGTTACAATTTACCAAATAAGGAAAGATTCTCATCACCCAAGTTCCAGTTGGATAGAAACTTGGAATCATACAACTTGTATTGTAAGATGAATGAGAATTTTTCATCTTTGGAAAATTAAGACTAATTCCTTGTTCACATATTTGTGTGAGTCAAGTGAAGGACTATAGGATCGGGTACACTTGGTTGTGCGAAGGTCAGGTCCACCACAAAGATCGATAAGGCTATTCTTCATGATTTACTAAAGTTTAGTGAATATGGTTATACTTACAAGTTTAAGTGTAATTCTGAAACATTGGAAAATTTTCAATGTAAGGCAGAATGAATAAGAAGAATCAAATTAGGCAGAAAGATAAAAGTTTCTCCAATCTAAAAAGATGGGTGAGTACTTCGGTATCATGTTTTATAATTATTAAAAACCATATCACAATTGATCCTCTAAAGACGTCTTAGTGCATTTTTTTAGCTAAGAAGAGGAATCGTGAATTGATGAAATGTTTAAATCAAAAGATGAATCATACTTCATTCCAAAATTCAGTCTTGGAGTCATACTCCAAGATTTTAACTTGAGTGACATAATCCTTAGAAGGTTTATAAAACTTGTCAAATGTAGAGTAAAATGTTTTCTACTCTTGTACATTTGAAATTGGTGAGTTGTTATGTTTTGGATAAAACAAAGACCAACTAAGGCTAATTGTGTGAAGTGTTTATCTTGATAAGTATCCGCACTAACTCTTGAATATTTTTTTTGTCAAGGAATGGTTCTTGACAAGAGAATCTTATATGTTAAGAAGTCAGTGGGAGTCTTAAAGATCAAGAATTAATCTAGAATAAAACATGTTGTTTATCACTAGCACACGACTTGAGGTTTGTAAACTATCGTGTTGACATATTCTTATTTTCGTGCTTATTCCAGTTAAAGTTGACTATGCATGTGAGTTCTATGAGTTCTCAATTGTTTGCATTACTACCTAGAAGTAGTGGTAGGCCTTTGTGCTGCCAAGTGGCAAGAAGTTAAGATTGCACAAGTTCAGTCCATATGAGTTTGTATTTGTCATTGACCTTGTCTTGTGATTATGGTTTTGACATTTCAGATGGATAGGAACACATACACCATAAAATCTAAGTGTCATAAGGTTTCTCTCCGATTTATGAAAATGATGGTGAGGAAACGCTTTCAATAAGTAGATTTTAAGTAGATAGCAATTGTGATATTTTCATTCTCATAGTCGTTAGTGGAGCATGTGTGGTTAATCGGAACACTAACATGGACTAGTGAGAATGGAAAAAGGTCTAAACATTATGATTATGGCATCCCTCTTCATAATTGTTTAGACACACATGTGAGCTATCTAAGGAAATGTGTATGATTTTGGGAAGCTTAGATAAGGTCATATCAAAGCATCTCGAATCAGAAATCTAAACTTTACGAAGAAAGTCAATAAGTATTGATTTCTAGAAGTCCAGCTGATTTCTGGATACATGTCAAAGCTAGTGAGAGTATAAGTGTTATGCTAATAATTATCATGTTAGTGGGAGCATGCTTATTATGTTAAGTATTGAAAGTTAGCAATGTTAATTATAGAAAATAAAGTTTCAAATTTGCAAAGATGCAGGGTTTGAAAAGTTGTTTTGCTATAATTAAGGGAGAGAAAATTATACTTCATCCCAATTCTAAAAGCTTAGATTGAGATTTTGATTAATTTTAGTCAAATATATATGAATGTTATGTTTGAATGGTTCAACATAAGAAAATTCTATATATGGAAATTTTAATTGCGTTCTCAAAGTTCAATTATGATTACAACATCCATTTTCATAGTCTGAATTGTGAGAACATGACAAATAAAAATTATTGCAAAGAACTGGTCAAATATCATGTCTTTATGTTAGACATCATGAATCGTGTTCAATATGCTTCGGGTATTGGATCGATTACATGTGCTAAAATATTTATCCGTTCTACATTTTCCAAATGGCTAGGGCATTAAGAAGGAAAAAGTACTAGAATCGGATATGAATAAAGTGATTAAGCAATTGTCGAGAACAATCGGAGGTTTACCAAAGATTGGTTGCTCATGGACAGTTGGAAGTATAATGTTAATTTTTGGAAGGACCATATTGACATATTCTGAAAAGAGGCAACCTTTGTTTAGAAGTGATAATCAAAATGGGAATATGGAAATGTTTCCCTAAGTGGAAGTTATTCATTAAATCTGTGTAAGATTGGGAAACTTAATGCAAGAAGGATGTTCAAAGGAATGTACTTTGAACGTGAGACTTCGTTTCCGTGGAATTGCTCTCCATTGGAATACTTTGTAATGTCTGTTGCCGAGTCTTTGTGACTTTTGTGCATAGTTATTAATAGAGGATCAATGCATATAAGTTTAGAATCTAACAGATTTCGGTAAATGGTAAGAATTTGGTATTCTTACATTTATCATAAGGATTTGGAATTATGAAATGAGCATCATTGAAATGTTTGCAATTGATCTATTCCACAAAGGAAGGATCATAGGCAAACATAGTGTGCATGGTTGGAGCATGGGACAACTGTTGTTTTAGTTCAAGTATTAAGTTGATTATCCGAAACATTATACAATGAATAATGTGTAATCAATATGGTGATTAAATAAAAGATGTTTTATTTACTCTCACAAGTATTGGGGCCATATAGGATTAGTATTATTCTTGTGTTTCACTTTGCATGTTTTGACTTCCTGAATAACTAGGTTATTCAAACCGTCCATGGTCGATCATATTTTGGAAGTAGGTATTGAGGCAAGACTGTCATGAATGAGTCTGTAGTTTGTCTAGGTGGCCTAGACATAGCTGCAGTATTCATGAGTGCTCCTGGAATAAGATTCGAGTATTGGATTAAACCCACGCTCATTTGACTCACTTCATGGATTTTATCACAAGTGATCATGAGACGATAATATCTTATATTCTTCAAACGGAGAGATATGAGTTGCGGTCTACAAGTCGGTTGCATATTGATAATGTGAAAACACACCAGTAACTTGGTGTTATAAAATGCATTGTTGTGTATGATTTGGTGCATAAATAGAGCAAGCATATGAGTCAAAATTTATCCATTCCTTTTACCCTTATAATGATAAAAGCGATATCTATGGGCCCCTCAATGATTTAGTGATGATAAACGTAAGTGCTCGGTCGGGCCTGGATTGATTTGATTTGTTCAATTAGTCAGTCGTCATAAATCGGAAATCGGGAAACAACAGATGGACAGAGAGGATGATTATAATCTATGTCTCAGTCCATATGATATCTAGAATGGAGGAATATATGATCCCTTATCTAATGGACACGTCATTGACTAGGTCAGAGTTCGACAACGGCTTTTAAGAGCTACGATTGCTAGTCAGGATTTTGGAGTCTTACTTGCAATAATAATTTTAGACTTAACCAAGTGGGAGACTGTTGGATTAGATGTCTAAGCCCATAACTATTATTGGTGTGTACTCGACCCGAGAGTAGCATGGTCTATTTGGGTTGCATAACTCCAGGACAATTTGTTAGGATGAACTCTTGAGAGAAGGTTATATATGATTTGTTAATATATAATAAGTTATAATATATTAATATGAAATCATATATTTTAATTATTATTGATCAAGAATTAATTTGGAATTAGTTTAGTGATCAAAAGAGACTAATTAAATCTTTGGGGACTAATTATGGTAATTAGTTATATTTATATGTGTTGGGCTTATGATCCATGTTGGACCAAGTTTATGTATGGATACATAAAGAATTAGTCCACGTGAACCAGGGATTATAAAACCCATGTGTGACATCCCGATATTTCGATTCTATGTAATGACTTAAAAAACCAAGTATTATAACCACTTTTGAAAATAATGAAATTAACTTGGAAAATAAAAATGTACAAAAATCTCTATTTGGTTACCTACTATGTCAGATATGATTAAACCGTGATCGTACATAAAAAGAATGTCCAAACCTGACTTCGTATGAGGAAGTTATGATTTTTCCAAGTTCGACATAGCGATAGATAGCTAAAAACTCGAAACAGAGATCGAGCGACTTTTGGCCGGAATGACCTAAATGAGAATCAAAGGTCACGACAATGGTTTTTCAACGGTAAAAAGTCTGGCAAAAATAGACATCAGATAAAGAAGTTATGAATTTCTAACGAATTTTTCTTACCCCGACATTTTAATAAATAAATAATAAAAATAATTTCAAAATTTTCTGACGGAGTCTAAACGAAAGTTGTAGAGCATAGTCTCACCTACGCGTGGATATAAAGAACATCGAAAACGGAGTTCGTATTATCCGAAGGGGGAGTCACCGGGCCAATCTGAGTTACGCCCAGCGTAACAGCGTACGCCCAGCGTACTCAAGGACTAGGCATCGAATCATCCACGTCGCCCCCTATGCGAGGCTATGCCCCGTCCCATTTGAGCTCCGAGGCAGTTGAGGATGCGGTCACGCATGATGCACGCATACGCCCAGCGTACCGAGGCGGTTCCGAGCCCCTATAAAAGGGATGCGAGGGTTCCGAGGAAAATGCTCATTTCCTCCCATCTTTCTTGCGTTTTTGCCTCGTTTTTCGTGCACGTGATATCCCGAAGCCCCGGTTTCCATACTCAAGCCCCGAAGGTCGTTTGTACTCCCGAGATTCCCGAGAATCTAGAGAAAATCCGCTTTCTTGAGTCAAAGTTCTGCTTGGTTTTCATCTCGCCTTCTTCGATCTTTCAGGTGAGTTCATACCCCTATAAACTACGCTTTTAAATGTTTGATAAATGCTTTTTATAGAATATTAGGGGGGGGGGGGGGAATGCAAGTAAAACATGCGGTTATTATCATGTATAATTTAACGATTTACTATATAAACTTTTTAGCTAAGTAATCATATGTGATTCATAAACTACTACATGAGTATTCTCGTATGACATATATATTTTCAATAACACCTTGTCTTGTGGAAATAAAACGTGTTTATATATATATATATATATATATATATATATATATATATATATATATATATATATATATATATATATATATATATACAAATCAAATGCTCCATTTTTACATTAGGTATATATGATCAGTCAAGTCACTTTACGTGTAATACTTTATGAGTGAGCATTATACTAGGGTTTACTATACGAACGAAATACATTTTGAAAAACTATAATAGGTCTAGTTTACGAGGAAATCATGAACATTTTCATACTAAGAACACTACATCAAAGAGATATTGTTATATACAAGAACAAATAGACATTTTCATACGTAAATCTGTTTTATACTAAATTTTGTTAGACATTTCACGTACTTTCGTGTATGCATTTTAAGTCCTATATTATATACCATAATCCCTTGTAGGGGGAGCGTGATACTTGTGTATAGATCTATACGGGATTGACAATCCCACACCTAAGTTGTTAGCTACAACTAGGCCGGCAGGCCTGGGGTGACAAACGTCATAACTTTCCAACGCTTGAAGAACGTTGATATAGGCATCTTGGTCAAATAGCATGGTTATAAAACTCACATGGAGTATTAAACACATTGATTTACGGGGTTTTTCAAAGGCCTTAACGATGTACACACAAAACGACTATTTTAAGCATGAAAAGCACTACTGTAATTACAATTTTGGAACAATCAAACTACCATCTACTATAGTAGAAAATATGGGATTTTCTTGGAACATTTAACATGAACAAACCATTTTCATTCTTTTTCATATAAACATTGTCACTAAAAACTTATGAACTCATCAGCTTAAATGTTGAACTACTCTTTCAAAACCACTTGTATTTCTCAGGGATTCAGTAATACAGATAAACTGCTGCTTTTGAAGAAGGGACGCTGCGGCGTTAGTTTAATTTAATTTTGACATCATATTGTAATTTCTTTTGAAACAAGTACTTTCTACAATGTAAATGTAACACTCATGTTTCTAGCCTATGCATTTATATTAAGATGATAGTCTAGGTTAACCTTTGTTACTCATTTTGAAGAAATAAAAAGGAATTATGTGAATATTATGTGAATTATGTGTTTTATGCTTAATTATTAGCTTTTAATTAATTAAGAATAAAAATAAGCATCAAAATTAAAGTGTGATATAAGCCTGATATCTTTATATAAAGTTGTAGTGGTCGAAACAAGGATTTCGGGGATATAAAGAATATCAAAATCCGAGTTATAACGAAGAAGTTATGACCTGTCGAAGTTTCGCGACAAAACCGGCACGGTGCTAAATGTCGTAAAAAGTGAGTTTTTGATAAACTACTTTTTAGCCTTAGCAATCTAAACAAAATTTGGAGTATTCTTCAAACCGAGAAGTTCGATAAAAAGAAGGCCCAAATCTGACTTCGTATGAGGAAGTTATGATTTTTCGAAGTTTCAGCTTAGCAGTAGACAGCTAAAAACTCGAATTTTAGATCGAGCGATTTTTAGCCGACACAACCTAAACGAGAATCGAAGGTCTCTTCATTAGTATCACAACGGTAAAAAGTCTGACAAAAACGGACGTCGGATGAAGAAGTTATGAATTTTTAACGGATTTCTTGACCCGGTCTGTTAAAAATAATAATATAAAATTTAAATTCAAAATTAGGCAACAAAGTCTAAACGGAAGTTGTAGAGCGTAATTTTAGCTATGTGTGCATATAAAGAACATAAAAAACGGAGCTCGTATGCGAAAGTTATGGATTTTAGAAGTATTGGCGCGAAAACCGAGAAAATTCGCATAGTCACATTTTGCCACGTCACCTTCGCTGAAAGAGTGCAACGTGTCCTGCTGAGTCACCGAAGCTACTGAGTCATGCGAAGCCACGTGTCGGATTCTGATTTGACCGAAGGGAGGTCCAATCTGAGGCTCGCATATGGACCGAACCTCGCACCCCTAGCTCCGAGCCTCGCACATGGGTTACGACTCCGCGGTCCAATCAGCGAGTGCCATCGAGGCCCTCGCACGTGTTGACCACCTGCGCATCGGACACACGCTTCGGACCAATCACAAGAAGCCAGCAGCCCCTTCGCACATGCTACCCTCGTGCGAGCCACCCCCTGCGAAGCCTCTTAGCCGTCGGATCAGGAGCCTCTCAGCCGTTGGATCAGGACTTCAGACCCTATAAATAGAAGGGTACCTGCGAACCCTCCCGGCTAGAATTTATAAATTGCCACTTTTAACCCCTTTTTCACTATTTTGGCTATTTTCACATCCCCCGAAGCCCCGGTACTTATTCCAAATCCCGGAATACTCCACGAAGTGCCCGAGAAGCCCGGAAAATTTATCTTTTCGGTTTCGAAGCCCGACTTTTGCAAAGCTCGGTTTCTCAATAAAACTCCCGGTTTTATTAGAAACGATCGTTTTAGGAAACGAATTGCTGCCCGATTATCATCAAATCATGTGAGTGTATAGTCACTTTCATTTTACACATAGATATGAAATATTTACCTTATAATACATGCTATGTGTAAATATATTAATTGTTTATTTGAGGTGACGGTTAAGTTGATGTTATATACAAGTTTTAAACTGTATAAGTAATTTTTGTCTACAAATATGTTGGGTAGAACATGGGTAGATAGTGATGTGTGATAAAATAACATTGACGAGAGGCCTCGATGTGTTTTGAGATTCAGTCATCTAGCGGAGTTCGGATGACGACCACGGACTTTCTAGACTGTCTAGTGGGAAACATTAGCAGGTCCGCAACCTGTAGGTGTTAATGAACTAAGAGTGTTCATTCGCTGTACTCCATCCCCCTCATGGTTGCCTTTAGGACATGTATGGCTGAGGAAACCCCTTAGCAGTAGTGTCCATCCCGATGATATTCTTTAAGCTAGGTCCCTTGTGATAAGTGTTAGGGACGTAAAGTGAGGATAACGGGAACGGGTAATCAGAGTTATTGTTGATTGATGAACTTAGTAAGTTTATTATTATTGTGGGTTAAAAACCCTATATGCTCACCAGGCTCCCAAGCCTGACCCACTCAGTTTTTTATGTTACAGGTAGTGGACCCCGAGCATAGTCGGAGAACGACGAGAGATTTTTGGATTATAGGCCAGTAGTTGTAAATAACTGTTGAAAGGCTTATAATGTCTTGTTTATGCTTTTGATCTGTATCGGAACATGACATCCCGAGGTTTTGATATATATATATATATATATATATATATATATATATATATATATATATATATATATATATATATATGGAAAACATATACCTTCTTAATGAAGGGTTTTGATAAACTTTTATTATATGTTGTTTGGGGACCAATTCTGCAACATCTTTTAAAAAGATTTCTCTGATTTTATTTTAAAAAACATAAATTAAATCGGTCTTTTCTGGCTGTGAAATTAGGGGATGTCACAGTTGGTATCAGAGCATTAGTTTAAGTGAACTAAGAAATTGTAGAATTTCTAGACTTGAACTTAGAATGCTAAGTGATGATTGTGAGATGAGTGTCTACCATATTTTAGACACGAGCACTAGTTTATTTTAGGGAAGATGCCTAAAATTCCCTTATATGCTAAATGCTATGTGTTTGCCATGTGTGCCATTATTTGTTCGGATCTATGGTCTGTTGCTGACTGGATCTGGAAACCTTATGTGTGTAGGATTCTAAGCGTATGATTACGAGATTAGAACTAACATGTAAACGTTTCGGAGTGATAAGGGAATTGACATGTCTAACAAGGATAAAGACCTAAATTCGCCTTATTCGTTATATAGATTGTAATGGCCAGAACTCATAGTGGAGCTGCAAATGCAAACAGAAACAGGGATCAACAGCCTCAACCTCAAGTAGTTGAGCAAGTACCTGTTGTAGGAGCTGCACCTGCGCCAATGACAATGGCTGGGGTACAAGCAATGATACAGATAATGTTAGATCGCCAAATGGAGGAGACAAGGCGATTACTACAACAGCATAGGGAAAAGACTACGATGCCTGTTGAACAGACCGTATTGAATGAAGGGCAATCAGTAGGAGGGAACTATAGTGGGACTCTTGATCAAGCCAACCCACCGATAGTTAAACCAAACAACCAGGATGGAGGAGTTGATGGACGCGGATGCAAATACAAAGATTTCATGGCATCTAAACCGCCGTGTCTATCTGGAAGTCCGACACCGGTGGAAGTCATGAATTGGATCTCCGAAATGGAGACGATGTTTGAAAGTTACGAGTGCAGCAACAAACAAAAGACTGCACTTGCAATTCCTCTGTTAAAGTCTGGTGTGTTGAGCTGGTGGAAGTTACTAGCTGATTTGATGCCCAAGGGTGAAGCTAGTAAGATGTCTTGGGAAGATTTTGTGGTACAACTGAAATTGCAGTACTGCTCTGAGCAGGATCTTCTAGAAATCAACAATGGGTTCCAGAATTTAAAGAAAGGAAAGATGAGCGTTACTGAATATGCTGCTAGTTTTATGGAAAAGATGAAGCTAGTTCCTCATCTAGTTCCAACTGAACTCTCTAAGGTCAACAATTTTGCCCTCGGATTACTAGCGGACTTTGGTCCGATGGTTAAGCAAGCAACCACTTTGAAAGCCGCCATCTGGGCTGCTAAGAATGTTGAGGTTCAGATCAAAGAGAAGGGTCTGGAGAGGGCAGAAGTTGGTGAAAAGAGAAAATTTGAAGGAACTTCAGGTTCCAACAAGAAAAGCAAATTGTCTAAGTCCAAGAAGTTTGGAGGAGGAGGAGGTGAAGTGAAATGGTGTGAGAAGTGCAAGAAAAAGCACTCTGGGAGATGTAGTGAGGACGTGACTTGCTTCAAATGTGGAAAGACTGGGCATTATGCCAACGTGTGTTCGTCCGACAAGAGGGTATGTTTTGAGTGCCATGAAGTAGGGCATGTTCTTAAAGACTGTCCAAAGAGGAAGGATGCCGCAAAGCCCAATCTACCACCAAAGCCAAAGGCGAGAGCCTTTCAGATGACACTTGAAGCTGCAAAAGAAGAAGTCGATGTCGCTTCCGGTACCTTTCTTGTAAACGAATTGCCTGCCCAAATTTTGTTTGATTCTGTAGCCAATTACTCCTTTATATCGCATGAATTTGGTAGAAAGCTAGCTTTGCCTGTAAATAGGCTAGTTAATGCCTTATTAGTCAAGATTGCTAGTGGCAAGTTTGTACCGGTTATCCATCGTATGAAAAACATCCTTATTGACTTGGATGGGAATAAGTTCCATGAGGAATTATTACCTATCGAGTTAAATGGATTCGACATAGTTTTAGGAATGGATTGGCTTAGCCCCAACGATGCAGAAATATTATGTAGAAAGAAGATAGTAAAAGTAAACCCGCCAGGGCAGGAGTCGTTTATGGTGTATGGAGACAAACGCAGAGTAAATTCTAGAATCATTTCCTTAAGAAAAGCCAGAAAGTGTTTGGCCAAGGGATGTACATCATATCTAGCGTTCATGATCGATGCTAAGATGGAAAAGAAGGAGGTGCAGAATATTCTGGTGGTGTGTGATTATCCGGAAGTCTTTCCCGAAGATCTTCCCGGATTGCCCCTTGATCGACAAGTAGAATTTTGTATCGACTTGTTACCAGGAACGACGCCGATAGCAAAAACACCATATCGATTAGCACCAACAGAGATGAAAGAACTTATGACACAACTTCAGGAGTTATTGGACAAAGGTTTCATTCGACCTAGTTCATTGCCCTGGGGAGCCCCTGTGTTATTTGTAAAGAAGAAAGACAGAAGCATGAGAATGTGCATCGATTACAGAGAGCTGAACAAAGTGATGATAAAGAATAAGTACCCGTTGCCAAGGATCGATGACCTGTTCGACCAGTTACAAGGTTCGAGCTATTTCTCGAAGATCGATCTTAGGTCGGGATATCATTAACTAAAGGTGAGAGAGCAGGATATCGAAAAGACTGCCTTTAGAATAAGATATGGACACTATGAATTTTTTGTTATGTCATTCGGACTAACCAATGCCCTAGCAGCTTTCATGGATTTGATGAATAGGGTTTGTAAACCATTCCTAGATAAATTTGTGATAGTATTCATAGACGACATCTTGATTTATTTGAAAAGCAAGCAGGAGCATGAAAAGCATCTGCATGAAGTGCTATAAGTCCTGAAAAAGGAGAAGCTGTATGCAAAGTTCTCCAAATGTGAATTTTGGATTCAATAATTCCAATTTTTAGGTCATGTGGTTAACCAAGAAGGAATAATGGTTGACCCAACAAAGATTGAAGCTGTGATGAAGTGGGAACAACCAAAAAGCCCTACGGAGATTCGAAGCTTTTTAGGATTAGCTGGATATTACCGAAGGTTTATCCAAGGCTTTTCTTCGATTGCAACTCCATTAAAAACTTTGACCCACAAAGGAGATACTTATGCTTGGAATGAGAAGCATAAGGAAGCCTTTGAGAAGTTGAAGAAGAGATTGTGTGAAGCACCGATTCTTTCGTTGCCTGAAGGAGTTGATGACTTTGCAGTTTATGACGATGCATCTGAAATTGGGTTAGGTTGGTTTCTGACCCAAAGGGATAAAGTTATAGCGTATGCATCGAGGAAATTGAAGGAACATGAAAAGAACAACCCCACTCACGATTTGGAGTTGGCAACGGTAGTATTCGCCCTAAAGATATGGAGGCATTATCTTTATGGCACAAAGTGTAAACTTTTCACTGATCATAAGAGTCTTCAATATCTCTTTAATCAGAAGGAATTGAGCATGAGGCAACGATGCTGGCTAGAGTTACTCAAGGACTACGACTGTGAGATACTTTACCACCCTAGTAAAGCAAATGTTGTTGCTGATGCTCTCAGTCGGAAGGTAAACCTTGAAAAGAAAAGGCCAAGAGCGTTGAGAATTAAAGTTGTCTCAACAATTGTGGAAAGTATAAAGAAAGCTTAAGAGGAAGCTTTGGAGAAAAATGACCGAAAGGAAGAACGTTTGGGCAAAATGTTAGTGTTCGGTACAAACAACCAAGGGTTGAAGGTATTCCAAGATAGGATTTGGGTACCTAAGACGGGTGGAGTAAGAGATCTTCTGATGAAAGAAGCTCACAAGACCATGTATTCGATTCATCCCGGCAGTACAAAAATGTATAGGGATCTAAAACCCTATTATTGGTGGCTGACGATGAAGCTCGATGTTGCTAAGTATGTGGCCGAGTGTGTAACTTGTGCTAGGGTTAAGGCACAACATCAGAAACCGTATGGGAGTTTAGAACCTTTACTCGTACCCATGGGTAAATGGGAAGACATCACCATGGATTTTGTGACTAAACTGCCCAGAACAAGGAACGGTCACGACATGATTTGGGTGGTCGTTGATCGCTTCACTAAGAGTGCGCATTTCATAGCAGCCAAAGAGAAATGGTCTATGGATAAACTTGCGAATTCTTACGTGAAGGAAATTATGAGGCTTCACGGTGTTCCGCTTACGATTGTATCCGATCGTGACAGCCGTTTTACCTCAAGGTTTTGGAGGAGTCTACAAGAGGAATTTGGTACCAAGTTGTGTTTAAGTACAACTTACCATCCGCAAACCGATGGTCATAGCGAACGAACGATTCAAACATTGGAGGATATGCTGAGAGCATGTACCCTAGAATTCCAAGGTAACTGGGATGAACACTTACCTCTAGTAGAATTCTCCTATAATAATAGTTTCCACTCAAGCATTTAGATGGCACCTTATCACGCCTTGTATGGGGAAAAGTGTCGAACGCCATCATGTTGGCTGGAAGCTGGGGAAAAGCAGTTTATGGGACCTGAAATAGTCCATGAGGTGAAAAGTTGAAAGTGATAAGGGAAAGGATCTTAGCTGCTCAAGATTGAAAAAAGAGTTATGCTGACAAGAAAAGACAACTGATAACCTTTGAAGTTGGAGATTCGGTTTTACTTAAAGTCTCGCCGTGGAAGGGACTTATAAGATTTGGGAAACGAGGAAAGTTGAGTCCAAGGTTTATTGGACCGTTCAAAGTTCTTCAGAAGATCGGGAATCAAGCTTACAAGCTAGAGTTACCGAAAGAACTAGAGGGTATTCATAACACCTTTCATGTGTGTTACTTGAGAAAGTTCACGGGAGATGTGCCCGACATAATTTCGATTTCTGAGTTAAGCTTGGATGAATACAAGAGGTTGATCGAAGAACCTGAGGAAATCGTTGACCGTAAGACTATGAAGTTGCGACACAAGATGGTCGATTTAGTGCTTGTGCATTGGAAATATACGAATGGACCAAATCTCACTTGGGAAACGGAGAGTGACATGATGAGTCGCTACCCGCAGTTGCTTGGTGATATGTGATTCCGGGGATGTAATCATCCTAAGGGGGAGAGAATTGTAACACTCGTGTTTCTAGCCTAGGCATTTATATTGAGGTGATAGTCTAGGTTAACCTTTGTTACTCATTTTGAAGAAATGAAAAGGAATTATGTGAATTATGTGTTTTATGCTTAATTATTAGCGTTTAATTAATTAAGAATAAAAATAAGCGTCAAAATTAAAGTGTGAGATAAGCCCGATATCTTTACATAAAGTTGTAGTGGTCGAAACAAGGATTTCGAGGATATAAAGAATACCAAAATCCAAGTTATAACGAAGAAGTTATGACCTGTCGAAGTTTCGCGACAAAACCGGCACGGTGCTGAATATCGTAAAAAGTGAGTTTTTGATAAACTACTTTTTATCCTTAGTAATCTAAACGAAAGTCTTAGTATTCGTCAAACCGAGAATTTCGATAAAAAGAATGCCCAAATCTGACTTCGTATGAGGAAGTTATGATTTTTCGAAGTTTCAGCTTAGGAGTAGACAACTAAAAACTCGAATTTTAGATCGAGCGATTTTTAGCCGAAACAACCTAAATGAGAATCGAAGGTCTAGTCATTAGTAGCACAACGGTAAAAAGTCTGACGTCGGATGAAGAAGTTATGAATTTTTAACGGATTTCCTGTCCCGGTCTGTTAAAAATAATAATATAAAATTTAAATTCAAAATTAGCCGACGAAGTCTAAACAGAAGTTGTAGAGCGTAATTTTAGCTACGTGTGCATATAAAGAACGTAAAAAACGGAGCTCGTATGTGAAAGATATGGATTTTAGAAGTATTGGCGCGAAAACCGAGAAAATTCGCATAGTCACATTTTCCCACGTCACCTTCGCTGAAAGAGTGCCACGTGTCCCGCTGAGTCATGCGAAGCCACATGTCGGATTCTGATTTGACCGAAGGGAGGTCCAATCCGAGGCTCGCATATGGACCGAACCTCGCACCCCTAGCTCTGAGCCTCGCACATGGGTTACAACTCCGCGGTCCAATCAGCGAGGGCCACCGAGGCCCTCGCACGTGTTGACCACCTGCGCATCGGACACACGCTTCGGACCAATCACAAGAAGCCAGCAGCCCCTTCGCACATGCTACCCTCGTGCGAGCCACCCCCTGCGAAGCCTCTTAGCCGTCGGATCAGGAGCCTCTCAGCCGTTGGATCAGGACTTCGGACCCTATAAATAGAAGGGTACCTGCGAACCCTCCCGGCTAGAATTTAGAAATTGCCACTTTTAACCCCCTTTTCACTATTTTGGCTATTTTCACATCCCCCGAAGCCCCGATACTTATTCCAAAGCCCGGAATACTCCACGAAGTGCCCGAGAAGCCCGGAAAATTTATCTTTTCGGTTTCGAAGTCCGACTTTTGCAAAGCCCGGTTTCTCAATAAAACTCCCGGTTTTATTAGAAACAATCGTTTTAGGAAACGAATAGTCACTTTCATTTTACACATAGATATGAAGTATTTACCTTATAATACATGCTATGTGTAAATATATTAATTGTTTATTTGAGGTGACGGTTAAGTTGATCTTATATACAAGTTTTAAACTGTATAAGTAATTTTTATCTACAAATATGTTGGGTAGAACATGGGTAGATAGTGATGTGTGATAAAATAACATTAATGAGAGGCCTCGATGTGTTTTGAGATCCAGTCATCTAGCGGAGTTTGGATGATGACCACGGACTTTCTAGACAGTCTAGTGGGAAACATTAGCAGGTCCGCAACCTGTAGGTGTTAATGAACTGAGAGTGTTCATTCGCTGTACTCCATCCCCCTCATGGTTGCCTTTAGGACATGTATGGCTGAGGAAACCCCTTAGCAGTAGTGTCCATCCCGATAATATTCTTTAAGATAGGTCCCATGTGATAAGTGTTTAGGGACGTAAAGTGAGGATAACGGGAATGGGTAATCAGGGTTATTATTGATTGATGAACTTAGTAAGTTTATTGTTATTGTGGGTTGAAAACCCTATATGCTCACCAGGCTCCCAAGCCTGACCCACTCAGCTTTTTATGTTACAGGTAGTGGACCCCAAGCATAGTCGGAGGACAATGAGAGATTTTTGGATTATAGGCCAGTAGTTGTAAATAACTGTTGAAAGGCTTATAATGTCTTGTTTATGCTTTTGATCTATATCGGAACATGACATCCCGAGTTTTTGATATATATATATGGAAAACATATACCTTCTTAATGAAGGGTTTTGATAAACTTTTATCATATGTTGTTTGGGGACCAATTCCGCAACATCTTTTAAAAAGATTTCTCTGATTTTATTTTAAAAAGCATAAATTAAATCGGTCTTTTCTGGCCGTGTAATTAGGGGATTTCACAGTAAACTTTCAAATTATATATATCATGGCTGTATTGCTTTCTTTACAATGTATTCAATTATTACGATACTACATGAAGTCATCCGCCCTCGAACGATTCTGCCGTTCTGGTTTGGGGGTGTGACACCATGGGTATGGATTTGGGTTATACACATGACCCTTGGAATCCACATATATAAATACATGCAACATGACCTAAAAACGCCAACCGATATACACTTGACATGTTCTTGGAGTTCATGGTGGTTTTTGGTGCATGGAGTTTCTCTCTCAAGAGTCACCTTTGTTCTAGGTGATTTGTGATTCCATTTGAGGTGCAACACTTGGGGCACTAAGTTCTTAAAGGCGAAAGTCTTTCTAGCAACACCAAATACATCAAGACTTCAAGCCACATAAAAGGTTTGTTACCCTAACTATTATCTTATATTGTTTATGTTAAATTGCATGCTAGTTATAGGATTAATGCCTTGGAAACCATTTGCATGTATAATTAGTGAAAACATAGATCCAAGGTATTTAGGGTTGTATGTGCACCATAGGATGTTGTAGTATACAAAAACCCATCAAGGCTGACGAGGAAGTGTTGTAAGTCTATGTTGTACTCGTCACATTCGGTGGAATGAGGTAAACCATTGCAGGAGTGGTCGTTAGGGTTGAGGAAGGATCACCGCATGCCTGGTTCGAGGCGGAAAGTATTGTTGGATGATTTCTCTTATTTTGGTACGATGATCGTTGGATCTAAGGCAAGGTTTGGCATCTGCAACACTCGGTTGGGTGAGACATATAGGCGAGGCCCGTTTAATTGTACATGTTGGGTGAGACCCGTAGGCGAGGCTCATAGGGTTATGATAGTGTGAGTGAGACCAGATGGAAGTTGGCTTGAGCAAGGTACTAGATCATGTTTAGTGTGGGATGACTATATGGTTAGTGTTTGGTATCAATTTGATGGTTAGGCTAGTGTAGCCCTTATTAACTAGACTCTTAGTTGGAGCCTTGTGGTGGGACCAAGTGTGAGACTGTCAGTTTTTGCATTTGATTGGGGAGTTTGTATCTTAATTCAATGGGAGGTCACCAAGTAATTAGAAGATTTTAGATAGATGTAAGTGTGAGTCTTTGGATTTCAGAATTTGAGTCATGTTTTGGGTTGGCACAAAGAATTGGGAATCGCGTTAAGATTCAGATTTCTTTTATGAAAGATCTTTTCAATAGCAAGGTATGGTCAAAGATTCTGCCTGCTAAGGGTATCGGTTGAACAATTTAGAATAAGAATGATGTCTTTCAATTCAGATTACAGAGAGAATATCTATTAATTGTGTTTCGGAATGGTTCTACCTCTGAGGAGGTCAGGTAAAGTTTTGGGGGTTTTGAACATATAGCAGTGAAGTGCTAGTTTTTCCGTATTGAACAAGTTAGTGGATCAATAACTTGTTCTCCGTCAGGGTATATGAGTGCTTTTATGAGTGGGTTTCGTTGGAAGCACTGGAAGGTCGCTTTGAGTATGAGTCAACTTTTCGTCGAAGCACGGTTCGAGAGGAATTGGATGGATCGACTAATTTCTTGGAAGGTAGTAGGGAGCGACTTCGAGGACGAAATCTAATTTAAGTGGGGGAGAGTTGTGACAGCCTGTTTCGAGTCGTTCCATAGTTCGGGGTCGTGACCTGAAGATCGACTATCATAAGGCTACAGGCTTTGGGGGAAAGTGGGGGTTTGGGCCTTTAATGAATTAATAAATTTACTTTGAGGTGCTTTAAGTCGAAAATAATTAGATAGGGATGTAGATCTCCTCAATACCTTTCCATGGATATAAAGATTGTCAAAATCAAAGTTGAAACGAAGAAGTTACAGCCGTTTGAAGTTATGATGGTTTTGGGTTAAGCCATGTACGTTGGGCGTACGGGGAAGTACGCTCTGATAGGATTTAGGTAAAAGAAATAATCTTAAAACCCTTAATTTCACATGCAACATAAAGGATGTATTTTTTCACTATTAAAACCTATAAATATGAACTTCAAATAATAAACCCTAGAAGCCCTAGGTTATTTTTTGAAAATACCAAAGAAGGATTAATGATTACATACCTTATTGTTATTATAGTAAATAACAAGAATCTTTCACTTGTAGATCTCTTGGAAGCAATCACCACAATTGTCGTGCCTCTAATGGTTCAAACCCAAGCTATCAAGAAGGAGGCTTAAGAGAGAGGAGAGGGGAGAGTGAGATGGAGTGACCGAAAATCTAATGCCTAAGGGTCTTTATATAGTGGTGCAAGGAAACCCTAGATAACTTTGATTTGAATATTAAATTAATATTTCAAATCTGGTATTTATCTCATTCCTTATTTATCCACATTGGACATTCTAGAAACCCTAAAATATCCTCCTTGAAACCGTCCACCCTAGGGTTGGACTGTTTTGAAGGCTTTTGTTTAACTATTGAACAATTGCTCTTTAGACTCTGCCATTTTTTTAAATTCCAAAATTAATTCTAACTAGGGTCAATACCCATGCTTTGCATGGGTCGGTGTATCCCATGCTTTTCATGGGCCGGTTATAAGTAAATCTAAGAGCCATTTGAAAATGGATATTGATAATATTAGATCGAATTTAAAAAGATCCGAGTACACTGAAAGCAGTTGATTGATTGAAAGCATCAAAAAAAAAAATAAGCCAAGGGTATTTTTGTCAATCAATCTTTATCATTGTTGTAGGAGTATCTATGTCTTCAGCTCTCTCCCAACAAGCGTGACCCTTTATTGCATCACCCACTTTCATTTCATTGTTTTACAAACAAAATCTTTGAATACATAGAAAAAAAAACAAAGTACCTAAACATATGTAACATATGGTTATGCATTAGCTTTGAGCAGATGATCGGTAGCCCAATGAATCGCTTCTATTGAATTCCCCAGCTCTCCTTTCATCAACCCATTGTCCAAGAGATAAACTTGTTTCTGAAAACACAACACAATGATTGTTAGAGCAGTATTTTCAAAATGGAAATCAGATCAATCGTCAAGGTAGAAGATGACTTCTAAAAATGCAGCAAGAGTTTGCAATTTGCTTGATAAATCATGTTCTAAAATGATTGGAGATGACATTATTGGTTCCAAATAATATGTAATAACAAAATCGAGAAGTTATACACCCAAACCGAATTGAATAAAAGGGATAAATGTAGATATTTAAATAAAAAAAAAAGTGAAAACCCAAACATCACCACACGATTCAATTCATCGGACAAAGATCCAATATTTTACAAAATCATAATAAAGAGTAACATGGTTCAACAAATCTCCGGATTATATTAATAATAATAGAAAACGTACCTCGAGAAATAACACAACAGCCCCTTATCAAATATTTTCCTTGTTTCCTTGTAATCCACTGCATCAATAAGTTAAAGAAAGAACCAAATAACAGAATTAATAAAACAGAATCTGGAACACATATCATATTACTTGTGATTAACAATATAAGTTGTAGAATTTAACTATTAACTGAATTTGGTACCAACTAAAACTACAAAAACCGAATGTTACCTAGATTTCACGAATATTTCACTATCTCCTACCAAGGTCGCAATTGTAATCCAGTACCAATAACCTTCGGCATAGAACCCTCTAGAATATTTTAATATATTAATTACAATAAATGTAATAATGAATAAATATCAGTTTCATTAATTGACTTACCTTCTACTTTTCAAAATTCCCAAATTAAAGTTTATTTGTTTCTTTTGTTTATTTTTTAAAATTATTTGTTTAAATTTAAAAGATAAAAAAATATTTCAATTTTAATAATTGATTACGTTTCTTAATTTCGTATAAATCCAAAGTTCTCAAATATTTATACCTTCGTATATAACTTTTTTTTTTTTAAATCAACTTATGTAATACATGCGTTTAATACCAAGTGTGTAACACCCGCGGATTCAGGCTAGTCAATTAAAATATAATAAGTGTTAAAATGATTTTTTATAGAAGATTATTTACGATAAATAATCTTAACCAAAGTAATAGTTAGGGTCAACAATTGTAAGATATTTGATTTTTATAAGATATAAAAGTCAGTCGCACATAAGGAATGTGTGACATAAAAATCTAAGATCTGAATGATTTACTTTTAGCTAAAGTCACAAAAAAGAAAATTGTAGTGCTTTTTAAAATAAGAATTTTTAGAAAAAAAAAACCAAAAACAGAGTCCATACGTGAGATTTATGATTTTAGCAAAATTATTTAATTTTATAAAAATATGGACGAAAAATAAAGTCAAAATTAGCCGACAGAGTTTAAACGAAAGTTGTAGACGTCGTCTATAGCTACGTGTGGATATATAGAACGTCAAAAATGGAATTCATATGAACGAGTTATACTTTATAATAGCATATTTACGTATTAAAATAAAGTATAAATCTTATATATATATATATATATATATATATATATATATATATATATATATATATATATATATATATATATATATATATTATTAGAAAGATATCGATGATGCGATCGTTATAAGACTAGTGTTGAGTACTTTCAACATTAGTTTAGTACAAATATCGTTAAATCTATTTAAAATAGTATTATAAATGAGTGCTTAGTCGTTTAAATAACTATAAGGCCATTTAAGTAAGTACAGATGGTGGTTTTTGAAAAATCCGATTACTATAGATAAGAGGTTTTAGACTCTCACATTTCTTGCACCATTCTCTTGATTCTAGAGTGTTTCTATTTTTATCCTGGAACATTTCGGTCCCTCGTGATTTGACTTCTTTTTTTCGTAGTTTTAGTATAGTAAGGTGAGCGCCACAATAATAGTTTTAGAAAAAAAAGATTCTGTAACGAAATTCTGACCACGGAGTTCTAAGTTTTCGCTAGAAACACTATAAGTTGAGATACACCTATTACACTTTAAGGATAACTTATGATTAAATTCGTTATCATTATTATGAACCTAAACAAGATTTATCAGTGAGTCGAGGTCGTTATACTAATTGATCTACTTACGGGGATGATGTCTAGGTTAGATTTAGTGAGGTGTTTAAAGTGGGATTTCAAAAACAGTATACTTTGTATACCAAATAGACCCTACCTCCGATATGATCCTACCTGATTGTCCCTTATCAGCTATAGATTAGTAGACTTTGAATTAATGATGAATTTAGACTAATAATTAGTCGCAATAAATATTAGAGTAAGACTTAGCGATAATGATACTAGGTTGCATCAAAGGAAGAGATAGTTTCTAGAAGCGAAGCAATGTCCGAATTTCGAATTGTCACTTTAACAAGTGAGTGCATAGTTACTTTCATATTATACATAGACATGAAGTATTTAATATTAATACATGCTATATGTGCTTATTATCTGTGTTCCTGATATCTTTGCTAGACGAATGATTTATAAATGTTTTACATGATTTAAACTGTATATAAACTTTTATACCTATAAATATATTGGGTGAAGATTAGTAAATGAAAGATGATGTATAAGATGAGAGATGAAAGATGAAATAAATGATGAGAGGCCTTGATTGTAAAGATGATGTCATCTAGCAGAGTATAGATGACAACCACAGACTATTCTAGACATTCCAGTGGAACGCTAGCAGGCTCGCAACCTGTAGATGTTTTTAAACTAAGTGTTCACCAGATGTACTATAAAAACCCATTGACATGTATTGTGGGTGGACTTCTTAGTGTAGTACTGTCAATAAAGGAGATAAACCCTGACAACTATGGACTTGGTTCCTTATAGATGAATGCTGACAGCTATGGACTTAGTGCCTAATAGATAAACACTAACAACTATGGACTTAGTGCCTATTGGACGAACGTTGGCAACTTTGGAATTAGTACCTGATGGATGACATTGGTAGCTATGGACTTAGTGCCTATTAGATAAACCCTGACAGTGATGTACTTCATGCCTATGCCTTAGGAAAAACCCTTAGGAATAAATATTGGAGAATACATACTAACCAGTATCATGGAGGAATCCTTTAACTAGTATTGTTAGTATAGATGATCCTTAGGTACTCACTAGGTTTCCCAACCTGACCCACTCAGTTTATTGTATCACATGTAGTGATATTAAAGATACATTTTGTTGAGAGATTCAAGGAGTATTAGGCCACTAGTTTAATTATTGTAAGGCTTGTAATCTTTTGTTATTCTTATGTTATTGTATTGACGATGACATCCTAATGTTTAATATGAATAAAACACATTACTTCGGAAATCCTTTGATAATATCATTATCATGTTTTCTAGAAACAAATTCCGAAATATTATTCTTCAAAAGGATACTCTGATTTTTAAGTAAAGAATGAACAAATAGGTTTTCCTGGCCATGAAATTGGGGATGTCACATAGTGTGATAATAATTTTTTCCTGATGTGGTGCCATTCAATGGTTATAACACAGATAGAAAGAACTTCTCATTTTGAAGTTTTGATGAAGAACATCAATCTAGTATTGCAAATTGTGAGGTAAAGGTATCTGATATCCATGATATCTACCTGAAGCATATCACAAATATATGATTAGTCTAAAGCTACAAAATCCATCTATCTACAAAACTTTGACCTATCCTAGGTTGATTTACCTCAAAATGGGATTCAATAGCAAGAACTCTTCATCTTCAATATCCACCTACAATTGTTTCACATAATTTTGCTAAAAGGGTAAACTTGTCTTTTTATATAATGCTCGCTTCAGTTTCGAGGGGCTATCTTGCCATAAAACAACACTTTCACTCTCCAGGTCCTCTTAGGCCATTTCGTCTTTGAAGGCATAGTACTCTTTTTTCCCCTAGTTGTTTTTGGTTCCTGTTGGGCAATTTTTCCCCTGCCTTATGTTTTGGTTCAATTTTTAGCCTTAATCAAATGCTTGTTCAAGAAGGAAATTGGTTAGAAATACTTCTGGAAGTGATGTGTTAAAACAAATAATACACTCAAAGCAAGATTATATGAAGATAAACTTAAAAAAGAAAAATATAACCTTTCAAGAATTCTCACTGAAAGAGTCCAGTATCACCCTCCTGTGCAACCTCTCATTGTGAAGTACACCAATCCTTCAATCCTAAACCTACACAACAAACCCAGATCAATCAATTAATAAAACCCCACATTTATTCATTTGAGCGACCAAGTAAAATCCTACCACCATATCATAATTATCATGTTATAATACATAATTAAGGTTATAAAGCCTTACAACGATCAATAAGAGGGGCGATTAGATAAATTCCATGAAGTTCCTATGTTGCTAAAGGTCTGATCTATTTTAAGTGATGAAAGTAATAAAGAATAAGTGAAGATAAAAAAGACACATATTTTTCTTACCATGTAAATAGAAGATCTTGGTGTCAACAACTAGGTGTGAAATCCATTTTGATTTTCAATAAAAATGGATCGGCCACAAGTTCTACCTATGAGAATGAGTTAAAATGTTTTTAGGATCAACATGGATTTCATTCACCACACATTATCTTTGTCAGGAATCCAACAATGAAACAATGAAACTGCAAGATGAATATTATATACCCTTCCATCCCTTTGATGCAAAATTCTCTTCAAGATCCTTCTTTGAAAATCATGGATTAGCTCATCCGTTAATTTATTTAGGTTGTTAATATCCTATCTCATGTGAACATAGAACATATAAAATGGGATCATAAACCCTAAAATCATGATATTAAAAATTTATTCACGGACCTGAATACTCTTTTCAGCCACAAAATCATTTCAACACTTTGTAACAATTAGTTGTTTACAAAATTCTAATAAAAATGTAATTAAATTTTAAGAAAAAGAACGAAGAGATTAGAGAAATTGCCATAGTGCCATCAATTCCAAAGTGAAAGAGACCAAATTATGAGCTTTTAACAACCCAAAATTTTATGGGGTTCGACACACAAATATCTACACCAAAATATAGAAAACCAAATTCATGATTAATTAAACCGAAATTGAATCAATAACAATAGTAATTGAATCGAAACTGAAAAAGAAACCTACATGATAAATCGAAGTTGCAGGGGCTGGGAAATTCAAAGGTTGAGCAATGAAGATGGAGCAAAAGCACTATTATTTTTGGGGACGCATCGGAGAAAGTTGGAGCTGAAGTGTCACACCCCCGAACCAGACGACGGAAACCTCTAGGGTTTGGGTGACCTCGTCTTGTAATATCATCACAGTGTATATAATTGAATCAAAGACAACATCATCATCACACATGAAATATAACAACCATCATAGTTTACATCAGTGTGTAGGTTTACAAATTACATTCCAAATGTCAATGTATGATGATAACAAAAATACACAAAAATCCACGTGTTCCTAATGACCAACCTGCTTAACGATTCCTTGAGAATACAAGTTATTTTGAAAACGGTCAACATATATAATGTTGGTGAGTTCATAAGCATGTTTGTAAGAAAAGTTTTGTATCATTTGTAAATTCCAGAAATCCGATATTTTCCACAAAAATTGTCTGAGCGTTTTGTTTCAAATCTTGTATTATAGCATGTGTTCATATTTTGAAAATGTATAAAGAGAGAGTTCTAGAAATTTCTATATTTTCTGTTGTAAGTAAAATGTAAGGTATCGTGTTTGTTTCCTAGAAAATCCGATATTTTCTGTCTGTAAAAGCGTTGTAATCTTTAAACCATAAGACCCAAGTGTTATAGAAATGAATAGCTCATACGTGTATCAAAAGTATAGTATAGGTATTCCGTAAATTTATCGTGTTGTTAAACTCTATGTGAGTCGTTACAACCATACTTGATATGATTGATCTGCCTGTCATGACGTTTTTTAGGCATTGACTTGTTTAAGGTAAGACATTTGCCACCCTAGACTGGTCTAGTCTAGCTATGGTGAGTAGCTCAAGTGCGGGGCTATCAACCCCATATAGATCTATACACAAAATCTCGCTCTCTCTCCAGGAGACTCTGGTTATAACTATAGGACTTGAGGTTGTACACTAGGTAGGTACAGATGAAAGAACGTCTCACAAGAACCTTAACAAAATTTACGCGAACAGTGTATCACATTGTTTACTGTTTTAAAATAATGTTTCGAGTATGCATTTGATTACAAAACATTGGTGATGAAAATACCATTTATTTTTTTCAAAGTGTTAAGTATTGATTGTTATTGGCCCAATTAACATAAAATGAGTCGGGAGGCCCAGTAAGAAAATAACATGTAATGAGAACACAAGGCCCAGTAAGCATGTAAATAGGTATTTAAGGCCCAATAAACCTGAATTGAATATATGAGGCCCATCAAACGTGTAAATTGGTCAATAAGGCCCAATAAACATGAAATGAATATATGAGGCCCATCAAACGTGTAAATGGGTCAATAAGGCCCAATAAACATGTAATAAGTATACAAGGCCCAATTAAAGTGAAAATGACGTAATTAGCCTATTTGTTATTAAAATGCTTGTTTTGGCTCAATTACTACCAAAGTTCATAAAAGGCCCACTTTCTCTAGAAATGACCTTTTTGGCCCAAATAAACAAGATTTTTCAATAAAAGCCCACTTTTGTCAAATTTTAATTTTTTGGCCCACTAAAACCAAAATCTACAACAAAGGTCCATTTTCATTTCAAATGAAATTTTTAGCCCGTTAAAAACCGAAAGTTTGTAAAAAAAAAGGCCTATTTTTAAGTCCATTAAGGCCAAAAATTTACATTTCAAGCCCATGAAACCGTGAATTTCCACATAAGGCCCCTTTTTATGAAAAATGACCATTTTAGCCCATTAAAACCATGAAGGCCCAAAATAAGCCCATTTTGTCAAAAATAACACTTTTGACCCATAATCTATGAATGTCATAATAAGTCCTTTTTATAAAAAAGGACTCTTTTGACCCCTTTAAAACCGTGAGTTGTCACAAAAGGCTCACTTTTTGTTTATTTGTCAAAAATGGACCCTCATTAGGTTTTCTTTTGTTTTAAGGTATCCTTTAACATGTTTTATCTTTTCAACAACATAATGACTTACATTATGTAACTTATTTTCCTAAGATCTTCAAGACTTGGAAATATATCAACTTTATGAGGGGTTAACATAGATTCATAACATATTTGCACAACACATCATGAAAATTCACACAAGTATGCATAAAGACTTAGATCTAACACAAAACCAACTTGTATTCTCCTCCAAAACATAGTAAAACTGAAAACAAGGGGGTATGAAGCTCACCTTGGTGATAGATTCGGCTTTGATAAAGAAATGAAAAAGAATAAAGGTGTTTTCGGCCTTGGGGTGTTCCTTTTGGGAAGACTTTCGAACTTAAGAAGTTGTAGGTGATGGGTTTTGAGCATTCTAACACTTCCTAAGTGTACATGCAACCCTAATAACCTTGGATCTATGTTTGCCTAATTATCATGCAAAGTTGATTTCCAAGGCTATGATCCTATCTGGCATACATGGGGAACAATTTTAACATCAATAATAGATAGAATTACATACCTTGTTGTTGCAAATGTTCTTTGAAACCTTGTGAGCCTAGCACCCCAAGTGTGATGCCTCAAATGCTTAACACAACACCAAATGCTATGGAGTAAACTTGGAGAGAATGTATAAAACACTAAAATCGGCCAAGCCCTCTTGTTTCCCTTGTAGTAGTGCGGATTTTGGAAGAAACATGACCTTTATATAGTGTTGACACATCTAGGGTTACACCATGTAAACCCTAATGTGTCATGACTCTTCATTTCCATGACCCATGGGTTTGTAACTCCCATGGAGCCTCCATGGAGTATCCAATGGGTCCAACCCAACTTGATTATCCATGGAGCCTCTTAGCCCACTATATATGTTATGGATGATTTACATAATCAACCCATATATTTAATTAGTAATCTTTTGATCACTTAATTAGTTCTAAATTAATTCTTGATCAAACTAATTAAATAATATTATTAATATATTAGAACTTATAATATATTAATAAACCATATGTGTTATTTCTCTCATTTAGTTTATCCAATTGCATGGTGCCATGGAACCCAAATGGACCATGCCGGGTCGGGTCAAGTACATACTAGAAATGGTTATGGATTTAGACACCTTATCCAACAGTCTCCCACTTGGATAAGTCTAATAACTATAACTGCAAGTATGACTTCAGGAACCGATCGGCAATCGTAGCTCTTTTCAAGGTTTCTCGGAACTGAGAAGATGAAGGTACGCCATTTCATATAAGGGATCATATAATCCTCTGTTCTAGATATCTGCCGAACAAACACATGGAACATAGTCTTGCTTATTGTCCATCAGTTTGTTTCCCGATTTCCAATTTGTTTGACAAAGAACTTAATTGAACACATCAACTTAGTTCTGACCGGGCCCGGTACATGGGTCAAAACACAATCATCGAGGGGCCCAGATATCAACTTCTAATCCAAGAAGGAACAGATAAACTTCGACTCACATGCTTGTTGTACTACTTGTTAAATTACACACAAACGCACGTTTTATAACATCGAGTTACCAATGCATATTTGCATGATCAATGTATAACTAACTCATAGTTAACAAGTCATATCTGTAGGTTTGAAGATTTATATGATATTACTGTCTCGCAATCACTCGAGATAAATTCCATGAAGTGATACCAGCGAGCGTGGGTTGAATCCAATACTCAGAACTTATGAGCACTCATGAGTGTTGAGGCTATGTCCAACATCTTAGACCTCTACAACCAACTCATGACAGTCTTACTTCATATCTACTTCCAACATATGACTGACTGTGGATAATTTGAATAATATGTAAAACAACATAAATATTCTGGAAGTCAAAACATGCAAAAGAAATAATAGTAAACGATTGACAAAAGATAGTAACACTTTAGTCATAAATAAACACAACTTTTATTCATCATCAAATGTCAATTACATTTTACAAATTTCAAAATTATCTAACTACTAAAACTAATATCATCCTTCAACCCTATGCTCCTAGCATGCTGGAGATGCTTAACCCTACCCAGTCCCTTCGTGAGGGGATCTGTCGGGTTCTCATCCGATGATACTCTCTTTGCCACGAGAAGTCCTTCTTCTATGCGATGTCTGATGAAATGATATTTTCTGTCGATGTGTCTGGATCTCCCATGATCCCTTGGTTCCTTTGCTAAGGCAACTGCACTTTCACTATCATAGAAAATCTCTATGGGCTTCGATATAGCTGGTACAACTCCAAGGTCTCCAATGAAGTTCTTTAGCCATATAGCCTCTTTTTCCGCTTCGCTTTCCGCTATATACTCTGATTCACAAGTTGAATCAGCCACTGTCTCCTGCTTGGAACTTTTCCAAGAGGTTGCTCCTCCATTTAAGGTAAAGACCCAGCCTGACTGAGAGCGGAAATTAGCTCTATCAGTCTGGAAGCTAGCATCACTATACCCTACAACTCTCAAGTCATCACCCCCACCAAGGGTAAGGACCCAGTCCTTTGTCCTCCGCAGGTACTTGAGAATGTTCTTTACCGCTGTCCAGTGAGCCTTACCAGGATTCCCCTGATACCTGCTAACCATGCTTAAAGCAAAGGCTACATCAGGATGAGTACAGGTCATAACATACATGATCGAGCCAACTACCGAAGCATAAGGTACCCGACTCATTTCTGCTATCTCATCTTCAGTACTCGGGCTCTGAGTTTTACTAAGTCTAGTATTACTCTGGATGGGTAACTTTCCTTTCTTGGAATCTTGCATGCTGAATCTCTTCAACACCTTGTCCAAGTAGGTACTTTGACTAAGTCCAATTAGTCTTTTACTCCGATTTCTCAAGAACCTTATCCCTAGAATATAGGCAACTTCTCCTAGGTCCTTCATAGCAAAACACTTCCCAAGCCACGACTTAACTTCCTGCAGAGTTGGGATGTCATTTCCTATGAGTAATATGTCATCCACATACAGTACCAAAAAACTAACTATACTCCCACTAGCCTTGACATATACACAAGATTCATCTTCACTCCTAGAGAAGCCAAACTCTTTGACCTTCTCATCAAAGCAAAGATTCCATCTGCGAGGTGCTTACTTTAATCCATAGATGGATTTCTCAAGCTTACACACTCTATTAGGGTACTATGTGCTGACAAAACCCTCTGGCTGATTCATGTAAACATCCTCAACCAACTTTCCATTAAGGAAAGCGGTTTTGACATCCATTTTCCATATTTCATAGTCATGAAATGCAGCTATGGCTAACAATACCCTAATTGACTTAATCTTGGCTACTGGAGAAAAAGTCTCATCATAATCCACTCCAGGAGTTTGAGAGAAGCCCTTTGCTACCAGTCGAGCCTTATAAGTGTGTACATTACCATCCATGTCGGTCTTCTTCTTGAAGATCCATTTGCACCCAACTGTCTTACGACCTGGTATATTCTCAACCAAGTTCCAAACTTGATTGTCATACATGGATTGTATCTCGCTATCCATTGCCTCTTTCCATTTAGCAGACTCACGGCTTGCCATGTCTTCCGCATAGATGTTAGGTTCATCTAGACCTACTAGTGTCTCATCACTAATAAGCGTCTCACCTTCCGCAGTAATATGGAGACCATAGTAATGCTCAGGTACATTCCTAACCCTTGTGGAACACCTCAGGGTACAACTGGAGGTATAATTGGATCAACAGGAGGTTCCTCCTCAAGTAGACTGCTAGGGTTTGAGGTTCCTTCACCACTTGACTCTTGAAGTTCTTCAAGGTCAATTTGCCTCCCACTGTCTCCTTGGCTTATAAATTATCTCTCTCGAAAGACAGCCCTCCTTGCTACAAAGACCACATTCTCACTAGGTTTGTAGAAGAGGTAACCAAAGGATTTTTGTGGGTAGCCGATGAAAATACACTTCTCACTTCGAGGTTCGAGCTTGTCATGAGTCTCGCGTCTCACAAAAGCCTCGCAACCCCAAACCTTGATGTGGGCTAGACTAGGAACTTTTCTAGTCCACATCTCGTGAGGTGTTTTGGCAACCTTCTTTGTAGGGACCAGATTAAGGATATGGGTGGCAGTCTCTAAGGCATACCCCCAAAATGAGATTGGTAGCGTAGCTCGAATCATCATGGAACGAACCATATCCAACAAGGTTCGATTACGCCTCTCAGCTACACCATTCAACTGTGGTGTCCTGGGAGGTGTCAATTGTGAGACAATCCCACATTCCCTTAGATAGTCGAGGAACTCAGTACTAAGATACTCACCACCATGATCGGATCGAAGCATCTTAATGTTCCTGCCCAATTGATTCTCGACTTCCTGTTTAAACTCTTTAAACCTCTCAAAAGTCTCTGACTTATGCTTGATTAAGTAGACATATCCATATCTACTGTAATCATCCGTAAAAGTCACATAATAACGATTAGTATCCCTTGTGGCATGTTTGAAGGGTCCACACACATCCGTGTGTATAAGGTCCAACAAACCTTCACCCCTCTCACAAGAACCTGTGAAGGGTGACTTTGTCATTTTTCCAAGTAAGCATGATTCGCAACTATCATCTGACTTTAGGTCAAATGACTCCAAGACTCCATCCTTTTGGAGTTGGCCTTTGCGTTTCTTGCTTATATGTCCAAGATGACAATGCCATAATGATGCTTTATCCAAGTTATTATCATTAGTATAATCAATACACAATACATTATTTCCTAGGTTATCTACAACAGACACAACTTCATATACACCATCACAAGGTAATGCTTTAAAATAAAACATATTATTAAAGAAAGCATTTATTCCACCAGTTTCATTATCAAAAGAAAAGGTAAAACCTTATTTATACAAAGCATGAAAGGAAATAACATTTCTTGCCATTTCTGGCGAATAACAACATTTATTCAAATCTAAAGTAAATCCACTACTAAGCAACAGAGTATAAACTCCAATCTTGGTGACAGGTGAAACTTTCCTATTAGCCATGATCAAGTTTATCTTTCCATGCTCCACATTCTCACTTCTTCTTAGTCCCTGCAATTCAGAACAAATATGAATACCGCAACCGGTATCAAGGACCCAAGAGTTAGAATAGAGTGAATTATTAGATGAACTAGTGTAAATACCTGCATGGTTGGGTTTAACCTTCCCATCCTTCAAGTCTTGCTGGTACTTTGGGCAATTTCGTTTCCAGTGCGCCTTTTCGTGGCAGTATAAGCATTCCACCTCTTTCGGATCAGAAGAAGGTGTAACGAAACCTTTCTTGGTCCCGCTAGAAGAGGAGCCATCAAGAGTCTTACCCTTGGTACCCTTCGAAGGGTTCTTTCTTTTCTTCCCTCTACCTTTCTCGATTGCCAGGATAGGTGCTGAGTTTGGAGTAGTAGCAGGAGTGGTCATAACCGACTTACCTTTAAGACCTGATTCTGCGGTCTTTAGGAGTCCCTGAAGTTTGCTAAGTGTAACTTCCTCCTTATTCATGTGGTATGTCATGCGGAATTGATCATAACACGAAGGTAAGGAGTGCAAAATAATATCTATTGCTAACTCCTTAGGGAAGTTCACATTCAACTTCATCAAATGGTCCACATACCTTTGCATTTTCTGCAAATGGTCCGTTATGGGTTCTCCATCTTTCATTCGGGTTGTGATCATAAAGGAGATGATTTCATATCGCTCTTGACGAGCACTCTGATGGTAGCGGTCCATCAAATCCTGGTGCATCTCAAAAGGATAGTAGTCCTCATAGGACTTTTGGAGCTCGGCTGTCATGGTGGCCATCATGATGCATGCCACTTTGGTTGCATCTCTTTCATGTGCCTCATATTCAGCAAACTCCTCAGGAGTAGTAGTTGGCTCAGGCTCCTTAAGCTCCTTGTCAAGAACATATTCCTTTTTCTAGTAACGAGTGACCATCCTGATGTTTCTGATCCAGTTAGTAAAGTTGGATCCATCAAAGATGACTCTCCCACAAAGGTTCATGAGAGAGAATGAGCCTGTAGGGTTTGAGCCAGGAGTAACATTGTTGGAAGACATCTGAAAAGAAGAAAGTAAGTTTAGTTTAGATATAGGGATAGTCCTTAATAAAACACCCAAATGTAATATTAAGGCTAGGATCCAATCACAATATATTATAACCTAGAAGAGGGATGTCGTAATCCAAGTTATAACATATTTGAAAGGTAGGTGAATGACGATTCACTAATTTCCACCATGAAAATGAAATATAAATTATTAAGTTTTATTTGGCTTTTAGAAATTCCTAGAATCTTTGAGATTCATTGAACTTTTCAATGGCATGTTTCAATCTCGAGTGTGCCCTTCATGTTTTGTGACTGGGATACCGAGGATCACAAAACAAGGTGTGAAGTAACCATGCAAATTACTTGGTACCCTTAATGTTTTTCACTTAATCGTTGTGCCGGTAAACCACACGCGCTCCTTCCGACCTCATGAAAAACCATAAGTCACCCTTTGCCTTCCTTGTTAAGTCCAAGTTAGTGTGCCGGTAAACCACACACGCTCCACCAACGACTTAAACAAGGTGCAAAGTGTAATCTCATGGATTAGCACCTTATTCACATTTTTCCTAAAGTAACTAAGATTGGGAATTTATAAAATATTTAGTTACTTTATAATAATCATTATACTTTTAATGAGAATTTATAAGTCCTTGTCTTATCCGTTCGGTTAACGACCCTCCACCAGTCAAGCAAGCGATGGGTGAGAGTGGACACCCATTAAGTCACCATTTTATAGGCAACAACCTTATACCCACCTTATAGACCAGCTTCGTGAATGAGGCGTACTAGCGGTAAGATGACTTTGTTCTTATACATATATATATATATATATATATATATATATATATATATATATATATATATATATATATATATATATATATATAATTATTAAATCATAATACTATAAGTATAAGGGTTGAATTTTAACTTTTAAAATTCTAAGGGTTGGAACTAAAGTTTTAATCAAGACTTTACTTGTTCCCAAACTTGAGGGCAAGTTTTGTAAACTTTCAAAACTTTTCATTTCTTGTAACTTATGAGTTAAATAGAGTAATAAAAATGAAGACTCTTCATTTTTCTAACTCTTGTGTTCTTTTAATGGTTCTTAAAACAAAAGAGACTTTTGGTTTTCCATAACTTGAGGACAAGTTATGCACTCCATTAAAACACATTATGATCATGAATTAATCTACCACATAGGTTACAAACAATTCCTATGATCATCTAAACATCATAAGATCAAGAACATGAACATGAACACTTTCATGAATCAAAACTTACATTTAAAACTTTGTAATTTTGATAACTTGTTGTTGTAAATGGATTAGCAAACACATTACACCATCTAAAATGAGTTTTCAAGTACCAAAACAGTTTAGGGTAATGTTTCTAGTCCATTTCCAGCAACTAAAGTCGAAAATCTGCATTCTGAGGCTTCTACTCGCCGAGTGCATGAACCTACTCGGCGAGTAGGTTAAAGATACACATGAACTCGGCTAGTCCCCCCATGGACTCGGCGAGTTCATCAGGCAGATTGCAAAAATATCGACTTTTTTCAACTTTCTAGCACAAATAACAAACAAACAAGCCTAGGCTCTGATACCACTGATGGGTTATGAGCATTCTAACAATTCCTAAGTGTACATGCAACCCTAATAACCTTGGATCTATGTTTTTCTAATTATCATGCAAAGTTAATTTCCAAGGCTATGATCCTATCTAGCATACATGGGGAACAATTTTAACATAAATAATAGATAGAATTACATACCTTTTTGTTGCAAATGTTCTTTGAAACCTTGTGAGCCTAGCACCCCAAGTGTGATGCCACAAATGCTTCACACAACACCAAACGCTATGGAGTAAACTTGGAGAGAATGTATAACACACTAAAATCGGCCAAGCCCTCTTGTTTCCCGTATAGTAGTGCCGATTTTGGGAGAAACATGACCTTTATATAGTGTTGACACATCTAGGGTTACACCATGTAAACCCTAATGTGTCATGACTCTTCATTTCCATGACCCTTGGGTTTGTAACTCCCATGGAGCCTCCATGGAGTATCCAATGGGTCCAACCCAACTTGATTATCCATGGAGCCTCTTAGCCCACTATATATGTTATTGATGATTTACATAATCAACCCATATATTTAATTAGTTATCTTTTGATCACTTAATTAATTCTTGATCAAACTAATTGAATAATATTATTAATATATTAGAACTTATAATATATTAATAAACTATATGTGTTATTTCTCTCATTTAGTTTATCCAATTGCATGGTGCCATGCAACCCAAATGGACCATGCTGGGTCGGGTCAAGTACATACAAGAAATAGTTATGGACTTAGACACCTTATCCAACAGTAGGAAGCTTAAACATGAAATGAAGGTTGTTACGAGAGTAATTCCTTAACACAAAATGGAATAATTCAAGTTGAGCTCATATGATCTTACCAAAAGTGTGAAGCTTGAAGTGATCTTCTTGAACTCACCCACACACCCACGGTTTTAGAAGAGGAAGATGGAAAGATTGCTGTGTTCGTGAGAGAGATATGAGAGGATTTTAATGAGTTTGAAGTCGATAAATGAAGGTGATGGTGGGTGCTTTTGACCGAGATTAAGAAGAGAGAACACAGAGATTAGTTTGATTTTTACTTAGTGGATTATCATCTATGCCTAGATACTAGGTGGGTAAAAGGCATGGATTACCCCCATGCATTAGTGAGGTGTCACTAATTGAATGAATTCAATTTTTTTTACATCCGAGAATGAGGGGAGGTAAAGAGAAGAGAAATGTTTGGGCTTGAATTGAATAGCAATCGAGATCTTATAGCCCAATAAGAAAGATTTCGGCCCGTTGGGCCCACACACAAGTTTTCGGCCCAAATGAGCAAAAGGTATGGGTTTTCAGCCCATATAATTAAAGAAGATGGTTTTCGGCCCAATAAGGACCATGATGAGTCTTATGGCCCAAAATGCTATTGCTTATTGAATGTGGGTCCAGCTATGGCCAAAATGAGGTTTCTTAGCCAAAAAGAATCAAGTTGAGGGTTTATTGGTCCATTAGGCCCAATAAGAGGATCCTAGTCCAATAAAAGTTTGAACTGGGAAGTTAGGGTTTCAAGCCCAAAGTTGACTGAGTGTAGTGCATTGAATTAGATTTAGGGCTTCATGTGTGAATTTTGATTTGAATTGTTGTTGTTAAATGAATAACATGTATAAAATAATACTTAGGGTTACAAAAATTCTCCAAAAGTAATTACACATGGACAAAATTTCCTAGCCTTAAAGTATTGGTTGTGACAAGAAGAATAGTCATCATTTTGGGCCCAAATAGAGAATTATATAGCCCCACCTTGTAATCAGGAGACAGTTAACAAGAAGATAATACAATAGAAGCATATGGAATATTGTGTACCGTTCATTCAGAATTTTACAAATCGGGTAAACATTCATCGGACCAGAGTATTCTTTTAAGGGTGCAATTTTATCAACTGGGAAAATTAGGGCTAAGGATGACATATTGTCAAATAGTTTCTAGGCATAATGCATATAAGATAAGAAAATAACCCTCTTCATTGTCTCCTTCTTTGTCTTTCTCTCTCTCTCACTCTCTCAATCTCTCTCTATGTGTGTGCGTGTTCGATCTTATTCTGTCTTTATGTGACAACCCGATATTTCGAGACAATGTAATGTAAAACCGATCAAATCTAGATCAAAATATAATTTTCCTAAAATCCTATTTGGGTTAATTAAAGTAGTAGGAATCATATCAAGGTTTTCGTACATATAAAGAACCCTAAAATCTGACTTCGGATGAAGAAGTTATGAATTTTTGAAGAAATTCTTTAAACACGTCTTTTTAATAAATAAATAATAAAAATAATTTCGGAATTTGCCAACGGAATCTAAACGAAAGTTGTAGATCTTGGTCTCACCTTTGTGTGGATATAAAGAACGTCAAAAACGGAGTTCGTATGAGGGACATATGAATTTTAGAAGTTTATTTAAAATAAATATAAATTTATTTATAAACTCCCGGTATTATCCGAAGGGGAGTCATCGGATAGGACCGAAGTACGCCCTGCGTACCTTCGTACGCCCCGCGTACTCATATCAAGGGCCTCGGATCGTCCACGTCGCCCTATCCGAGGTTTCCGACCCGTCCGACCCGTCCGAAGCGTCCGACCCGCCGTCCCATCCGACCCGCCTCCCCAGCAACCCGTCCCATCCGAAGCCGAGGCAGTCGAGGCTTCGGTCACGCATGACGTACGCGTACGCGCTGCGTACGAGCGTACGCCCCGCGTACCGAGGCGGTTCAGCCTTCCTATAAATAGAATGCGAGGCTTTCCGGAAATTTTGCTCATTTCTCTTCTTTCTCTCATGATCTTGCCTCGTTTTCCGTGCCCGTTCAAACCCGAAGCTCTGGTCTTTTTGCTCAAGTCCCGAGGGTCGATTTTACTCCCGAGATTCCCGAGAATCCCGAGGAAAATCCATTTCCCGAGACGAAACTCTGCCTGGTTTTTCCATCTCGCTTTCTTCAATCAATCAAGTGAGTTCATACCCCTTAAATTACCTTTTAAATGTTCTATAAATTCTTTTATATGCTTTCAAGGGGGGGGGGGGGGATACAAGTTAAATACTTATAGTTATTGCTTCAATCACATGTGATTGCATTAATCACATGTGATTAATAACTAGGGAAACCAGTGATTTTATCACAGTTCAAACTGTCTATCAAACTGTTTTACTTCAAAATGTTTTCCAAACCCATTTACTTTTCAAATTTATACTACAAATGTGATTTAAACAAATGTTCATTATACTTAAACTGTTTTAATCAAATCTATGCCTTCAAATTGTTTTATAGATTGACATCAAGTCGATCTTTCTTTAAAAATAATACTTATGTTTCAAACGTCTTATAAATACTTATTTATGCTTTTATATTATAAATTGCATGCCCATATATGTATAGATGTATAAATAATGTTTAAAGGGCTTAGGAAGGCCATCCACCCTATTTCCTTTTTCTCGATTTGGATGTGGTCTGGTGGGATTTCGGGTGACCATCCGAAGGTCGTTTCCATATTAATTACATATCAAATATACATATATAGACATAAAAGTACTTCCATATTCATACGTACTAGACGCACCATTAGTAAGTTACCATCGGGGTAACACAGAATCATACTATTACAACTGCTAGATCAATGAGTCAGTTCATTCATGAGTCTATACATTACTATACTATGAGAACATATACAACTATACTAGAACGAGAAACATTACCCTTACATTAATACGTTGCAAAATGTGATCCACTGCATCGGAGCATGCCTTAAATGTCATGGCCCGAGTTGTAGCCAGAATTCTCTTGGAGGGAGAGCGTTGAGTTTGCGTATAGATCTATACTGGATTGACTATCCTACACCTTGCTGCTAGCTACAGCCGGACCTGCAGGTCTGCGGGTGCCAAACGTCATTCCGTTATTACGACTGTTCTTTATGTCGTTGTTATCAGTCGATAGTATGGTGCAATTATCACATTATACCTTAATATAAATCCGGTTTAAGGTAGTAGTAGTAATTAGTACAACAGTAGTTCTTATTATACAAAACTACAGTACTACAATGATTTACCCATTACATATTTTAGTGATAACCTCACTTAAGCATTAATGTAGAAACTATATTTTTAACAAATGGTAGTTATACTTGGGTAATTACACACTTTTACAACAGACGAGTTTACAAAACAGTTTAGCCTTGGTAGAAGGTTACTTTTATAGAAAATATAGGATTTTCTGAGAGATTCAAACTTTTACAAACACTTTCAAACATTTCCTTACACTTTTACGAAGTTATACATTGAGACAGGTTCAAACGTTTTTGACAATAAACACTGACATTAAAATACTTATGAACTCACCAGCTTAATGCTGATAAACCCTTTCAAAATAACTTGTATTCTCAGGTCATCAGTAGACAGGTACCGATGCCAGCTTTTGAGATGATGGAGCGCACTTAAGACTCATCATATTATTATTTTGATTTACGTTATATTTTTGGTGTCTAAAACTGTACAGAACACGCTTGTATTAAAATTATATATTTAATGCAATGGATGATGTTGTTTGCTTATTTACATTTACTGTGTTGTGATTACTTTACATGACGTCCTCCGCCCCAGAACGTTTCCGCCGTTCTTGGTTTTGGGGTGTGACAGATTGGTATCAGAGCATAGTTTATAGTGAATCAAGTATATCAACCCATAAAAGATTTAATTAAGTATACTAGTCTGCATTCATACTAAAATCAGTGTCACAATGACAAGAACAAAAGTATTACGATTGTTAAATATCACAAGTAAGCTCGGGGATGTATGGTCAGTCCTGGGAATGGCATAGCCTGATCAACTATGCTGGTCCTAGGAGTGATTAGCATATGCCCTAGAATGGTTGTGATAGGTTAACAAGTCTAAAAACTTACCAATAATACTACAAGAAGATCAGTAGAACTTAAGTTAAAAATACTATAGGTGTATTTTGTACTACTAGTTACACGTATACTACATTCTTAGACCTCCCTTCTCGCGTAGATCAAACGGCTAGATGTCCATCACGGCGACCCGTACTTTCCAAATGAAGGCAATGCTGGGTGGGTCGATGAAGAACCCGATGTTGAGCATCCAATCCCTTTGGATGATCACCTCGCAGAAGGCTTTTCTGATGGACCCGACTCCGAGTCTGAAGTCAACAACCTACCACTCGGAGGTCAAGCCACGAACAACAATCCTCGACCAGCTTTTCCAGGTCCTACTCCCTTATGGGTAAACAACTTGAATCGTTGGAGTGATGAACAGGGTAAACCCTTACCATACCTTGGGGACCGAAGCTTTCACAACGTCAGCAATGGTGGCTCTACTGACCGAGCTCTGCCTGTCATTATCCGCAGAATAGCTCGTATTGTCGAGCAAGGTGGAGCAGCCGTCGACCGGGTCATAGAGATTGATGCCGACTCAGGTGTCAACACAGCCCGCATCCGCCGTCTTGAAGAAGACATGGAACGGACCCGGAGGACAAATAAAACCCTGCAGTAGCAGTTGGCTGCCTCACGAGCTGAAATCTTGGAACTTCGAGCTCGTCAGAGGACTCAGGATCGACACCTTCAAGAGGTGTTTCGTCAAGTGTCCGACCACAGTACTCGCCCGGGATTTTCCCATCGCCGTTGGTTGATGTCTACTACATCTCTGTCTTTTGATTAAAGAATAGTCTTTAACGTCTATGCTCTAAGTAGCACTTGTCTGTAAAATATTTCTAACTTTCCGTACTCAAATTTGAAATCTAAGAACTGTCAAACTTTTCAATATGGTATGATGTAAGACCTACTGTTAGGTCGATTTTTCCTGAACTTATTACATCAGTAATACCAGTATTTTTGAGATCTATCTATCTGTGGGAAAAATTTATACACTTGTGCTTCCTACTAATATTTCTTATTGTGGTTTCAAACACTCTTTCAACTGTTGGACTATGGTTAGTTAGTCCATGTGTCACTCTCACGTTGCTTACAAATTGATTCTTACCGTTTTCTTATCTTTATAAACTTATAGCTGAAAGATGCCTCCTCGCAAATCTCCCAGGAATAATCCTGCACCACCACCTCCTCCGCCTCCGGTCATCGATACTGTAGCCCTGAATGCTGCCGTAGCTGCAGCAGTGGCAACTGCCATGGCTCAGTATCACTCTTCTGATGCCAGCAGAGGTGGAACCCCTGTGGAATCAACCCCGATTGAAACCCCTGTGCGCTCGAGAGAGTGCTCATACAAGGATTTTACAAATTGCAAACCGAAGCCTTTTTACGGCACCGGCGGAGTCATTGCCCTCTCGCAATGGCTCGAGAAGACTGAATCAGTCTTCGAAATCTGTTCATGCCCTGCGGCGAGTAAAGTCAAGTACGCCGCATGCACCTTTGAAGGAAAGGCCCTGACATGGTGGAACGGCCATGTTAAGGCATTAACTCTCGTTGTAGCCAACGACATAGGCTGGGAAACAATGAAAGACCTCATGACTGAGGAATACTGCCCGAGGGGCGAGATCCAGAAACTGGAGCAGGAACTCTGGAACCTGACGATGAAGGGCACCAACGTGGTCGCTTATACCGCCTGATTCAGCGAGCTGGTGGCCCTCTGCCCCAATATGGTTCCCACCGAGGGGAAGAAGATCGAGAGGTACATATGGGGGCTAGTGCCTCCGTATCAGGGGAATGTTCTAGCATCAAACCCCGCTACCTTCGACAGTGCAAAACGATTGGCACAACGACTCATTGACCATGGAGTCAAAACCCCTACAACCACAACCACCCTAGCCATCCCGGAACCCTCCAAACCCGCTGATACTAAGCGGAAATTCTGGGAGGAAAAGAAGAAGCAGCAGGCTGCCAAAAAGCAGCAAATGGTGGCAATTCATGCCGCAATAACCCCTACTACTGCTACCACTGCTCCGGTGAGTCGGTATGCTGGATGTTCGCCCAAGTGCAACAAATGCAACTACCACCACAACGGCCCCTGCCGTGAAATGCAGTGCTCTAACTGCAACAGGAAAGGACACACCATCCGATTCTGTAAGTTCCCGGCACAACCTATCAACCAAGTCCCTGGCTCTGGCGCTAGCCCAACCTGCTATGGATGTGGCGAAGCAGGCCACTTTAAGAGGGACTGCCCCAAAGCGAGGAATGCTGGAGGAGCAGGGAGGGAACTGGCTATAGGCCACGGGGAAGTAGTTGCTGACCCGACAGTGGTGACTGGTACGTTCCTCCTCGATAACTCCTATGCATGCATTCTGTTCGATAGTGGAGCGGAACGAAGCTTCGTAAACCATAAATTTGCTCGCATGCTTAATCAACCACCGCACGCACTCAAAGAACTATTCACAGTAGAAATGGCTAATGGAAAAACTGAAAGTATGAGTAACATATACTTAGGTTGTACCCTAACTCTAGATAACCATTCATTTCCAATCGACCTCATGCCAGTCTCAATAAAAAGTTTCGACGTTATCGTTGGCATGGATTGGTTAAGCCTTCATCATGCCGACATCATGTGCTTCGAGAAAGCAGTCCGTCTAAACCTTCCGTCTAACGAAACTCTTATAGTCTACGGTGACAAACCCGGTGCAAGTCTTCGCATCATATCAAGTATTCAAGCATAGAAATATCTGCGTAAGGAATACCATGCATTCCTTGCTCACGTCGTCGACACGAGCCTCGAAACGAAAGAACTAAAGAACATCCCTGTAGTGAGCGACTTCCCCGACATTTTCCCAGAAGAACTACCCGAGTTACCTCCGCAACGAATGGTCGAGTTCAGAATCGACTTAATCCCAGGAGCTACCCCAGTAGCCAAGTCGCCCTACCGCTTAGCACCGGCTGAGATGCAGGAACTCTCTGGTCAACTTAACGAATTGCTCAGCAAGGGATTTATAAGACCGAGTTTCTCACCTTGGGGAGCACCGGTCTTGTTCGTTAAGAAGAAAGACGGATCATTCCGTATGTGTATTGACTACAGAGAACTCAACAAACTGACGGTCAAGAATCGTTACCCTCTGCCTCGCATAGATGATCTATTCGACCAACTGCAAGGGGAAAATTATTTTTCTAAGATTGATCTGAGATCCGGATATCACCAGTTGCGAGTGCTAGAGGAGGATGTGCCGAAGACAGCCTTCCGAACTCGTTACGGACATTACGAGTTCGTGGTGATGCCATTCGGATTGACCAATGCGCCCGCAGTCTTCATGGATCTGATGAATAGAGTATGCCGACCTTACTTGGATCAGTTCGTCATCGTTTTCATTGACGACATCCTGATCTACTCCCGAAGTAAGAAGGAGCATGGCGATCACCTGCGACAAGTTCTAGAGACATTACGAAAAGAGAAGCTTTATGCGAAGTTCTCGAAATGTGAATTTTGGATCCGGAGAGTTGAATTCTTAGGACACGTAGTAAGAGAAGAGGGAATCCACGTGGACCCATCCAAAATTAAAGCCATTGAGAACTGGTCAGCACCGAAGACGCCTACAGAAATTCGTCAATTTCTAGGTCTCGCTGGCTACTACCACAGATTCATTCAGAACTTCTCTCGAATAGCAAAACCCCTTACAACCCTAACCCAGAAAGGCGTGGCCTTTCACTGGGAAGAGAAACAAGAAAGAGCGTTCCAAACGCTCAAACGAGCCTTGTGCACCGCACCAATACTATCCCTTCCCGAAGGAATAGAAGACTTCGTAGTCTATTGCGATGCATCGAATCAAGGGCTCGGATGTGTCCTGATGCAGCGAGGTAGGGTCATCGCCTATGCACCGAGACAGTTGAAGACACACGAGGTTAACTACACGACCCACGATCTTGAACTAGGAGCAGTAGTGTTTGCTCAGAAGATCTGGAGACACTACTTGTATGGAACGAAGAGCACTATCTTTACCGACCACAAGAGTTTACAACACATTTTCGATCAAAAGGAGCTCAACATGAGACAACGACGGTGGGTCGAGCTACTCAGTGATTACGAATGCGATATTCGTTATCATCTGGGTAAAGCCAACGTAGTAGCAGACGCCCTAAGTCGGAAGGAATATTCTGGTCGCAAAGTCAAGTCATTATCGATAACCATCCATTCACGCCTGACTAAGCAAATTCAGGCGGCTCAACTCGAGGCCATGAAACCTGAAAATGTGTCAAGTGAATCCCTTAGAGGAATGGACAAGAATTTAGAAGCCAAGGGTGACGGAGCTTTATATTTCATGAACCGGATCTGGACACCGAAACACGGTGGTTTCCGAGACTTGGTCATGACCGAGGCGCATAACACTTGGTATTCCGTCCACCCAGGTTCAGATAAGATGTATCGGGATCTTAAGAAGCTATACTGGTGGCGTAATATGAAAGCAGAGATTGCTACCTTCGTAAGTAAATGCCTTACTTGCACAAAGGTTAAGGTCGAGTACCAGAAGCCCTCTGGTTTATTGCAACAACCAGAGATCCCGGAATGGAAGTGGGAGCAGATCACTATGGATTTCATAACCAAGTTGCCCAAGACAACGGGTGGACTTGACACCATATGGGTCATCGTTGATAGATTGAGCAAGTCTGCACACTTCCTGCCTATCAAAAAAACCGACAAGATGGAGAAACTTACGCGAACATACATTAGGGAAATCGTACGGCTACATGGTGTACCTATGTCCATTATCTCCGATAGAGATAGTAGGTTCACCTCAAGATTTTGGCAATCACTACAACATTCCCTAGGAACGACGCTGGACATGAGCACAGCCTACCATCCTCAGACCGACGGACAGAGTGAGAGGACCATCCAAACACTGGAAGATATGTTGCGAGCCTGCGTGATTGACTTTGGGAAGGCATGGGATGCTCATTTACCCCTTGTCGAGTTTTCCTATAATAACAGTTATCACACGAGCATCAAGGCTGCTCCATTTGAAGCTCTCTACGGCCGAAAGTGCAGATCCCCTCTGTGCTGGGCTAAGGTGGGTGATACCCAATTAGCCGGGGGGGCAAGCTTCCGACAGTAATCTCACCGGTCCGGGGATCATTCGAGAAACGACAGAGAAAATCGTTCAGATCCGCGAACGATTGAAAGCCTCTAGAGACCGACAGAAGAGCTACGTTGATAAACGAAGGAAACCCTTGGAATTTCAGGTGGGAGACCGAGTCCTCCTCAAAGTCTCACCCTGGAAGGGTTTGATACACTTCGGCAAGCGTGGGAAACTAAATCCAAGGTATATAGGGCCTTTCGAGATTCTGGCAAGAGTCGGCCCCGTAGCTTACAAACTCGACCTACCAGACGCACTTCGTAACGTGCATTCTACATTCCACGTATCTAACTTGAAAAAGTGTCTATCCGACGAGACTCTTGTAATCCCACTCAACGAGATCGAGATCAACGAGAGCCTCAACTTCGTGGAAGAACCTGTAGAGATCATGGACCGTGAGGTCAAGCAGACAAAGCAAAGCCGTATCCCTATCGTGAAGGTTCGCTGGAATGCTAAGCGAGGACCGGAACTCACTTGGGAACGTGAGGATTAGATGAAACTGAAATACCCTCACCTTTTTGCTTAGTTATTTGTAATTTCTTACTTGCTTAAAATTCTAATTTCGGGACGAAATTCCTTCTAACGGGGGGACGATGTGACAACCCGATATTTCGAGACAATGTAATGTAAAACCGATCAAATCTAGATCAAAATATAATTTTCCTAAAATCTTATTTGGGTTAATTAAAGTAGTAGGAATCATATCAAGGTTTTCGTACATATAAAGAACCCTAAAATCTGACTTCGGATGAAGAAGTTATGAATTTTTGAAGAAATTCTTTAAACACGTCTTTTTAATAAATAAATAATACAAATAATTTCGGAATTTACCAACGGAATCTAAAAGAAAGTTGTAGATCTGGGTCTCACCTTCACGTGGATATAAAGAACGTCAAAAACGGAGTTCGTATGAGGGAGATATGAATTTTAGAAGTTTATTTAAAATAAATATAAATTTATTTATAAACTCCCGATATTATCCGAAGGGGAGTCATCGGATAGGACCGAAGTACGCCCTGCGTACCTTCGTACACCCCGCGTACTCAGATCAAGGGCCTCGGATCGTCCACGTCGCCCTATCCGAGGTTTCCGACCCGTCCGACCCGTCCGAAGCGTCCGACCCGTCCGACCCGCCGTCCCATCCGACCCGCCTCCCCAGCAACCCGTCCCATCCGAAGCCGAGGCAGTCGAGGCTTCGGTCACGCATGACGTACGCGTACGCGCTGCGTACGAGCGTACGCCCCGCGTACCGAGGCGGTTCAGCCTTCCTATAAATAGAATGCGAGGCTTTCCGGAAATTTTGCTCATTTCTCTTCTTTCTCTCATGATCTTGCCTCGTTTTCCGTGCCCGTTCAAACCCGAAGCTCTGGTCTTTTTGCTCAAGTCCCGAGGGTCGATTTTACTCCCGAGATTCCCGAGAATCCCGAGGAAAATCCATTTCCCGAGACGAAACTCTGCCTGGTTTTTCCATCTCGCTTTCTTCAATCAATCAAGTGAGTTCATACCCCTTAAATTACCTTTTAAATGTTCTATAAATTCTTTTATATGCTTTCAAGGGGGGGGATACAAGTTAAATACTTATAGTTATTGCTTCAATCACATGTGATTGCATTAATCACATGTGATTAATAACTAGGGAAACCAGTGATTTTATCACAGTTCAAACTGTCTATCAAACTGTTTTACTTCAAAATGTTTTCCAAACCCATTTACTTTTCAAATTTATACTACAAATGTGATTTAAACAAATGTTCATTATACTTAAACTGTTTTAATCAAATCTATGCCTTCAAATTGTTTTATAGATTGACATCAAGTCGATCTTTCTTTAAAAATAATACTTATGTTTCAAACGTCTTATAAATACTTATTTATGCTTTTATATTATAAATTGCATGCCCATATATGTATAGATGTATAAATAATGTTTAAAGGGCTTAGGAAGGCCATCCACCCTATTTCCTTTTTCTCGATTTGGATGTGGTCTGGTGGGATTTCGGGTGACCATCCGAAGGTCGTTTCCATATTAATTACATATCAAATATACATATATAGACATAAAAGTACTTCCATATTCATACGTACTAGACGCACCATTAGTAAGTTACCATCGGGGTAACACAGAATCATACTATTACAACTGCTAGATCAATGAGTCAGTTCATTCATGAGTCTATACATTACTATACTATGAGAACATATACAACTATACTAGAACGAGAAACATTACCCTTACATTAATACGTTGCAAAATGTGATCCACTGCATCGGAGCATGCCTTAAATGTCATGGCCCGAGTTGTAGCCAGAATTCTCTTGGAGGGAGAGCGTTGAGTTTGCGTATAGATCTATACTGGATTGACTATCCTACACCTTGCTGCTAGCTACAGCCGGACCTGCAGGTCTGCGGGTGCCAAACGTCATTCCGTTATTACGACTGTTCTTTATGTCGTTGTTATCAGTCGATAGTATGGTGCAATTATCACATTATACCTTAATATAAATCCGGTTTAAGGTAGTAGTAGTAATTAGTACAACAGTAGTTCTTATTATACAAAACTACAGTACTACAATGATTTACCCATTACATATTTTAGTGATAACCTCACTTAAGCATTAATGTAGAAACTATATTTTTAACAAATGGTAGTTATACTTGGGTAATTACACACTTTTACAACAGACGAGTTTACAAAACAGTTTAGCCTTGGTAGAAGGTTACTTTTATAGAAAATATAGGATTTTCTGAGAGATTCAAACTTTTACAAACACTTTCAAGCATTTCCTTACACTTTTACGAAGTTATACATTGAGACAGGTTCAAACGTTTTTGACAATAAACACTGACATTAAAATACTTATGAACTCACCAGCTTAATGCTGATAAACCCTTTCAAAATAACTTGTATTCTCAGGTCATCAGTAGACAGGTACCGATGCCAGCTTTTGAGATGATGGAGCGCACTTAAGACTCATCATATTATTATTTTGATTTACGTTATATTTTTGGTGTCTAAAACTGTACAGAACACGCTTGTATTAAAATTATATATTTAATGCAATGGATGATGTTGTTTGCTTATTTACATTTACTGTGTTGTGATTACTTTACATGACGTCCTCCGCCCCAGAACGTTTCCGCCGTTCTTGGTTTTGGGGTGTGACACTTTAGACTTTTGGACACTAATTTATTCGATTAAGGAGAGAAGTGGTCAATTAAGAGAAAGGCGGTGGGAAGCATCCAAGTTCGGTCAAGGTTCATGGATTAAACTAGCCTCGGTGGCAACCAGAGGAAATCAGAAGCTGAGAAAATGTAGGGCTGTATGAGACTGAAGCGGAAGAGTCGACCAACAACCACATGGTAGCGGCGACATCTGATGATCACGATGAGTTTTTAGAGAGAAACATTGATGGGGATGGTAAGGCTGAAGAAGTAGTAAGAAATGGCAAAATGGAGATGGATTAGGGTTATTAATGATCGAAGTATCGAGAAAGCTGTAGAGCAGCCGAGTTAATACTCGAGTTATAAATAGTATCCGACTCGCGAACTGTTCATAAGGTCTTCCTTTTTTAATATATATATATATATATATATATATATATATATATATATATATATATATATATATATATATATATATATAGTGTTTCAAAAATCGACCTTGGCGGTCGATTAATCGTTTGGCGGCCTTGAACCGATTACGACTAAGAGTTTGGCGGAAATTGGTCAAACTCGGGCTTGGCGGTTCTCTGCGGTTATAGGCGGGAAATATTAAAATAATTCAAAATTTAAAATTTTAAATATTACACCAAAATTTTAATTTTCAAAATTTTAAGTTATTAAATTTTAAAATATTATATTCAAATTTTCAAAATTTCATTTAAAATTTTAAATTTTCAAATATTTAATTTTTAGGATATATTAATTTTTTTAAAAGTATTTTATTAATAACTTAGGGTCTCTGATAAATCCTCGTATAATCCGATTAATCTCTTATCGCCAGTTTACCGCCGAGCTACCGTCGAACGATTTTCACAACCAATATATATATATATATATATATATATATATATATATATATATATATATATATATATATATAATCTTCTAATCAATTATTAATTAAATAATAGCTTTTCTAATTAATATATTATATTCATATTACATTAACAAACTTTTTATTTTAATTTATTAATCACAAAATAAATTAATCTCATCATGTCCAATTAATAGGTTTGAGGGCAACCCAAAATGACTGTTCTACTGTCAATTCAAGTGTACACCAATTATAGTTATTGGCTTAGACATCTAATCCTACAGTCTCCCACGTGTATAAGTCTATAACCATAACTATCAGTATAACTTCGGAATTGATCAGCAAATTGTTAGTTCCAAAAGTTGTAGTCGAACTTTGACCTAGTCACTTACGCATCCTAAGATAAGTGATCGTGTAATCCTCTGTTCTACAAGATATCATTCGGACATGAGACATGGAATGAAATCAATCTAATTATCCAAGACATTGTTTCCTGATTACTTATTTGTTATGACATAGGATTTCTTATAAAAAAATATCAATTTAGTTTTGGCTGGGCCATTATGGAAAAAGGAAAAAATAAACTTTGATTCATATGCTTGCATATTTTACTCATGAACTCATGCATGACAATACGTTTTGTAACATCAAGTTACCTATTCGTTTACGCATTACTAATGTACAACTAACTTGTAAATTACAACTCATATATTTTCCTTTCAACATCATAAGATATTATAATCTCAGAATTAATCATGATAGAATCCATAAAGTGATTCTCTATGTGTGGGTTTATCCAATACTTAAATTTCCATTTCTAAGTACTCATGAACATTGCAACAATACTATTCTTATGTCTAACTCTCTTAGATAATCTACAACCTAATTCATGACAGCCTTAATTCACTACTTACTTCCAAAAGTATGACAGACTGTGGAATATGAATAATCATATTATTTGGGAAGTAAAACATGAAAAATGAAACATAAGAATAAACATTTTACAAAAGGCAGTAAACAAACTCATAAATAATTCTCCATTATTTAATCAGAAAAAGTCAATCACATTTAATCTGTTACAAGTTTCAAAATAACTGTCTATCTACTAAAACTAATATCATCTCTCAGATCAATGCTCCTAGCATGCTGATTGTGCTTGACCCTACTTAGAGCCTTTGTCAAAGGATCTGCATGATTTCCTTCTAATGATCCCTACTTCACAATGAGGTGACCTTCTTCTACTTGATGTCTAATGAAATGGTACTTCTGTTGATATGTATAGACTTTTGATGATCTCTTGGTTCCTTAGTCAAGGCAACCACTCCTTTATTGTATAGAAAAGTTGCATTGGCTCTTGAATGGTCGGGACAACTCCAAGGTCACCGATGGAGCTCTTGAACCAAGCTGCTTCCTTTGATGCTTCAGTTGCAGCTATGTACTCTGATTCACATGTTGGAAAAATGAGGGTCATGGTCGGTGCTCTCTGCCGAGGTTAAGAAAAGAGAAGAAAGAGATTAGTTTGGTTATTGCTTAGTGGATTATCATCTATGCCTATATATTTGGTGGGTAAAATGCATGGATTACCCCCATACATTAGTGAGGTGTCACTAATTGAATGACTTCATTTTTTTTACAACCGAGAAGGAGTGGAGGAAAAGACAAGAGAAATGTTTGGGCTTGAATTGATTACCAATTGAGATCTTATATCCCAATAAGAAAGCTTTCGGCCCATTTCGCCCACACACATTTTTTCGGCCCAAATAAGTAGAAGGTATGGGTTTTCGGCCCATATAATTCAAGAAGATAGTTTTCAGCCCAGTAAGGCCTATGATGAGTCTTATGGCCCAAAATTCTATTGCTTATTGAATGTGGGTCCAACTAGGGCCTAAATAAAGTTTCCTAGCCCAAAAGAATCAAGTTGAGGGTTTATTGGTCCATTAGGCCCAATAAGATGATCCTAGTCCAATAAAAGTTTGAACCGGGAAGTTAGGGTTTCAAACCCAAAGTTGAGTGAGTGTAGTGCACTGAATTAGGTTTAGGGCTTCACATGTGAATTTTGATTCGAATTGTTGTTGTTGAATGAATAACATGTATAACATAATACTTAGGGTTAGAAGAATTCTCCAAAACTAATTACACATGGACATAATTTCCTAGCCTTAAAGTACTGGTTGTTACAAGAAGAATAATCGTCGTTTTGGGCACAAATAGAGAATTAAATAGCAACACCTTGTAATCAGGAGAGAGTTAAGAAGAAGATAATACAATAGAAGCGCATGGAATTTTGTGTACCGCTCATTTAGAAATTTACAAATCGGGTTTACATTCATCGGACCAGAGTATTCGTTTTAGGGTGTAATTTTTAATCAATGGGGAAAATTAGGGCTAAGGATGACATATTGTCAAATAGTTTCCAGGCATAATGCATATAAGATAACAAAATCATAGTCTTCATCATCTCATTCTTTCTCTCTCTCTCTCTCTCTCTCTCTCTATATATATATATATATATATATATATATATATGTGTGTGTGTGTGTGTGTGTGTTCGATCTCATTGTCTTTAGACTTTGGGACACAAATTGATTCGATTAAGGAGAGAAGCGGTCAATTAAGAGAAAGGCGGTGGGAAGCCTCCAGAGTTGGTGAAGGTTCATGGATTAAACAAGCCTTGGTGGTAACCAGAGGAAATCAAAAGCTGAGAAATGTAGGGCTCTATGAGATTGAAGCGGCAGAGCCGACCAACAACCACATGGTAGCGGTGACATATGATGAAGACGATGAGTTTTTAGAGAGAAATATTGGCGTAGATGGTAAAGCTGAAGAAGTAGTAAGAAATGGTGAAAATGGAGATGGATTAGGGATATTAATTATCGATGTATCGAGAAAGCGGTAGAGCAGCCGAGTTTAATGAACAGTACTCGAGTTATAAATAGTATCCGACTCGCAAACTGTTCACAAGGTCTTCCTTTGTTGATATTATATATATATATATATATATATATATATATATATATATATATATATATATATATATATATATATATATACAAGTTTTGCAAAAATCGGCCTTGGCGGCCGATTAATCGTTTGGCGGCATTGAACCGATTACGACTAAGGTGTTTGGCGGAAATTGGTCAAACTCGGGTTCGGTGGTTCACCGTGGATATAGGTGGGAAATATTAAAATAATTCAAATTTTGTAATTTCCAAATATTAAACCAAAATTTTAAATTTTCAAATTTTTAAAATTTTTAATTTTTAAAATAGTATATTAAAATTTTCAAAATTTCACATTGTTAAAATTTTAAATTTTCAAATACTTAATTTTAAGGACATATTCATTTTTTAGAAATATTTTATTAATAATTTAGGGTCTCTGATTTAATTCTCGCATAATTCGATTAATTGTTTATCGTCAGTTGACTGCCGAGCTACCGTCGAGCGATCTTCACAACCTTGATATATATATATATATATATATATATATATATATATATATATATATATATATATATATATATATATATATATAAACTTCTAATCAATTATTAATTAAATAATAGATTTTCTAATTAATATATTGTTTTCATAATATATTAATAAAATTTTTATTTTAATTTATTAATCACATAATAAATCAATCTCATCATCTCCAATTGCTAGGTTTGAGGGCAACCCAAAAGGACTGTTCTACTATAAATTCAAGTGTACACCAACTATAGTTATTGGCTTAGACACCTAATCCAACAGTCTCCCATTTGGATAAGTCTATAACTACAAGTATCAGTATAACTTCTGAATTTATTAACAAATTGTAGCTTCCAAAAGCTGTTGTCGAACTTTGACCCAGTCAGTTACGCGTCCTAGGATAAGTGATTGTATAATCCTCCGTTCTTCAAGGTATAATTCGGACATAAGACATGGAATAAAATCAATCTAATTATCCAAGACTTTGATTCCCAATTACTGATTTGTTATGACATAGGATTTCTAATCGAAAACGTCAATTTAGTTTTGGTTGGGCCCAACACTATAAGTCAACCCCAAATCAACGAGGGGGCCAAAGATATTGGTTTTCCCATTATGGAAAAAGTATGGAATAAACTTTGATTCATATGGTTGCATATTTTACTCATGAACTCATGCATGACAATACATTTTATAACATCAAGTTAACGATTCGTTTACGCGTTACCAATGTACAACCGACTTGTAAATTAAAATTCATATATTTTCATTTCAAGATCATAAGATATTATCGTCTTAGAATTACTCATGATAGAGCCCATGAAGTGATTCTCTGTGCGTGGGTTTATCCAATACTTAAATTTCCATTTCTAAGTACTCATGAACATTACAACAATACTACTGCTATGTCTAATTCCCTTAGATAATCTACAACCCAATTCACGATAGTCTTAATTCACTACTTACCTCCAAAAGTTTGTCAGACTGTGGAATTTGAATAATCATATTATTCGGGAAGTAAAACATGAAAAACGAAACATAAGAATAAACATTTGACAAAAGGCATTAAACAAACTCACAAATAATTCTCCATTATTTAATCAGCAAAAGTCCATTACATTTAATCTGTTACGAGTTTCAAACTAACTATCTATCTACTAAAATTAGTATCATCTCTCAGATCAATGCTCCTAGCATGTTGACTGTGGTTGACCCTACTTAGAGCCTTTGTCAAAGGATTTGCATGATTTTCTTCTGACGATACCTACTTCACGATGAGGTGACCTTCTTCTACTCGATGTCTAATGTAATGGTACTTTCTGTTGATATGTATAGACTTTCGATGATCTCTTGGTTCCTTAGTCAAGACAAGCACTCCTTCACTATACAGAAAAGTTGCATTGGCTCCTGAATGGTCGGGACAACTCCAAGGTCACCGACGGAGCTCTTCAACCAAGCCGCTTCCTTTGATGCTTCACTTGCAGCTATGTACTCTGATTCACAGGTTGGAAAATAAGGGTGATGGTGGGTGCTCTCGGTTGAGATTAAGAAAATAGAAGAGAGAGATTAGTTTGGTTATTGCTTAGTGGATTATCATCTATGCCTAGATGTTTGGTAGGTAAAATGCATGGACTACACCTATGCATTAGTGAGGTGTCACTAATTGAATGAATTCAATTTTTTTTCTTTTTTTTAGAATCCGACAATGAGGGGAGGAAGAGACAAGAGAAATGTTTGGGCTTGAATTGAATACCAATTGAGATCATATAGCCCACTAAGAAAGCTTTCGGCCCATTTGCCCCACACATAAGTTTTCTGCCCAAATGAGTACAAGGTATGGGTTTTCTGCCCATATAATTAAAGAAGATGGTCTTCGGCCCAATAAGGCCCATGATGAGTCTTATGGCCCGAAATGCTATTGGTTATTGAATGTGGGTCCAACTAGGGCTCAAATGAGGTTTCTTAGCCCAAAAGAATCAAGTTGAGGGTTTATTGGTTCATTAGGCCCAATAAGAGGATCCTAGTCCAATAAAAGTTTGAACCGGGAAGTTAGGGTTTCAAACCCAAAGTTGAGTGAGTGTAGTGCACTGAATTAGGTTTAGGGCTTCACATGTGAATTTTGATTCAAATTGTTGTTGTTGAGTGAATAACGTGTATAACATAATACGTAGGGTGAGAAGAATTATCCAAAACTAATTACACATGGACATAATTTCCTAGTCTTAAAGTACTGGTTGTGACAAGAAGAATAATCATCGTTTTGGGCCCAAATAGAGAATTAAATAACCCCACCTTGTAATCAGGAGAGAGTTAAGAAGAAGATAATACAATAGAAGAATATGGAATTTTGCGTACCGCTCATTCAGAATTTTACAAATCGGGTTAACATTCATCGGACCAGAGTATTCGTTTTGGGGTGTAACTTTAAATCAATGGGGAAAATTAGGGCTAAGGATGACATATTGTCGAATAGTTTCCAGGTATAATGCATGTATGATAAAAAAAAATCACCAACCTCATCGTCTCCTTCTTTCTCTCTCTCTCTCTCTCTCTCTCTCTCTCTCTCTCTCTCTTTCTCTCTCTCTCTCCCTCTCTCTTTCTCTCTCTATGTGTGTGTGTGTGTTCGATCTCATTATGTCTTTAGATGTTAGGACACTAATTGATTCGATTAAGGAGAGAGGTGGTCAATTAAGAGAAAGGCAGTGGGAAGCATCCAGAGTCGGTGAAGGTTCATGGATTAAACTAGCCTCGGTGGTAACCAGAGGAAATCAGAAGCTGAGAAAATGTAGGGCTGAATGAGATTGAAGCGGAAGAGCTGACCAACAACTACTTGGTAGCGGTGACATATGATGAAGATGATGAGTTTTTAGAGAGAAACATTGACGGAGATAGTAAGGCTGAAGAAGTAGTAAGAAATGGAGAAATGGAGAGGGATTAGGGATATTAATGATCGAAGCATCGAGAAAGTGGTATAGCAGCCGAGTTTAATGAACAATACCCGAGTTATAAACAGTATCCGATTCACGAACTGTTCATAAGGTCTTCCTTTTTTAATATATATATATATATATATATATATATATATATATATATATATATATATATATATCATTGTTGCAAAAATCGGCCTTGGTGGCCGATTAATAGTTTGGCGGCCTTGAACCGATTACGACTAAGGTGTTTGGTGGAAATTGGACAAACTCGGGCTTGGCAGTTCTCCGTAGTTATAGGCAGGAAATATTAAAATAATTCAAATTTTTAATTTTCAAATCTTACACCAAAATTTTAAATTTTCGAATTTTTAAAATTTTAAAATTTTAAACTTTCAAATACTTAATTTTTAGGTTATATTAATTTTTGTAAAAATATTTTATTAATAATTTAGGATCTCTGATTAATCCTCGTATAATCCAATTAATCGTTTATCACCAGTCGATCGTCAAGCTACCGTCGAGCGATTTTCACAACCCTGATATATATATATATATATATATATATATATATATATATATATATATATATATATATATACCTCTAATCATATATTAATTAAATAATAGATTTTCTAATTAATATATTATTTTCATAATACATTAATAAACTTTTTATTTTAATTTATTAATCACATAATAAATTAATTTCATCATGTCCAATTGTTAGGTTTAAGGGAAACCCAAAAGGACTGTTCTACTATCAATTCAAGTGTACACCAATTATATTTATTGGCTTAGACACCTAATCCAACAGTCTCCCACTTGGATAAGTATATAACTATAACTATCAGTATAACTTCTTAATCGATCAACAAATTGTAGCTTCCAAAAGCTGTTGTCAAACTTTGACCCAGTCAGTTATGTGTCCTAGGATAAGTGATCGTATAATCCTCCGTTCTACAAGGTATCATTCGGAGATGAGACATGGAATAAAATCAATCTAATTATCTAAGACTTTGTTTCCCGATTACTGATTTGTTATGACATAGGATTTCTAATCAAAAATGTCAATTTAGTTTTGACTGGGCCCAACACTATAAGTCGACCCCAAATAACCGAGGGGGCCAAAGATATTGTTTTCCCGTTATGGAAAAAGGAAGGAATAAGCTTTTATTCATATGATTTCATATTTTACTCATGAACTCATGCATGACAATACATTTTATAACATCAAGTTACTGATTCTTTTACGCATTACCAATGTACAACCGACTTGTAAATTACAACTAATATATTTTCCTTTCAAGATCATAAGATATTATCATCTTAGAATTAATCGTGATAGAATCCATGAAGTGATTCTCTATGCGTGGGTTTATCTAATACTTAAATTTTCATTTGTAAGTACTCATGAACATTGCAACAATACTATTGTTATGTCTAACTCTCTTAGATAATCTACAACCCAATTCATGACAGTCTTAATTCACTACTTACCTCCAAAAGTATGACAGACTGTCGAATATGAATAATCATATTATTCGGGAAGTAAAACATGAAAAACGAAACATAAGAATAAACATTTTACAAAGGGCAGTAAACAAACTCATAAATAATTCTCCATTATTTAATCCGCAAAAGTCAATCACATTTAATCTGTTACAAGTTTCAAACTAACTATCTATCTACTAAAACTAATATCATCTCTTAGATCAATGCTCCTAGCATGCTCACTGTGCTTGATGCTACTTAGATCCTTTGTCAAAGGATCTGCATGATTTTCTTCTGATGATACCTATTTCACAATGAGGTTACCTTCTTCTAGGTGATGTATGATGTAATGGTATTTTTTGTCGATATGTATAGACTTTCCGTGATCTCTTGGTTCCCTAGTCAAGGCAACCACTCCTTCATTGTCCGGAAAAGTTGCATTGGCTCTAGAATAGTCGGGACATCTCCAAGGTCACCGATGAAGCTCTTCAACCAAGCCGCTTCCTTTGATGTTTCACTTGCATCTATGTACTCTGATTCACAGGTTGATCCAACCATTGTGTCCTGTTTGGAACTCTTCTAAGTTACTAATCTACCATTTGTAATGAACACCAAGTCCAATTGAGAATGAAAGTTGTCTCTATCTGTCTGAAAGTTGGCATAACTATTCCCACTCACTCTCAATGTATCACTGCCACCAAGGACTAGAAGCATGTATACGTCATCCCGATGTCAAGTTACTTCCAAATTTGAGCTGATGATCGAGTAATATTGCATTTTTATCCCTAAGTAAGAGAAAGAGTGAAAATGGGGCCATATTGGCATTTTGGTAAGTTCGTACTTTTAGGAGTACGTTGAGTGTATGTGTGTACGTTGAGCGTAGTAGAGTGCACATTAGTACGCTGAGTGTACACCTCTTACGCACCGCATACATGAGGACCATGAAAACCATATTTTTTTGGGTTTGGTTCATATTCATACCTCATTATCGCCTCACAACTCATTCTTATTCAGCCTCCCTCTGTGAAATCGACCCCTAAGCAAACCCTAATAGAAAGAGAGCGTTTTGGAGCCTTTGGAGTGATTAGAAGTGTGCTTGAAGAAGAGGATACTAGTGTGGAGAGCTTGGAGTTTTCGAAGCATTGTGGATCTGAAGTTTTCTTCTTGCTTGCAACCTCCAGGATGTATAAAGCTTGAAACTTTGTGAATCCATCTTGTAGATCTAGACTTTTTCACTTTAAGGCACTTTGGGTCCCAAAATGGTGATCCTTGAACATGGCATGTTCTTGACCCAATAAGTCATCCTTTTAGACCCTATGAAGGGTCTTAATTCATAAAAATGTGGTTTGGATGGTTAGTTCTGCTCCATGCATTCTCTAGAAGGTTTTAATGTATTAAGATTTTGTACTTTGGGGTATTGGGCATCTAGTGGACTTGCAAAGTCATAAAGTTGGAAACTTTATTACTCACTATGGTATTTTAGCCTTAGATCTAGAAGTTGGACGTGAGTGGCTTAATGCATTAAGCTCTTAATGTATTTTTAGGAAGACTAAGCGTACATCCTGTGTAACCTGAGTACGTAGTGCATACATGGTCAACCTACCTGATGGTGGTCAATCCTCTAGTATGCCCCGCGTATGCACCCTGAGTCGACTCGATTGAGTTGACTCGGCTGGGTTGACTCAGTTGACTTGTTGATTTTGACCAGTTTAACTTTGACTTCGACCAATTTTGACTTAAGGGTAATTTAGGTAATTTTGATTATTTTATTAATTGGAAATGTTTGGACATTTAGGACTTGGGTGGAGCCGGTATTTTGGAACGAAGTATTGATCAGTTTTTCGTCAAGCTGTGATGTATTTTTTCTTACTGTACTTACGGGTCGAAGGCTCCAAGGCCAGCCCATTGGATTGATATCCAGGTTTACTGTATGTGTTATGCTATAGTATCTGGGTATACAGGATGTAGTGTGAGGTAGTGGTATGTGAATCCATATGTTTGCTTGATAATCAGTTATATGTTTATTTGTTACTGGATATGTTATTTATGTTATATTTATATGTCGACATAGTATGGTTAGGTTGAGTTAGTACTTCTTTGCGTGGTAGACAACAAACCCTGGAGCAAGCTAGACATAAGCTGTTGGCCTGAGGGCAAGCCAGATTTTTGATGTGGGCTCGGGAGTAATCCAAGCATAAGATGTGGGCCTGAGGGTAAGCCAAACTTATGTTGTGGGCTCGGGAGCAAGCCAAATATAACTTGTGGGCCCGACAGGCAAGCCAGACTCATATTATGGGCTCAGGGGTAATCCAGTCTCTTAGTTGTGGACCCAATATATGTTGTTATTTGTTATGTTTTATGGGGTGGTACTTTGGGGAAAACTCACTAAGCATTGACTTATAGTTTTTGGTTATGCTTTTAGGTACTTTTGATGATTGCGGGAAGGCGAAGGCATGACCGGACACATCCTCTGTTATGGTGTTATGATTTTGGGATACACTAATAATGATAAACAATGATTTTGTATACATTGTATAATTATGGGTTGTTTTTAAAAGTTTAAATTTTTTGTGATTTTTGAGATATTACAAGTTGGTATGAGAGTCTTGGTTTGAGTGAATTGGAGGAACACTCATGTGAATCCAATCTCCATCTAAGGAACTACAAAGGTTTTAAAATTGATTTCCAAAAATAATCAAGAGAGGATGTGATGTGTATGATTAGCCGGAGCCAGTAAGTAGACCTCAAATTACCATATTGTTGTTTGATATTATGTTATGATAGAACATCATGGTAGTGAGAGGCTAGGGATCTTCATGAATTGCTTGATAGAATTTCTTGATTATCTGATGCCTGATAGCCTAGGGTCCTTCCTTATATGAAATTCACATTGTTACTGTAGTTGCTTGATGTATGCATCAAAAGTGTACATAATTAAGACTTTATTGCCTGAGAATGTTTGATTTGGCCTTATTTCCTATTCCTTATGTGGTTTTGGGCTTAGGGTACGATCAAGTATTTAACTGTATATAGGATCCAACGTTATGTATGACTAGCATACACGAGTGTTGGAGGGTTGGTGGAAGTTTCATGGATGAGTTAAGTGGGGTCATCTGTCTAGTTGTGTAATGTGTGTTAGGGTTGTTGTGATGACCCTTTGCGACAAATATGTGTAGGTGTGGAAGGTAGTATGGGTTCGTGCTACTAGAAGCGTATGACTCGTACGCATGGCATGGAAGTCACAACCCCTAGGGTTTGTTGGTAAATGGTACCCATGGTATTATATGCGTTTTATCAGATATATCCCTGGTTTATTTTCAGTATAGTGGTTACGAGAATATTTGAGGTAGGATACAGATCAGGATCAGGAGTGGGTGGCCAGGATAGGTCAGCGTTGAATGAGGACCGGATTAGGGAGATCATTCAGGAGAATGTTGTTTCTATTATCCGGGGTCAGATACTGGAGTTGTTTGGGTCAATTAAGATCGCTATGATGGAGTTCTTCGACGACTGATACGCTGCACTTTCTAAGAATGTTGCTGTTGCACCCCCACCACCACAGTCATTGCTACTGTGGAGATTGGTGTTGGGAGGGATTTTTAGTACCGAGACTTCTAGAATACAAAGCCCCTTGTGTTTGATGGGGTTGAAGATCCAATCATTTCCATGAGGTGGCTGTCAGATGTTGAGGGATGTTTCACACATACTCTTGCCACCTGACTAGAAGTTCAAGTGCGCTCTGAACCTTCTACGGTATAGAGCGAAGGATTGGTGGAGACTTGTTTCTAGCTCATACTCTCTAGAGAAGAGGGTTGCCTTGAACTGGGATCAATTCTCTGAGATGTTCTATTAGAGATATGTACCACTAGTGGAGCGGGAGAGATTAGCTTAGACGTATATGGACCTGAGGCAGGGGACCGAGTCAGTGACAGAAATCACCAAGATGTTTACTAAGAGAGCTATGTTTGGGCCTGAGTTTGGTTCTTCTGAGCAATATGAGATAACTCAGTACTTGAGCATGCTCAAGGCGAAAATTTGTCATTTTGTGTGCACACAGTGTTATGGATCATTGGTGGAGTAGCAGGAGGGCACTAGGCAGAGTGAGGTTGAGATGGAGCTCCTGATGAGGAAGTAGAGGCAGTCCCTGACACAGTCACAACATGCACCAAAGCAATTTAAGGCTGCTGATTTTAGATCTAGGAGTCAGAGGAGTTGCACTTGTGGAAAGTGTAGCAAGGTTCATGATGGTGCTAGCCGTTCTTCTTCTGGATGCCACAAATATGGCCGGAAGGGCCACCTTTCGAGGGATTGCCGTTTGTAGGCTCCCGTACCCAACAACATGATTTTCTATCACTACGACCAAGTTGGCCATGTGAAGGCCAACTGTCCCTTTCTTGTTGCTAGGCCAGCGCAGGCTCCAGCGCCGACTACTCTAAGGATCACAGATAGGAGCCAGGGCAGGGAAGAGCCCCCGAGGGCTCGAGTTCATGCTTGTCAACTGACGACAGAGGACGCCAGACATCGTGACGAGTATGTTTTGTTGATTATTTTTATGGTATAGTTATGTTTATGCTTCTAATAGGCACATTATTAATGAATTTCTTGCCTGATCTAGTGTTATTTGAATCGGGCACGAGTCTGTCCTTTGTATCTCGATCTTTCAGTAGGGATTTCAGTGTGCCCCTTATTGAGGTTGATTTTCCATTGCAGGTTTCTATCGTCAACAACCACAGGGTTTCTACATCCAAAGTATATCATGGTTGTGTTTTGGAGATTCCCGGGGTGCCTTATCCAACTGATTTGATCCCTATCCCAATGGGGGATGTGTACGTGATAGTGGGGATGGAATGGTTGAGCAGGTTTGGTGCCATGATCGATTACGAGGGCCAGTGTGTAGTAGTTCAAACCCCAAGTGGAGGAAAACTGGTTATCTATGGGGAGGGTACATGGATTGGTTTAGGGTTTTGTTTGGTAGTTGGGGCTTGACAGTACATTCAACATGGGTGTGTGGGTTATCTGGCTTATATGGTTGATATTCGGGTGAGGGAGCAGGTCTCGGTTTCATATTTGCCAGTCGTTAGGGAGTTTGTTGATGTATTCCCAGAAGAGTTAGCTGGTGTGCCTCCCGAGAGGCAGGTTGAGTTCAAGATTGATCTAGTGCTAGGTGTGACTCTGATTGCCAAGGCACTGTACCGCTTGGCACCACCCTAGATGCACGCATTGTCATCTCATCTTCAGGAGCTGTTGGGCAAGTAGTTCATCAGACTGATCGGTTCACCGTAGGAAGTGCCGATTTTTTTCTTCAAGAAGAAGGATGGTTCACACCGGATGTGCATTGATTATCGGGAGTTTAACAAGTTAACGATGAAGAACCATTATCCCCATCCACGTATTGATGACCCCTTTAATCATTTACAGGGTGCATCTTGGTTCTCCAAGATCGATATGTGGTCTAGGTATCATCAGGTGAAAGTGAGAGAGGAGAACATTGAGAAGACCACATTCTAGACTTATTATGGGCATTACGAGTTCGTGGTGATGCCATTTGGGTTCACCAATGCGCCTGCAGTGTTTATGGATTTGATGAATCGGGTGTGCAGTACGATGCTTGACTGATCTATTATTGTGTTCATTGATGATATCTTGGTATATCCAAAGATCAGAGAGCAACATGAGGAGCACCTTCGAGAGCTTCTGGGAGTATTAACACGGGAACAACTATATGCCAAGTTCTCAAGTGTGAGTTTTGGTTGTGAGAGGTCCAGATGTTGGGACATCTTGTTAACCAAGATAGGATTTTGGTCGATCTGGCTAAGATCGAGGTCGTGACGCAATGGGAGATTATTAAATCACCCTCAGAGATCAGGAGTTTCTTGGGTTTGGCAGGATACTATTGGAGATTTATTTGAGATTTCTCCAAGATTGCGGTACCGCTCACTCTTCTGACGAGGAAGGGAGTGGATTTCCGATGGGGCCCTAAGCAGCAGTCGACATTACAGAATCTTTGGCGGAGGTTATGTCATTTTCGATATTGACCATCCTGGAGGGAGTCGAGGATTTTGTGGTATTCTGTGATACATCCGTTACCGATTTGGGGTGGCCCTTATGCAGAGAGGACGATTGATTGCTTATGCTTCACGGCAGCTGAAGCTGCATGAGATGTGATATCCTACTCATGACCTAGAGTTAGGGGGCAGTGGTGTTTGTGTTAAGATTTGGAGATATTATCTTTATGGGGTCCGTTGTACTTTGTACACGGATCACAAGAGTTTGATACATATTATGGACTAGCCGAACCTAAACATGAGGCAGCGCAGGTGGCTGGATGTAGTCAAGGATTACGACTGTGAGATCCTTTACCATATGAGTAAAGTGAATGTGGCAGTGGATGCTTTGAGCTATAATTCGGCTGGATCTTCAATTGGAGAGGTGTGTATGAGGATATCCATTGATTGTCACTGATAGTTGGGGGTTGTTGACCCGTTGTGGTCAGGTAAGGGTCCCAGTTTTTTATGGGATCAGATAGATAGTGTTGAAGGAGGATCAAAAGTCTTGTTTTATATACACTCGGGAGCCACCAAGTTGTATCGAGATTTGAGATTGAGTTACTGGTGGTCGTGTATGAAGAGGGAGATAGCCTGGTATATGGAGCGGTGCTTGACATGTAGGATGGTCAAGGTGGAGCATCATTGGGCCGCATGGTAAGTTGAAGCCTTTGGAGGTTCCCATGTGGAAGTAGGAACAGATCACCATGGATTTCATCACCAAGTTGCCGATGACCGCCAAGGGTTTTGATGTTATATAGGTCATCGTGGATTGATTAACCAAGAGTGCCCACTTTTTGGCTATCTGGTAGAGCTCTTCGTCCGAAAAGTTGGCAGATGTATATGTCCTGGAGATTGTTGCTCGGTATGCGGTTCCATTCTCCATTATTTCAAACCAATATGTTCGGTTCACTTCCCGATTCTGGTAGAATGTCCACGAGGAAGTGGGCATGAGACTACATTTCAACATTACTCATCATCAGCAGATCAATGTATAGAGTGAGTGGACCATCCAGATCCTTCAAGACAAGTTGTGGGCTTGTGTTATAGATTTTGGTGGGAGCTAGGATTCCTACCTCCCTCTTGCAGAGTTCTCTTAAAACAACAGTTGTCACTCTAGCATCAGTGCACCTCCTTATGAGCTTTTGTATGGTCGGAGGTGTCGTACCCTTGTATGTTGGAGAGAGGTTAGTCACAAGGTCATGGGATGGAGCAAAATAGGCCTTGAGACCATGGAGCTTATTCAGCAGATCAGATAGAGATTGTAGACAGCTCTGAGTTGGCAGAAGAGTTATGCCGACCAGCGCTGATCGGAGTTGGAGTTTCAGGTTAGCAATGTGGTATTACTGAAGGTCTCACCCTGGAAGGTTGTGATATGCTTCAGGAAGATGGGGAAATTGAGTTCCCGGCACAATGGACCTTTCTGTGTGATCGCTAGGGTGGACAGGGTGGCCTACCGGTTGGATTTACCGATTGAGCTCAGTCAAATCCATAACACTTACCATGTCTCTCAGTTACGGAAGTGTGTTATGGATGGTGAGGCAATCATTCCTTTGGTTGATATTCAGGTCAATGAGCACCTGGATTATATTGAAAGGCTGTTACCTATAGTGGAGAAGAAAATGAAGGTCATGCGCACAATGAAGATACCTTTGGTAAAGGTTCAGTGGTAGCATCGAAGAGGCTCTTAATGGACCTGGGATCCGGAGGATGAGATACGGGAGCATTATCCTAAGTTATTCGTGACGGCCGACTTCAAGGACGAAATCTAGTTCAAGTGGGGGAGATAACATCCCGATGTCAAGGTACTTCATAATTTGATGATATGATTGAGTAATATTGCATTCAGGTCCCTAAGTAAGAGAAAGAGTGAAAAGGGCCCATCATGGCATTTTGGTAATTTGGGACTTTTGGATGTATGATTAGTGTATGTATGTACGTTGAGCATACTAGGGCATGCCTTAGTACGCTGGACGTACACCTTGTAAGCAGGGCGTACGTGAGGACCTAGAAAACTCTAATTTTTAGGATTTGGTTCATATTTAAACCTCATTATAGCCTCACATCTCATTCTTATTCAGCCCCCCTCTCTAAAATCGACCCCAAGAAAACCCTAAAGAAAGAGAGCATTTTTGAGCCTTTGGAGTGATTAGAAGTGTGCTTAAAGAAGAGGAGAGTGGTATGGAGAACTTGGAATTTGGGAAGCACTTTGGATCTGGTGTTTTCTCCTTGGTTGTAACCTCCAGGAGGTATAAAGCTTGCAACTTTATCACTCAATTTAGTAGATCTAGACTTTTGCTCTTTAAGGTACTTTTGGTCCCAAAATTGTGATTCTTCAGCATGGCATGTTCCTGACCCAATAAGTCGTCCTTTCAGACCCAATAAGTCGTCGTTTCAGACCCAATAAAGGGTCTTAAGTCATAAGCATATGGTTTGGATGGTTAGCTTTGCTCCTTGCATTTTTTAGAAGGTCTTAATGGATTAAGATGTTGTAATTTGTGGTATTGGGCATTTAATGGACATGCAAAGTCATAAAGTTGGAAACTTTATGACTCACTATGGTATTTTAGCTTTAGATCTAGAAGTTGGAAGTAAGGGCTTAATGCATTAAGCTATTAACGTGTTTCTGGGAAGACGGGGTGTACGCCTTATGTAACTTGTGTGTGCAACGCGTACGTGGTCAACCCCCCGAGGAAAATCAATGTTCGAGTACACCCTGAGTACGTGCCCTGAGTCGACTCGGTTGGGTTGATTCGGTTGACTGGTTTATTTTAACCAAGTTTGACCAAGTTTGACTTAAGGGTAATCTAGGAAATTTTTATTATTTTATTAATATGAAATTTTTTGACATTTAGGAGTTAGGTGGAGTTGGTATTCGGGAATGGAGTATTGGTTTGTTTTTCATCAGGCTGTGAGGTGAGTTTTCCTTTCTGTACTTATGCATCGAAGGCACCAAGGCCGGCCCATTGGATTGATATCCTGGTTTACTGTTTGTACTATGCTATAGTATCCGAATATATATATATATATATATATATATATATATATATATATATATATATAATGGAGTATAATGTAGTGGTATGTGAATCTGTATGTTTTCCTGATAATCGGTTATATGCTTATCTATTACTAGATATGTTATGTTATGTTATGTTATGTTATGTTATATGTATATGTCGACATAGTATGGTTGGGTTAAGGTAATAGTGCTCTGTGTAGTAGAAAACAAACCCTAGAGCAAGCCATAAATAAGTTGTGGGCCTGAAGGCAAGATAGACTTATGTTGTAGGCTCGGGAGCAAGCCAGACAAAATTTGTCGGCCTAAGGACAAGCCAAACTTATGATGTGGGCTTAGGAGCGAGCCAGATATGAGGTTCGGGTATGAAAGGCAAGTAAGACTCATACTGTGGGTTCAGGGGTAATCCAATCTCTTAACCGTGGACCGAGTATATATGTTGTTATTTGATGGGTCTTGAGCATAACTATAACCTATGTGTTCATGAAACCCTAATTGCTACGGATCTAAGTTTTTCACTAGTTGAACATGCACATTGAATACCAAAGCAAAACCCTGAATCTAGCATATATATAAATCGAAAATTACATAAAAAAAGGGTTTTGATGTTTACCTTACTTGTTATGTAACAATAACAAGAACATCTTGTAGATCCTTGACTTTTGAAAGCTTAGTGCCTAAAATGTTACACCTCTAATGGCTTTCAAACACCACTAGCAAAAGGATGAAAGGAGAGAGGAGGAAATGCACTTAGAATTTGGGCTAGGGTTTGGAGTAGCAAGCATTAGTCAAAAATCCTATGAGGTAGGTTCTTTATATAATGGTGGGCTGCTAGTGTTTGCTGGAGGAAACCCTAATTTCCTGCTTAAGGCCTAAGCAGCCCATGGACTCCTCATCTAGATGCCTTGGACGAAATCTATAGGGCCTCCCTATAGTTTTCATCCACTACCACCTAAGGATTCCAAAAGCCAAGTTTCACAACTATCAATGATTTGATTTGCAAAACAGCCCATGTTCCTTTAATTAGTTCCTTTAATCCCAAAATCAATTCAAATGAATTTCAGATTAAAAACTAATTAAATAACATGATTTCTAATTAATATATTATTTTCATAATACATTAATAAATGAATTTATTATTCCAGATAATAAATTCAACCTCTCTCTCCAAAGTCATCCTGTCAAGTTGCTCGAGTGAAGGCAGCCTAACCATGCTACTATCAAATCAAGTACACCCCAATTATGGTTATGGGCTTAGACACCTAATCCAACAGTTACCCACTTGGATAAGTCTAGTAACTATAATTTCAAGTATGCCTTCAAAATTTGACAAGCAATCGTAGCTTTCAAAAGCCGTTGTGGAACTCTAACTTAGTTAGTTGTGTCTCCTTAGATATTGGATCATATAATCCTCCATTATGCAAGATATCATGTGGACAAAGACATGGAACATAATCATTCTCATTGTCCAATAGTTTGTTTCCCGATTTCCGATTTGTATGACAATGAACATAATTGAACATATCAATTAAGTCCAGACGGGGCGCGACACATAAGTCAACACAAAATCATCAGGGGGCCCAAGATATCGCTTTTACCCCCTTAGGATAAAAGGAACATATAAACTTTGACTTAAAAGATTGTTGTTGGATTAGTGTCTAAGTCCATAACTATTTTGGTATGTACTTGACCCGATGCTGCATGGTCCTTTTGGGTTGCCTTCACCAAAGCAACTTGATAGGATGAATTATGGAGAGAAAGGATTAAATGTGATTTATTAATATATTATGGAAATAATATATTAAAGGAGAAATCATATTGTTTAATTAATATTAGTCAATAATTAATTGGTAATTAGTTTTGTGACTAAAAGAGATTAATTAAACTTAAGGGACTGGAATTGTAATTATAAGATAATTGCAATTTGGGCCATGGATTGTCTTAAATCAAGGGGTGGACGAATTCTAATGGGAAACCCATAAGGAAATCGTCCAAGGGCTTGATTAAAGGAGTCCATGGGTTGCTTAGGGCTTAAGCAACAAGTTTAGGGTTTCCTAGTTAGATAACCCTAATAACTCCTATATATAGAGATCCCTTATGACCCGAAAACGTGGCCAAGACTTCTCTGGGGTTTGTAGATGGTTTTGGGAAGCCTCTATCCTCTCTCCTCTTCATCCTCTTGCTTATGGTGTTTGTGAACCATTAGAGGAGTGACACTTGTGACTCTAAGCCTTCCAAAGTCAATTCAAGGAGGAATTGGGATTGTTATTGCTATATAACAATCAAGGTATGATCTTAAACCCATTTATATGTTAATATTGATTTCCATATGCTAGAATTAGGGTTTATAGTCTTGGATTCAAAGCATGTACTATAGAGAAACCTAGATCCAAGCTTTAGGGTTTGAATGAGCACATAGGATGTTGTTATGACCAAAACTCATCAGTGGTATCAGCGCCATGATTGGTTTCTATTGTATTGATGCCTTGTATGTTAAAAAAATTTGATTTTTGTGGTTCTGCTTGATGGACTCGGCGAGTTGCTCCTACTCGGCGAGTCCATGGGGGTACTCGGCGAGTTCGAGCGTCAGATAGAGCTATATCCGGGATTTCTTGCTGTTTTTGCTTAAGGATAGTTACCTTATCATACTAGATCAATATAAATCCGATTTTATGATATATTTGACTATATTATTGATCTAATTAAAGATATTTATCAATTAATAAAATATTTATTTCCTTATGTGATAATTGATTAATTATTTTGAATAAATTGGTAAATTGTTTTGCAAGAAATCATTTAATAAATCAAATACGGATAATTATGTGATTTAGATTATTTGTTATTTGATCCTTGTAGTTATGAAAAGTTTCATATTTTCCCCTTTAGGTTTTATAGTTTAAATTTGAACCCAAAAGTTTTGATGTTTTGAAATTTAAATAGTTGAAACCCTAATGTTTTGAAAGAAGGTTTCAAAACTTGCCCTCAAGTTTTGGAATTTAAATTTTTGATTAATAGTTTAATTTTGATGTATATTTAAATTCTAAACCCTAATGTTTTCAAATGTTTCAAAACTTGCCCTCAAGTTTTGGAATTTAAAAGTTGATTAAAAGTTTAATTTATGAATGTTAAATTCTAAAACCCTAGTATTGTTTTGAAAAAGTTCAAATCACACCCTTATGGTTTTATTAATTAATTAATGAGTATAATTAAAGGAGGTTTAATAAATCCATAATAGTTTTGGTTTACAATTAAAGGTATAATTATTAAATTTGACCACCTAGTATTTTCAAAGTAAAATACACCCTATACTATATATATAACATTAAAGGTCTAACATTATATATATGTATGAGTAAAAGTCAGTCTTACCGTTAGTAGGCCTCATTCACGGAGCTGGTCTATAAGGGATGTTTAAGGAAATTGCCTATAAAATGGCGATTGAATGGGTATCCACTTTTACCCACCGCACTCTTGACTAGTGGAGGGTCGTTAGCCGAACGGGTAGGATAGGACGAAACCTTCCATTATAAGTATAATGAAATATAAAAGTAACTAAATGTTTTCATAAAATTTCCAATCTTAGTTACTTAGGCAAAAGTGAATTGATGCAATTCCATGAAATTACACTTTGTACCCTTGCTAAGACATTAGTGGAGCGCGTGTGGTTAACTGACACACTAAATGGTTCTAAGCAAAGGTAGCAAAGGGTGACTCAATGTTTGTCATAGTTCGGTGGAGCGTGTGTGGTTAACCGACACATTGAATAGGTGACTATAACATGTGAGGGCACCATGTAAGTTTGCATGGTTATTCACACCCGCTTTGTGATCCGCGGCATCCCAGTCACAAACTAGAGGGGCATATCGAGATTTAAACATGCCGTTGAAAGTTCAATGAATCTCAAAGGATCTAGGAGTTTTCATAGATTTAAAACTTATATTTTTTTTTTGTTAATCGTGGTGGAAATTAGTGAATCGTCATTCACTTACCTTCAAATGTTCTGCAATTAGGGTTACGACATCCCTCTCCCGAGTTGTGGAATATTGTGTTGGGTCCTAACCTTAGTATTTCATTTAGGTAATTTACTAAGGACTCAATCTATCAACTAACTTGAATTTGTTTTCTCCCGTTTTGTAGATGTCAAAGTTCGACAACTATGGTCTTCCCAAATCCCGTGGAACAAGCATTCCACATGAAGATGCTATTCCACGATTCGTTAGAGGAACAAGAAATCATGCATCACTTCCTCCTCCTCCTCCAACTGTTCTCCCTAACCCACAAGATCGAAGGATTAAAGGTTCAATATCACTAAAGCCCTATTGGAAATGAAACATGAAGATGGTAAACCCGTGTGTGCCCACGTTCTAGGAATGAAATCACACATTGATAGGTTGATAATGTTGGGTGTGTCATTCCCGAATGAGTTGGATGTGAATTGGGTTTTGCTGTCACTTCCTGAATCATATAATGAGTTCAAAAGAAAGTATTATATGATGGATCATGACGACAACCTCATTGACCTAACTTACATGCTCATTGCTGCTGAATCAGAAATAATTTGGCGAAGCAATGGAGCGTATTTGTTAGGAAAGTCAACCGACCATGCTTCCGAGGACGTTCTAGGAGAACCAACCTGTGTTTGCTGCCAAAAGAAAGGGCGTTGGATACAAGTCTGCCCAAAGAGCCTGAAGAGTCTTGAAGATGGGAGAGTCAAAGAGTATGGTTGCGCTTCAGGTAAAATTCACTATCTAACTCCATTAAGTTCCTATTCATTGATTCTTAATACATAATGTGATAAGATTGCATTTGAATGTTTTGCAGGATCGGTGAAAAGAAAGGAAGCTTGGAGAAAGAGCAAGATGAATCTAATCACAAGGAATGGATCTTGATCGCATGGACTTGAAGATTAGATTTTGTGCTTAGATAGTTATGATAGTGTTGTTAGAAATTTTCTTTTTAAAATACATAGTTTTCAATGGATTTTGGATTGTAAGAACAAATGTTTTCCGCTGCTTTTATAAAATAAAATAAATTTTTGTTTGACTTATTTATTTGTTTATTTCCTTGCAATCAAATCGTTATGAAAATTGATGTTTACATATTTCTACAACGAATGGATAAGATTCTTAATTATGTTAATAGTTGAAATGTCAAGAATTTACCAAATAGGGAGAATTTCTCATCACCCAAGTTTCAAATGGACAGAAACTTGGAATCATGCAACTTGGTTGCACGATGAATGAGAAATTTCATATTTGGAAATTAGACTAATTCATTGACAAAGTGTCAAGTGAAGGACAAGGAGATCGAGTACACAAAGTTGTGTGTTGATCAAGTCCACCACAAGGGTAACAAATATATTCGTCATGATTTACTAAAGGATTAGTAAATATGATTATACTTATAAGATTACGTGTAATTCTTAGTTGATTGAAAAGGTTTAAATCAATACCAGAATGAATAAGAAGAATCAAGAAGGCTGAAAGATAAAAGTTTCTCCATTCTAAGAAGAAGGGAGAGTACCTTTTATGCTTTATGATAAGTCTTAATGATTAAGAACCATATCTCAATTGATCCTCTAAGTGAGTCTTAGTACAATTGTATGTCTGAGAAGAGGAATCAAGAATTGAAGAAATGGTTAAATCAAAAAGTCAATCATACTTCGTTCCAATAACAAGTCTTAAAGTTAAGATTGTGGCAATAAGTGACAAGTATAAAGAAGGTTTTAACATTCATCAAATGTGGAAAGTTGTGATGTCTTGGATAAGACAAAGACCAACTAGGACCATTTTATGAAGTGTTGTGATAAAAACTACACTAACTCTTGAATATTTGGTTGTTAAGAAATGTTTATTGACAAGAGAATCTTATATGTCAATGAGTCAGTGGGAGTCTTAATGGTCTTGAAAGGTTTTAAGAACAAATCAAATAAACCTTATCGATCATCACTATGTCACACCCCAAAACCAAGAACGGCGGAAACGTTCTGGGGCGGAGGACGTCATGTAAGGTAATCACAACACAGTAAATGTAAATAGGCAAACAACATCATCCATTGCATTAAATATATACATTTAATACATGCGTGTTTTGTACAGTTTTAGACACCAAAAATATAACGTAAATCAAAATAATAAAATGATGAGTCTTGAGTACGCTTCATCATCTCAAAAGCTGGCATCGGTACCTGTCTACTGATGACCTGAGAATACAAGTTATTTTGAAAGAGTTTATCAGCATTAAGCTGGTGAGTTCATAAGTGTTTTAGTGTCAATGTTCATTGTAAAAAAAAACGTTTGAACTTGTCCCAAAGTATAAGTTTGTAAAAATGTAAATAAATGTTTAAAAGTATTTGCAAAAGTTTGAATCTCTCAGAAAATCCTATATTTTCTATAAAAGTAACCTTCTACCAAGGCTTAACAGTTTTGTAAACTCGTCTGTTGTAAAAGTGTGTGATTACCCAAGTATAACTATCATTTGAAAAAAAATATAGTTTGTACTTTAATGCTTAAGTGAGATTATCACCAAAATATGTAATGGGTAAATCATTGTAGTACTGTAGTTTTGTATAATAAGAACTACTGTTGTACTAATTACTACTACCTTAAACCGGATTTATATTAAGGTATGATGTGATAATTGCACCATACTATCGACTGATAACAACGACATAAAGAACGGTCGTAATAACGGAATGACGTTTGGCACCCGCAGACCTGCAGGTCCGGCTGTAGCTAGCAGCAAGGTGTAGGATAGTCAATCCAGTATAGATCTATACGCAAACTCAACGCTCTCCCTCCAAGAGAATTCTGGCTACAACTCGGGCCATGACATTTAAGGCATGCTCCGATACAGTGGATCACATTTGTTATCGTATTCTTGCATGTGTGATGAAATGTTTCTTGTTCTAGTATAGTTGTATATGTTCTCGTAGTATAGTTGTATATATTCTCATAGTATAGTTGTATATATTCTCTTCCTAGTATAGACTCATGAATGAACTGACTCATTGATCTAGTAGTTGTAATAGTATGATTCTGTGTTACCCCGATGGTAACTTGTTAACAGTGCGTTTAGTACATATGATTATGGAAGTACTTTCATGTCTATATATGTATATTTGATATATAATTAATATGGAAACGACCTTCGGATGGTCACCCAAAATCCTATCAGACCACATCCAAATCGAGGAAAAGGAAACAAGGTGGATAGCCTTCCTAAGTCCTTTAAACATTATTTATACGTCTATACATATATGGGCATGCAATTTGTAATATAAAAGCATAAATAAGTATTTATAAGGCATTTGAAACATAAGTATTATTTTTAAAGAAAGATTGACTTGATGTCAATCTATAAAACCATTTGAAGGTGTAGATTTGATTAAAACAGTTTAAGTATAAGGAACATTTGCTTAAATCACAGTTGTAGTGTAAATTCGAAAAGTAAGTGGGTTTGGAAAACATTTAGAAGTAAAACAGTTTGATAGATAGTTTGAATAGTGATAAAACCACTGATTTCCCTAGTTATTAATCACATGTGATTAGTACAATCACAGGTGATTGAAACAATAACTATAAGTATTTAACTTGCATTCCCCCCCTTTTGAAAGCATATAAAAGCATTTAGAATATTTAACAGGTTGATTAAGGGGTATGAAACTCACTTGATTGATTGAGGAAAGCGAGATGGAAAACCGGGCAGAGTTTCGTCTTGGAAAACGGATTTTTCTCGGGATTCTCGGGAATCTCGGGAGTAAAATCGACCCTCGGGACTTGAGCAAAAAGACCAGAGCTTCGGGTTATAACGGGCACGGAAAACGAGACAAAGTTGTGAGAGAGAGGAGAGAAATGAGCAACATTTTCGGAAAGCCTCGCATCCTATTTATAGGAAGGCTGAACCGCCTCCGAACGCGGGGCGTACGCTCGTACGCAGCGCGTACGCGTACGTCATGCATGACCGAAGCCTCGACTGCCTCGGTTCGGATGGGACGGGTTGCTGGGTACGCGGGTCGGATGGGACGGCGGGTCGGATGGGACGTCGGGTCGGACGGGTCGGAGCTTCGGACGGGTCGGACGGGTTAGAACTCTTCGGATAGTGCGACGTGGACGATCCGAGACCCTCGATCTCAGTACGCGGGGCGTACGAAGGTACGCAGGGCGTACTTCGGTCCAATCCGATGACTCCCCTTCGGATATTACCGGGAATTTATATTTAAAGTTTTATTTATTTTAAATAAACTTCAAAAATTCATAACTTCCTCATCCGAGGTCAGATTTGGACGTTCTTTTTATGTACGCAAACCTTGATATGATTCCTATTACTTTATTTAATCCGAATAAGATTTTAGGAAGGTTACATTTTGACCTAAATTTGATCGGTTTTACATTACATTGACTCAAAATATCGGGTTGTCACATCATCCCCCCGTTAGAAGGAATTTCGTCCCGAAATTAGAATTTTAAGCAAGCTAGAATTTACAAATAACTAAGCAAAAAGGTGAGGGTATCTCAGTTTCATCTGATCCTCACGTTCCCAAGTGAATTCCGGTCCTCGCTTGGCATTCCAGCGAACCTTCACGATAGGGATACGACTTTGCTTTGTCTGCTTGACCTCACGGTCCATGATCTCTACAGGTTCTTCCACGAAGTTGAGGCTCTCGTTGATTTCGATCTCGTCGAGTGGGATTACAAGAGTCTCGTCGGATAGGCACTTTTTCAAGTTAGATACGTGGAATGTAGAATGTACGTTACGAAGTGCGTCTGGTAGTTCGAGTTTGTAAGCTACGGGGCCGACTCTTGCAAGAATCTCGAAAGGCCCTATGTACCTCGGATTAAGCTTTCCACGCTTGCCGAAGCGTATCAAGCCCTTCCAGGGTGAGACTTTGAGGAGGACTCGGTCTCCCACCTGAAATTCCAAAGGTTTCCTTCGCTTATCGGCGTAGCTCTTCTGTCGGTCTCTGGAGGCTTTCAATCGTTCACGGATCTGAACGATTTTCTCTGTTGTTTCCCGAATGATCTCCGGACCGGTGAGAGTACTGTCAGAAGTTTGCCCCCTGGCTAATTGGGTATCACCCACCTCAGCCCAGCACAGAGGGGATCTGCACTTACGGCCGTAGAGAGCTTCAAATGGAGCAGCCTTGATGCTCGTGTGATAACTGTTATTATAGGAAAACTCGACAAGGGGTAAATGAGTATCCCATGCCTTCCCAAAGTCAATCACGCAGGCTCGCAACATATCTTCCAGAGTTTGGATGGTCCTCTCACTCTGTCCGTCGGTCTGAGGATGGTAGGCTGTGCTCATGTCCAGCCTCGTTCCTAGGGAATGTTGTAGTGATTGCCAAAACCTTGAGGTGAACCTACTATCTCTATCGGAGATAATGGACATAGGTACACCATGTAGCCGTACGATTTCCCTAATGTATGTTCTCGTAAGCTTCTCCATCTTGTCGGTTTCTTTGATAGGCAGGAAGTGTGCAGACTTGGTCAATCTATCAACGATGACCCATATGGTGTCAAGTCCACCCGTTGTCTTGGGCAACTTGGTTATGAAATCCATAGTGATCCGCTCCCACTTCCATTCCGGGATCTCTGGTTGCTGCAATAAACCAGAGGGCTTCTGGTACTCGACCTTAACCTTTGCGCAAGTAAGGCATTTACTTACGAAGGTAGCAATCTCTGCTTTCATATTAGGCCACCAGTATAGCTTCTTAAGATCCAGATACATCTTATCTGAACCTGGGTGGACGGAATACCGAGTGTTGTGCGCCTCGGTCATGACCAAGTCTCGGAAGCCACCATGCTTCGGTGTCCAGATCCGGTTCATGAAATATAAAGCTCCGTCACCCTTGGCTTCTAAATTCTTGTCCATTCCTCTAAGGGATTCACTTGACACATTTTCAGATTTCATGGCCTCAAGTTGAGCCGCCTGAATTTGCTTAGTCAGGTGTGAATGGATGGTTATCGATAATGACTTGACTTTGCGACCAGAATATTCCTTCCGACTTAGGGCGTCTGCTACTACGTTGGCTTTACCCGGATGATAACGAATATCGCATTCGTAATCACTGAGTAGCTCGACCCATCGTCGTTGTCTCATGTTGAGCTCCTTCTGATCGAAAATGTGTTGTAAACTCTTGTGGTCGGTAAAGATAGTGCTCTTCGTTCCATACAAGTAATGTCTCCAGATCTTCAGAGCAAACACTACTGCTCCTAGCTCAAGATCGTGGGTCGTGTAGTTAACCTCGTGTGTCTTCAATTGTCTTGAGGCGTAGGCGATGACCTTACCTCGCTGCATCAGAACACATCCGAGCCCTTGATTCGATGCATCGCAATAAACTACGAAGTCTTCTATTCCTTCCGGAAGGGATAGTATTGGTGCGGTGCACAAGGCTCGTTTGAGCGTTTGGAACGCTCTTTCTTGTTTCTCTTCCCAGTCAAAGGCCACACCCTTCTGGGTTAGGGTTGTAAGAGGCTTCGCTATTCGTGAGAAGTTCTGAATGAACCTGCGGTAGTAGCCAGCGAGACCTAGAAATTGACGAATTTCTGTAGGAGTCTTCGGTGCTGACCAGTTCTCAATGGCCTTAATTTTGGATGGGTCCACGTGGATTCCCTCTTTGCTTACCACGTGTCCTAAGAATTCGACTCTTCGGATCCAAAATTCACATTTCGAGAACTTCGCATAAAGTTTCTCTTTTCGTAATGTCCCTAGAACTTGTCGCAGATGATCGCCATGTTCTTTCTTACTTCGGGAGTAGATTAGGATGTCGTCAATGAAAACGATGACGAACTGATCCAAGTAGGGTCGGCATACTCTATTCATCAGATCCATGAAGACTGCGGGCGCATTGGTCAATCCGAATGGCATCACCACGAACTCGTAATGTCCGTAACGAGTTCGGAAGGCGGTCTTCGGCACATCCTCCCCTAGCACTCGTAACTGGTGATATCCGGATCTCAGATCAATCTTAGAAAAATAGTTCGCCCCTTGCAGTTGGTCGAATAGATCATCTATGCGTGGCAGAGGGTAACGATTCTTGACCGTCAGTTTGTTGAGTTCTCTGTAGTCAATACACATACGGAAGGATCCGTCCTTCTTCTTAACAAACAAGACCGGTGCTCCCCAAGGTGAGAAACTTGGCCTTATAAAGCCCTTGCTGAGCAGTTCGTTAAGTTGACCAGAGAGTTCTTGCAGTTCGGCTGGTGCTAAACGGTAGGGCGACTTGGCTACTGGGGTAGCTCCTGGGACTAAGTCGATTCTGAACTCGACTTGTCGTTGTGGAGGTAATCCGGGTAGTTCTTCTGGGAAAATGTCGGGGAAGTCGCTCACTACTGGGAGGTTCTTTAGTTCTTTCGTTTCTAGGTTCGTGTCGACGACGTGAGCAAGGAATGCGTGATATTCCTTACGCAGGTATTTCTGTGCTTGAATACTTGATATGATGCGAAGACTTGCACCGGGTTTGTCGCCATAGACTATAAGAGTTTCGTTAGACGGAAGGTTTAGACGGACTGCTTTCTCGAAGCACATGATGTCGGCACGATGAAGGCTTAACCAGTCCATGCCAATGATGACATCGAAACTTTTTATTGAGACTGGCATGAGGTCGATTGGAAATGAATGGTTGTCTAGGGTTAGGGTACAACCTAAGTATATGCTACTCGTATTTTCAGTTTTTCCATTAGCCATTTCTACTGTAAATAGTTCTTTGAGTGCGTGCGGTGGTTGGTTAAGCATGCGAGCAAATTTATGGTTTACGAAGCTTCGCTCCGCTCCACTATCGAATAGAATGCATGCATAGGAGTTATCGAGGAGGAACGTACCGGTTACTACTGTCGGGTCAGCAACTGCCTCCCCGTGGCCAATAGCTAGTACCCTCCCTGCTCCTCCAGCATTCCTCGCTTTGGGGCAGTCCCTCTTAAAGTGGCCTGCTTCGCCACATCCATAGCAGGTCGGGCTCGCGCCAGAGCCAGGGACTTGGTTGATAGGTTGTGCCGGGAACTTACAGAATCGGACGGTGTGTCCTTTCTTGTTGCAGTTAGAGCACTGCAATTCACGGCAAGGGCCGTTGTGGTGGTAGCTGCATTTGTTGCACTTGGGCGAACTTCCAGCATACCGACTCACCGGAGCAGTAGTAGCAGCAGTAGGGGTTACTGCGGCATGAATTGCCACCAATTGCTGCTTTTTGGCAGCCTGATGCTTCTTCCTTTCATCCCAGAATTTCCGCTTAGTATCGGCGGGTTTGGAGGGTTCCGGGATGGCTAGGGTGGTTGTGGTTGCAGGGGTTTTGACTCCATGGTCAATGAGTCGTTGTGCCAATCGTTTGGCACTGTCGAAGGTAGCGGGGTTTGACGCTAGCACATTCCCCTGATACGGAGGCACTAGCCCCCATATGTACCTCTCGATCTTCTTCCCCTCGGTGGGAACCATATTGGGGCAGAGGGCCACCAGCTCGCTGAATCGGGCAGTATAAGCGACCACATTGGTGCCCTTCATTGACAGGTTCCAGAGTTCCTGCTCCAGTTTCTGGATCTCGCCCCTCGGGCAGTATTCCTCAGTCATGAGGTCTTTCATTGTTTCCCAGCCCATGTCGTTGGCTACGACGAGAGTTAACGCTTTGACGTGGCCGTTCCACCACGTTAGGGCTTTACCCTCAAAGGTGCAGGCGGCATATTTCACCTTGCACGCAGCAGGGCATGAACAGATTTCGAAGACTGATTCAGTCTTCTCGAACCACTGCGAGAGAGCAATGACTCCGCCGGTGCCATAGAAAGGCTTCGGCTTGCAGTTTGTAAAATCCTTGTAAGAGCACTCCCTTGAGCGCACAGGAATTTCGATCGGAATAGATTCCACAGGGGTTCCACCTCTGCTGGCATCAGAAGAGTGATACTGAGCCATGGCAGTTGCCACTGCTGCAGCTACAACAGCATTCAGGGCTACAGTATCGATGACCGGAGGCGGAGGAGGTGGTGGAGGTGCAGGATTATTCCTATTCCTGGGAGACTTGCGAGGAGGCATCCTTTAGCTGAAAGTTTAAAAAGATAAGAAGGATGGTAAGAATCAATTTGTAAGCAACTTGAGAGTGACACAAGGACTAACTAACCATAGTCCAACAGTTGAAAGAGTGTTTGAAACCTTAATAAGAAATATTTGAAGGAAAGTATAAGTGTATAGACTTTTCCCAGATAGTTAGATCTCAAAAATACTGGTATTACCGATGTAATAAGTTCAGTGAAAATCGACCTAACAGTAGGTCATACATCATACCATATAGAAAAGTTTGACAGTCCTTAGATTTCAAATTTGAGTACGGAAGTTAGAAACATTTTACACACAAGCGCTACTTGGAGCACAGATGTTAAAGGCTATTCTTTAATTAAAAGACGGAGCTGTACTAGACATTAACCAACGGCGATGGGAAAAATCCCAGGCGAGTACTGCGGTCGGACACTTGACGAAACACCTCTTGAATGGGTCGATCCTGAGTCCTCTGACGAGCTCGAAGTTCCAATATTTCAGCTCGTGAGGCAGCCAACTGCTATTGCAGGGTGTTATTTGTCCTCCGGGTCCGTTCCATGTCTTCTTCAAGACGGCGGATGCTGACTGTGTTGACACCTGAGTCGGCATCAATCTCTATGACCCGGTCGACGGCTGCTCCACCTTGCTCGACAATACGAGCTATTCTGCGGATAATGACAGGCAGAGCTCGGTCAGTAGAGCCACCATCGCTGACGTTGTAAAAGGTTCGGTCCCCAAAGTATGGTAAGGGTTGACCCTGATCATCACTCCAGCGGTTCAGGTTGTTTGTCCACATGGGTGTAGGACCTGGAAACGCTGGTCAAGGGTTGTTGTTCGGGGCTTGACCTACAATCGGTAGGTTGTTGACTTCAGGCTCGGAGTCGGATCCATCTGAAAAGCCTTCTGCGAGGTGATCATCCAAAGGGATTGGATGATCAACTTCGGCTCTTCATCGATCCACCCGGCATTGCCTTTATTGGGAAAGTACGGGTCGCCATGATGGATATCTAGCCATCAAGATCTATGCGAGAATAGAGGTATAAGAATATAGCATACGTGTAACTAGCAGCGCAAAATACTCCTATAGTATTTTAAGTTTATGTTCTATTGATCTTCTTGTGGTATTGTTGGTAAGTTTTTAGACTTGTTAACCTATCACAACCATTCTAAGGCATGTGCTAATCACTCCTAGGATCAGCATAGTTGATCAGGCTATGCCATTCCCAGGACTGACCATACATCCCCGAGCTCACTTGTGATATTTAACAATCGTAATACTTTTGTTCTTGTCATTGTGACACTTATTTTAGTATGAATGCAGGCTAGTATACTTAGTTAAATATTTTATTATTTTAAGTATAGACTCTTGGTCAGAGTTAAATCCCCAATGGGTTTATAGTTTAGTATATCTTTTATGGGTTGATATACTCAATTCACTATAAACAATGCTCTGATACCAATCTGTCACACCCCAAAACCAAGAACGGCGGAAACGTTCTGGGGCGGAGGACGTCATGTAAGGTAATCACAACACAGTAAATGTAAATAGGCAAACAACATCATCCATTGCATTAAATATATACATTTAATACATGCGTGTTTTGTACAGTTTTAGACACCAAAAATATAACGTAAATCAAAATAATAAAATGATGAGTCTTGAGTACGCTTCATCATCTCAAAAGCTGGCATCGGTACCTGTCTACTGATGACCTGAGAATACAAGTTATTTTGAAAGAGTTTATCAGCATTAAGCTGGTGAGTTCATAAGTGTTTTAGTGTCAATGTTCATTGTAAAAAAAAACGTTTGAACTTGTCCCAAAGTATAAGTTTGTAAAAATGTAAATAAATGTTTAAAAGTATTTGCAAAAGTTTGAATCTCTCAGAAAATCCTATATTTTCTATAAAAGTAACCTTCTACCAAGGCTTAACAGTTTTGTAAACTCGTCTGTTGTAAAAGTGTGTGATTACCCAAGTATAACTATCATTTGAAAAAAAATATAGTTTGTACTTTAATGCTTAAGTGAGATTATCACCAAAATATGTAATGGGTAAATCATTGTAGTACTGTAGTTTTGTATAATAAGAACTACTGTTGTACTAATTACTACTACCTTAAACCGGATTTATATTAAGGTATGATGTGATAATTGCACCATACTATCGACTGATAACAACGACATAAAGAACGGTCGTAATAACGGAATGACGTTTGGCACCCGCAGACCTGCAGGTCCGGCTGTAGCTAGCAGCAAGGTGTAGGATAGTCAATCCAGTATAGATCTATACGCAAACTCAACGCTCTCCCTCCAAGAGAATTCTGGCTACAACTCGGGCCATGACATTTAAGGCATGCTCCGATACAGTGGATCACATTTGTTATCGTATTCTTGCATGTGTGATGAAATGTTTCTTGTTCTAGTATAGTTGTATATGTTCTCGTAGTATAGTTGTATATATTCTCATAGTATAGTTGTATATATTCTCTTCCTAGTATAGACTCATGAATGAACTGACTCATTGATCTAGTAGTTGTAATAGTATGATTCTGTGTTACCCCGATGGTAACTTGTTAACAGTGCGTTTAGTACATATGATTATGGAAGTACTTTCATGTCTATATATGTATATTTGATATATAATTAATATGGAAACGACCTTCGGATGGTCACCCAAAATCCTATCAGACCACATCCAAATCGAGGAAAAGGAAACAAGGTGGATAGCCTTCCTAAGTCCTTTAAACATTATTTATACGTCTATACATATATGGGCATGCAATTTGTAATATAAAAGCATAAATAAGTATTTATAAGGCATTTGAAACATAAGTATTATTTTTAAAGAAAGATTGACTTGATGTCAATCTATAAAACCATTTGAAGGTGTAGATTTGATTAAAACAGTTTAAGTATAAGGAACATTTGCTTAAATCACAGTTGTAGTGTAAATTCGAAAAGTAAGTGGGTTTGGAAAACATTTAGAAGTAAAACAGTTTGATAGATAGTTTGAATAGTGATAAAACCACTGATTTCCCTAGTTATTAATCACATGTGATTAGTACAATCACAGGTGATTGAAACAATAACTATAAGTATTTAACTTGCATTCCCCCCCTTTTGAAAGCATATAAAAGCATTTAGAATATTTAACAGGTTGATTAAGGGGTATGAAACTCACTTGATTGATTGAGGAAAGCGAGATGGAAAACCGGGCAGAGTTTCGTCTTGGAAAACGGATTTTTCTCGGGATTCTCGGGAATCTCGGGAGTAAAATCGACCCTCGGGACTTGAGCAAAAAGACCAGAGCTTCGGGTTATAACGGGCACGGAAAACGAGACAAAGTTGTGAGAGAGAGGAGAGAAATGAGCAACATTTTCGGAAAGCCTCGCATCCTATTTATAGGAAGGCTGAACCGCCTCCGAACGCGGGGCGTACGCTCGTACGCAGCGCGTACGCGTACGTCATGCATGACCGAAGCCTCGACTGCCTCGGTTCGGATGGGACGGGTTGCTGGGTACGCGGGTCGGATGGGACGGCGGGTCGGATGGGACGTCGGGTCGGACGGGTCGGAGCTTCGGACGGGTCGGACGGGTTAGAACTCTTCGGATAGTGCGACGTGGACGATCCGAGACCCTCGATCTCAGTACGCGGGGCGTACGAAGGTACGCAGGGCGTACTTCGGTCCAATCCGATGACTCCCCTTCGGATATTACCGGGAATTTATATTTAAAGTTTTATTTATTTTAAATAAACTTCAAAAATTCATATCTCTCTCATACGAACTCCGTTTTTGACGTTCTTTATATCCTCGCGAAGGTGAGACCATGATCTACAACTTTCGTTTAGATTCCGCTGGCAAATTCCAAAATTATTTTTATTATTTATTTATTTAAAATGACGTGATTAAGGAATTTCTTCAAAAATTCATAACTTCCTCATCCGAGGTCAGATTTGGACGTTCTTTTTATGTACGCAAACCTTGATATGATTCCTATTACTTTATTTAATCCGAATAAGATTTTAGGAAGGTTACATTTTGACCTAAATTTGATCGGTTTTACATTACATTGACTCAAAATATCGGGTTGTCACACACTAGCACACGAGTTGAGGTTTACAACCTATTGTGTTGACATTATTTTGTTTCTGTGCTGTTCCAATAAACTTAATTATGCATGTGAGTCCTATGAGTTCTCATTTGAATGCATGAAAGGCAAGGACCTTGATCAATGGAAAGTACATTGATAGGAAAAGGTGAGTTGCTTGACTACTTGGAAGACATGGTGGGCAGTTGTGCTACCATAAGGCAAGAAATCAAGATTAAGAAAGTCCGGTCCATATGAGTTTGAATTCGTCGTAAACTTTGGTTTTGACAAATTCACATGGATAGGAACACATACACCGTTTAAATCTAAGTGTCATAAGATTTCCTCCTTCATGAAAATGATTGTGAGAAATTGCTTTCACTAAGAAAGATTTTAAAAGGATAGTGATTGTAAAATTGCATTCTCAAATTCGATTATGGTTACGGTATCCATTTCCATGATTCGAATTGTGAGATTTGGTAATTAGTCTTAATTGTTTAAGACACATATGAGCTATCTTGGATAAAGGTGTATGAGACAAAGAAGCCTTGATAAAGGATTATCAAAGCATTAGAAACATGGACTTAAGAAATTCAATAGGTATTGTTTTTCTGAAAGTTAAGATGTTTATGAATACATGTCGAAGCTAGTGGGAGCATAAGTGTTATGTTTTATAATAATCATCATGATAGTGGGAGCATAAATGTTATGATTATATGATTATTAAGGAAAGTATTGCAAGTTAGCAATATTAATTATAGAAAACAAGAGTCATTTTTTGCAAAGTTGTAAGGATGGAATAGTTGTTTTGCTATAATTAAGGGAGAGAATATTATGCTTCATTTCAAATCTAAAGGCTTAGGTTGTGGAATGTTAATAAATTTAGTCAAAATGTACATAGTGTGTTCTTAAAATTTCGATTATGATTACGGCATTCCTCTTAACAATTCGAATTTTGAGAACATAGCAAACAAAACTTTATGGCAAAATATTGATAAAGTATCAAATCTTTATGTAAGACATTTTGCATCGTGTCCATACGCTTCGGGTATAGGATCGATTGCAAATGCTATAATATTTGACCATTCTAAAATTTTCCAAATGTATAGCGCATTTAGAGGGAAAAAGGAATAGAATCGGTTTTGACTAAGCTAATTAAACAACTATCAAAGGACAATCCAAAGTTCGCCGAGGATTGGTCGCTTGTGAGTAGTTGGAAGTATGATATTGGATGGACATATCGACTTTATTATGAATAGATAAGATTCTATTAAGAATGAGTTGTCATATGGAAAATATGGAAACGTGTCCATATTGGGAATTGAATATTGAAAATCTATGTCTAGATTAGAAACTTTTATGCAAAGGATGTTCAAAGGAATGTACTTTGAGTGTGAGACATCACATCTATGGAATTGTCTTGTAACAATCTCCGTTAGAGGACTTTGTAATTTCATTGGCAATAGTCTTTGTGACTTTGGTGCAGTGACATTACGAAAGGATCATTGCATAAAATGTTAGAATCTAGCATATTCTATAAGTAGCAAGAATTTGATATTCTTTCGCTTATGAAAAAGGATTTGGAGTTGTGAAATGAGAATGTTTGGAAATGTGTTCAATTTGATCTATTTCACAAAGTAAGAACCATAGGTAAACATTGTGTGCATGCTAAGAGCATGGGACAAGTGTAATAATTCAAGTAAGAAGTTGATTACCTGAAACGACAAATAATGAGTAATCGATATGGTGATAAATAAAAGGTGTTTTATTTATACTCAAAGGTTTGAGGCCATATAGGATTAGTATTATTCTTGTGTTTCACTTTGCATGTTTTGACATCCTGAATAATTTAATTGGTTAAGAACAATCAAATTATTCGAACGGGCCACAGTCGTTCATATGTTGGAAGTAAGTATGAATAAAGACTATCGTGAATTAGAGTGTGGATTGTCTAAAAGAGTATTAGACATAAGCAAATGTTTGCTGCAACGTTCATGAGTGCTTATGAATATGAATTTGAGCATTGGATTAAACCCACGCTCACTTGGATCACTCCATGAATTGCATCACGAGTGATTGGTGAGACAATAACATCTTATATTCTTGAAACCAAGATGTGTGAGTTGTATCTTGCAAATCGGTTGCACATTGATAATATGTAAACGCACTAGTAACTTGGTGTTATAAAACATATTGTTGTGTGTGATTCAGTGAGTGAGTGCAAGCAAGCATTGTATCAAAGTTTATCCGTTCCTTTTATTCAAAGTAGGATAAATGCGATATCTTTGGGCCCCTCGATGGTTTAGTGATGACAAACGTAAATGCTCGACCGGGCTAGGGCTAATTTGATTTGTTCAATTAGTCAGTCGTCATAAATCAGAAGTCGAGAAATAGTACAAAGAGAATGATTAGAAATCATATCTCATATGATATCTAGAATGGAGTAATATATGATCCCTTATCTAAAGGACACGCGTATATGATAGGATCAGAGTTGACAACGGCTTTGGAAAGCTACGATTGCAGATCAGGATCTGAAGTTATACGCAGAATAGTTGTTAGACTTATCCAAGTGGGAGACTGTTGGATTAGTGTCTAAGTCCATAACTATTTTGGTATGTAGTTGACCCGATGCTGCATGGTCCTTTTGGGTTGCCTTCACCAAAGCAACTTAATAGGATGAATTATGGAGAGAAAGGATTAAATATGATTTATTAATATATTATGGAAATAATATATTAAAGGAGAAATCATATTGTTTAATTAATATTAGTCAATAATTAATTGGTAATTAGTTTTGTGACTAAAAGAGATTAATTAAACTTAAGGGACTGGAATTGTAATTATAAGATAATTGCAATTTGGGCCATGGATTGTCTTAAATCAAGGGGTGGACGAATTCTAATAGGAAACCCATAAGGAAATCGTCCAATGGCTTGATTAAAGGAGTCCATGGGTTGCTTAGGGCTTAAGCAACAAGTTTAGGGTTTCCTAGTTAGATAACCCTAATAACTCCTATATATAGAGATCCCTTATGACCCAAAAACGTGGCCAAGACTTCTCTGGGGTTTGTAGACGGTTTTGGGCAGCCTCTATCATCTCTCCTCTTCATCCTCTTGCTTATGGTGTTTGTGAACCATTAGAGGAGTGGCACTTGTGACTCTAAGCCTTCCAAAGTCAATTCAAGGAGGAATTGGGATTGTTATTGCTATATAACAATCAAGGTACAATCTTAAACCCATTTATATGTTAATATTGATTTCCATATGCTAGAATTAGGTTTTATAGTCTTGGATTCAAAGCATGTACAATAGAGAAACCTAGATCCAAGCTTTAGGGTTTGCATGAGCACATAGGATGTTGTTATGACCAAAACTCATCAATTGTACCATTTGCTCATCAAATCATACAAAGCAATACGTTTTATAACATAAAGTTACTGATGCATTTACGCATTATCAATGCCCAAACCAACTCGTAAACAAGAACTCATATATCTAGGTTTAAAGACTATACGATATTATCGTCTCATAATTACTCGTGATAAATTCCATGAAGTAATTCTATGAGCATTGGTTTAATCCAATACTCAAATCCCCATTTCAAGAGTACTCATGAATGTTTCAGCAAACACTTGTTATGCCTAACACTTAGACAATCTACAAGCCAATCCATGACAGTCTTAATTCATTACTTACTTCCAAAGTATGATCGATTATGGATAATTTGAACAATCAAAGTATTCTGGAACTAAAATGTATAACGTTGAAACACAAAATAAACAATTGACAAAAGATAGTAAACAACACTCATAAATAAATCTTCATTACTTAATCATCAAATGTCAATTACATATATATTGTTACAAGTTTCTAAAATATCTATCTAATCACTAAAACCAATATCGTCCATCAAACCAATGCTCCTTGCATGCTAAATGTGCTTAATCCTACTCAGACCCTTTGTTAGGGGATCTCCAGGATTCTCCTCTGACGATACCCTCTTGACGACGAGGAGTTCTTCTTTTACCCGATGTCTGATGAAGTGGTATTTTCTATCAATATGTCTAGATCTTCCATGATCCCTTGGTTCCTTGGTCAAGGCAACCACTCCTTCATTATCACAAAAAATCTCCATGGGCTCCTTTATGGCTAGCACAACTCCAAGGTCTCCAATGAATTTCTTCAACCATATAGCCTCCATTGACACTTTGCTTGTAGCTATATACTTCTATTCACACATTGAATCAACCACGGTCTCCTGCTTGGAACTTTTCCAAGTCACTACTCCTCCATTGGGTGTAAACACCCAACCAGACTGAGAATGGAAGTTGTCGCGGTATGTATGAAAACTGGCGTCACTATAACCAATAACTCTCAAGTCATCATTGCCAACAAGTACAAGGACCCAGTCCTTAGACCTTCATAGATACTTAAGAATGTTCTTCACCGCTATCTAGTGAGCCTTACCTGTGTTTCCCTAATACCGACAGACCATGCTCAAAGCAAAAGCCACATCAGGGCGAGTACATGTCATAGCATACATGATCGAGCCAACGGCGGAAGCATATGGAACTTGACTCATTTCTACTATCTCGGCATTAGTACTCGGACTCTGAGTCTTACTCACCTTGGTGTTGCCCTGGATAGGTAATTCTCCTTTCTTGGAATTCTCCATGTTAAAAAGCTTCAAAAATTTATCCAAATAAGTACTTTAACTAAGTCCAATTAGTCTTCTACTCCCATTTCTCAAAATCCTTATTCCCATAATATAAGCAGCCTCTCCTAGATCCTTCATAGCGAACCACTTTCCAAGCCAGGACTTAACTTCCTACAAAGTTGGAACGTCATTTCCTATGAGCACTATGTCATCAACATACATTACTAGAAAGCTAACTATACTCCCACTAGCTTTGACATATACACATGACTCATCCTCACTCCTAGAGAAGCCAAACGCTTTAACCTTCTCATCAAATCAAAAATTCCATCTACGAGAATCTTGCTTCAACCCAAAGATTGACTTTTCAAGCTTACATACTCTATTAGGGTACTTAGCATCCACAAAACCCTATGGCCAACTCATGTAAACATCTTCAACCAACTTTCCATTAAGGAAAGAGGTTTTGATATTCATCTGCCAAATTTCATAATCATGAACGCAATTATGGCTAACATCACCCTAATAGACTTAATATTGGCCACTGGTGAGAAGGTCTCATCATAGCTAACCCCAGAGGTTTAAGTAAAGCCCTTCACAACCAATCGTGCCATGAACATTTGTACCTTTCCATACATGTCGGTCTTCTTCTTGAAAATCCATTTGCACCCAACTCTCTTAGGACCTCGTACATTGTCAACCAAGTTCCAAACCTGATTGTCATACATGGACTGGATCTCGCTATCCATTGTCTCTTTCGACTTGGCACACTCACGGCCTGCCATGACTTCCTTGTAAGTAGAAGGCTCATCCAAATTTGCCAATGAACTATCACTGATATACATATCACCATCTGTAGTAATATGAAAACCATAAAACTCTATTGTCATTCTAACTCGAGTGGAACGCCTAAGGGGTAATGACTCGTCGATTGGTTCAACAAGAATTTCTTCCCTGGGATGAGCACTAGTGTTAGAGGTAACCATATAAGTTCCCTCTCACGGAAAACTCCCCTTCCTGCTACGAAGACCACGTTTTCACTAGGTCTGTAGAACAAGTATCCAAAGCACTTCCGTGGGTAACCGATGAAAATACATCGCTCACTTCGAGGTTCAAGCTTTTCGTGAGTTTCTTATGTAACATCCCAAAAATCATGACCAAAAATTTCTTTTAAAACATTACTAATCATAGTATTAATCATTTCAAACACATTAACAGGGTTATATAAAAAATCAGAGCATCTTTTCAAAACACTTATTCATTTTATCAGAGTGAACATCCCAAGCTGAATTTCTTGGTGTGTGCCATGCGATCATCCCGAGCTCTACATTCCTCTATCGGAAATACCTGAAACCAAAACTAAAAACCGTAAGCACGAAGCTTAGTGAGTTCCCCAACCTACCACATATCATACATATCTACTGGTCCATACATTCCATACATAATCTTGAGCACATAGCCATATACTGGGCCCCCACCCGCTGCATTGGGCCTCGCCCGCCATCGGATCCCGTCCATCATCAGGCCCCGCCTGGCATCAGGTCCCACCTGGCATCGAGCCCCGCTCGGTATACAGATCTGTTTCCCTTAGGCCCTTCCTGTCCCTGGGCCTCGACCTCCATAGACATATATACAATCAATAACATACGAGAACAAACAAAACATATTCTAATTCCACCCTGATCTAAGGCCTCGCCTGACTTGGGCCCCGCCCCTGATCTGTTACTGAAGTAGTGGAACCCCATCCATACTCCTACTAGTTGTGAGATACGGCCCCCCGCCCACACTTACATCCTTCCTATCATGGGCCTCGCCCATACTCTGCTAATATCGAGATATGGAACCCCATCCATACTCAGCTAGTGATGAGATACGGGACCTCGCCCACACTCACCTCCCTACCAGGCACATACAAGTGTCACAAAGACAACAAGCATAATCTAACATACTACATAAGAATCTTCCACGGGATTATCTTGACATTGGACCCCCAGTCCAGAACCTATCATACTGACACATGCAAGAATCACAAAGACCTCTAGCATCCTAACATTCCTCGGGCCTCGCCTGTTGGGTTTTGAGCATTCTAACACTCCTAAGTGTACATGCAACCCTAAATACCTTGGATCTATGTTTTCTCTATTATACATGCAAATAAGAACTTCCAAGGTATTATCCTAATCTAGCATACAAAACAATGAATGTAACAAGATAGAATACATACCTCTTTGATGTAGAAAGTCTTCATGAAGCTTGAGTGCCTAGTGCCCCAAGTGTGACACCTCAAATGGAATCACAATCATCAAAACACTTAGAATAGCTTGTTTGAATTCTACACTTCATGAAATCGGCTAGCCCTCTCTAGAATAATACTAGTGCCGATTTTGCCAAGAATAATATCTTTATATAGTGTTACAATTAGGGCAAACCCTAATTATCATGACTTTCCATTTCCTTGGATCCATGGGTTCAAATACACCATGGAGCATCCATGGAGCATCATATGGGTTTTGGCCCAACTAGATAATCCATGGAGCATTAGCCCACTATACAAGTATGGATGATTTACACAATCAACCCATATATTTAATTAGTCTTCTTTTGATCACTTAATTAATCCTAGATTAATTATTGATCAATACTAATTAAATAATCTCATTATTCTTATTATTAATATACTAGAACTTATAATATATTAATAACCATAAGTGTCTTATTTCTCTCATTATAGTCTATCTAAGTGCATGATGGTATGCAACCCAAATGGACCATGCCGGGTCGGGTCAAGTCTTACCAATTATAGTTATGGACTTAGACATTAATCCAACAGTCTCCCACTTGGATAAGTCAAAAACTATTATTGCGTATGACTTCAGGAACCAACTGGCAATCGTAGCTCTCAAAAGCTTCTGTCGAACTCTGACCTTGTAGATGAACTCTGACCTTTGTCAATGACTTGTCCATTAGATAAGGGATCATATATTCCTCCATTCTAGATATCATATGGACTGAGACATGGATTATAATCATTCTCTCTGTCCATTTGTTGTTTCCCGATTTCCGATTTATGACGACTGACTAATTGAACAAATCAAATCAGTCCTGGCCCGGCCGAGCACGTCCATTTGTCATCATCAAATCATCGAGGGGCCCACAGATATCGCTTTTATCCTGAAGGTAAAAGGAATGGATAAACTTCGACTCGTATGGCTTGTTCTACTACTTGTTGAATCATACACAAAGGCACGTTTTATAGCACCGAGTTACCAAATGCGATTTCGTGCAATCAATGTACTACCAACTCATAGTAACAACTCATATCTCTAGGTTTGAAGAATATAAGATATTATCATCTCATGATCACTCGTGATAAAATCCATGAAGTGATTCCAATGAGCGCGGGTTGAATCCAATACTCAAAACGTATGAGCACTCATGATTGTTGTAGCCTTGTCCAACACCTTAGACCTCTACAACCCATCATGACAGTCTTAATTCATATCTACTTCCAACATATGACCGACTGTGGATGGTTTGAATAACTTAGTCATTCCGGAAGAATAACCCAGTTTATTCGGGAAGTCAAAACATGCAAAAATGAAACACAATAATAATTGAATCCAATATGGTATCAAACCCTATGAACATAAATAAAGCACCTTTTATTTATCACCACATGATTACACATTATTCATTGTATACTGTTCCAGCTATCAACTTTATTCTTGAAATTAAAACAATAGTTGTCCCATGCTCCAAACATGTACACTATGTTTTTTTTTCTCTAAACACTAGTCATGCCATACACCAAGTATGCATACTATGTTTGTCTATAATCTTTACTTTGTGAACTAGATCCATTGAACATAACTTCAATGATTCTCTTTTCACACTCCCAAATCCTTACCGCAAATGCAAGAATTCCAAATTCATGCCATTTACTGAAATCTGTTAGATTCTAAACTTATATGCATTGATACTCTTGTAACGATTATGCACAAAGTCATAAAGACTTGACAACAAACATTACAGAGCATTCCAAAGGGGATCAGTTCCTTGGAAACATCCTTCTTGCATTAAGTTTCCTTAATCTTACACAGATTGAAAATTCTAACTTTGAAACATTTCCAGATTCCATTTTGACTATCACTTCTGAACAAGAGTTGCCTCCTTACAGATTATGTCAATATGGTCCTTCCAGAATTATCACTATACTTCCAATTGTCCTTGAGTAACCAATCTTTGGTAAACCTTAGATTGTTCTCGACAATTGTTTAATCCTTTTAGTCATATCCAGTTCTAAACCTTTTCCCTTCTTAATGCCCCAGGCATTTGGAAAATTTTAGAAAGGATGAATATAGCACATGTAATCGATCCTATATACGAAGCATATGGGAATCGATTCATGATGTCTCACATAAAGACTAAACCAGTCTTTTGCTATAACATTTCCATTTCAATTTGCCAAGTTCTCATAATTCAGATTATGAAAAGGGATGCCGTAATCATAATCGAATTTTAGAACGCAAATAATGGACCCATATACATAATTTCCTTATGTTGAGCCATTCCAACATAAAATTCATATATATGCTTGACTAAATGATTAAAACCTCACGATCTAAGCTTATAGATTTGAGATGAAGCATAATTTCCTCTCCCTTAATTATAGCAAAACAGCTTTTTCCCAATTGAAACTTTTGTTTTCTATAATTAACATTGCTAGCTTGCAATACTTAACATAATTATCATGCTCCCACTAACATGATGATTATTAGCATAACACTTATGCTCCCACTAGCTTTGACATGTACTCAGAAATCAGCTGACTTTCTTACCAAAGTTCAGATTTCTGATACTAGATTGTTTTGATAAGACTTTATCAAAATCATACACCTTCCCTTAGATAGCACACTTGTGTATCTAAACAATTATGAAGAGGGATGCCGTAATCATAATGTTTAGACCTTTTTGCCACTGCTCACAAGTCCATGTTAGTGTGCCGGTTAACCACACGCGCTCCACTAACGACTTTGAGAATGCAAATATCACAATTGCTATCTAGATAAAATCTACTTAGTGAAAGTGCTTCCTCACCATCATTTTCATGAATCGGAGAGAAACCTTATGAAACTTAGATTTTTAATGGTGTATGTGTTCTTATCCATGTGAATTGTCAAAACCTTAGTCACAGGGCAAGGGTAATGACAAATCCAAACTCATATGGACTGAACTCAATCTTAATTTCTTGCCACCTGGCAGCTCAAGGGCCTGCCATTGCTTCCAAGTTGTTGTGCAACAAATTGAGAACTCTAAGAACTCATATGCAAAGTCAACTTTAACTGGAATGGGCACAGAATATGTCAACACGATAGGTTATGAACCTCAAGTTGTGTGCTAGTGAAGAACTTTAGGTTTTATTATTGATTAGTTCTTGAGACTTTCAAGACTTTTAAGACTCCCACTGTCCTCTTGACCTATAAGACTCCCTTATCAAACATCCAAGAGATAGTGTGGATTCTTATCAAGAAAAACACTTCACACAATTGGCCTAAGTTGGTCTTTGTTTTATCCAAAACATCACAACTTACCAATTTCAAATGTACTAGAGTAGAAAACTTTTACTCTTACATTTGACAAGTGTTTTAAACCTTCTTTAAGACATGTCACTCAAGTTACAATCTTGGAGTATGACTCTAAGACTTGTATTAGAACGAAGTATGACTCATCTTCTTGATTTAACCATTTCAACAATTCAAGATCCCTCTTCTTAGTCATAAGAATGCACTAAGATTTTCCTTAGAGAACTAATTGTGCTATGGTTTCTTAATCATTAAGATGATCACAAAAATGATACCAAAGTACTCTCCCATCTTTTTCAGATTTGAGACACTTTTATCCTTCTGCCTAATTTGATTCTTCTTATTCGCTCTACCATACATTGGAACCTTTTTCCAATGTCTCAGAATTACACTTAAGCATGTAAGTATAATCATATTTACTGAGCTTTAGTAAACTATGACGAATAGTCTTATCAAACTTTTGTGGTGGACTTAATCAGTGCACAAGAATGTGTACTCGATCCTTTAGTCCTTTACTTGACTCACACATCCATGTGAACAAGTAATTAGTCTTAATTTTTCCAAAACTTGAAAGTTCTCATTCATCATGCTATACAACTTGCATGATTCCAAGTTTCGGTCCAATTGAAACTTGGGTGATGAGAATCTTTCCTTATTTGGTAAATCTAGACATTACCACAAATGAAAGAATCAATTTCATATTTCCACTCTTGCTCTTAATGGAATCATATAAGCAGCAATTTTTCCTCAAATGCCATTGTAAGGATATTTTAAAATAAATAAAATCAAAAATTTTCTTTTATTTTAAAACTTTGCGGAAAACTTATCCTTACAATCCATATGAAAACTTGTTGTTCTCTATTCCTAGGCAATATCTCATAACTCCTAAGAAGTAGCTCAGGAATCCGATCTTCAAACTATGCGATAGAAATCCATCTACGCGATCAGATTCAACATATTCTTTCTTTAAGTTTCTTCACTTTTCTTTGATTCTTAAAACATCACCATGTGACCCAGTCACATCATGTATCAAGAATCTCAGAATAGAAACTTAACAGAGTTAGATAGTGAACTTTACATGAAGTAGAGTCAAACTTATTGACTTTAACATCCTTAGGTAAATTTGGCAGCTTCGCAACCAATGCCCTTTCTTTTGGCAATATAAACATATGGACCCTTTGATAATGGTACACGAGACTATCATAGACTTAGCTTTTCTCTTTACCATTTGGTCAACCGAGTTGACTATGGCCAATCCCTTTCCACTGGGAAGAGAGAGCTTTACTAGATATCCAATGTCATCATTTTCAATGTCCATAAAGTTTTAGGAAGTTGACCTTAGCAAATAGATAAGATCATTAAGGGTCTTGTCATAGTCTGTTTCATAGGTGTCCCAAAGGAACTCACTATGTGACTTAGAAAGTGATTGAACCACCAACTTTCTCAAGACTTTGACACCCAACTCTCCCGGCTTGTCAATATGTGACTACATCTCCAAGATGTGATCACACCTAGACCTTGCCTTGCCAATAGGGCTTGATTGACCTTAAACTTTTCAAGAACTTGTGGGTTAGGGAGAATGGTTGGAGGAGGAGAAAGAAGTATGATATCCATGGGACATCATCTTCATTAGGAAACCTTGTTTCAAGAGATTTGGGAAGATCATAGGTGTCTAAACCAGACATCTTTTGGGAGATATTCAAGATAGTTGATTTTAAGTCCTTAATATGACACCCAATATGAAATATTAAGGCTAGGACCCAACAAACTATTTTATAACTTAGAAGAGGTATGCCGTAATCCAAGCTATAAAATATTTGAAGGTAGGTGAATGACGATTCACCAATTTCCACCAAGATAAACGAAATGTATTATTAGGTTTTAATTGGTTTTGAAACTCCTAGATCTTTGAGATTCATTGAACTGTCCAAAGGCATGTTTCAATCTCGAGTGTGCCCTTCAGGTTTTGTGACTGGGATGCCAAGGATCACAAAACAAGGTGTGAAGTAACCATGCAAATCACTTGGTACCCTTAATAAATTACCACTCAATCGATGTGCCGGTTAACCACACACGCTCCATCGATACTATGATAAATATTAAGTCACGCTTTACCTACCTTGTTAAGTCCAAGTTAGTGTGCCGGTTAACCACACACGCTCCACTAACGACTTAGACAAAGTGTAAAGTGTAATTTCATAGGTTAGCACCTTATTCACATTTTTCCTAAGTAACTAAGATTGGGTATTATTAAGAGTTTAGTTACTTAGTATTTATCATTAATACTTTTAATGAAGGGAGAATTATAGTCCTGTCAAACCCGTTCGGCTAACGACCCTCCACCAGTCAAGCAAGCGGTGGGTGAGAGTGGACACCCATTAAGTTGCCATTTTACAGGCAACAACCTTATACCCACCTTATAGACCGGCTTCGTGAATGAGGCGTACTAGCGGTAAGACTGACTTTACTCTTATACATATATATATATATATATATATATATATATATATATATATATATATATATTATTAACTTATAATATTATAAAGTATAAGGGTTGAATTTTAACTTTCAAAATTCTAAGGGCTAACTTGGAATTGAAGTATTCATAAGGAAAACTTTTCAAATTCCAAAACTTGAGGGCAAGTTTTGAAACTATTCAAAACTAATTAATTCCATAACTTATGTGTTTAAAGTAGTTTTAATCCAAAAACTCTTCAAATTCCATAACTTGAGGACAAGTTATGGAAGACTTTAAACTAATAAAAGAACTAACTTTTCTTTATTTTATAACTTATGGATTTAATTATGGTTACATATTTATTCTTTAATGAAGTGACTCTTGAACTTCCATAACTTGAGGACAAGTTATGGAGTCATAAAAAATTATTCAATGACACAAGACTCTTCATTTTGTAACCATTGCCAACTTTTATGAGTTTTATGAGTCTTTAATGTGACTCTAACTTGAGGACAAGTTACACAAACACATTTTATACTCAACTCTTAGATTAAAATGGATTGAAAACAACTATTTCAATTAACTTTTCTATTAATCTAAGCAACTCATAAGAACAAGATAATTCAAATCAAACTTTTTCATGTAATTAGTCTAAACCTTAAACTAATACAAAACATGAATCTATTGACAATTATCTTTGAAAATGGATTAGCATGAACATTACCACATCAAAAAACAAGTTTATAAGTTCAAAAACATCTTAGGGTAATGTTCCTAGTCCAATTCCAGCCAAAAAAGTCGAATTTATGCTGTCTGGGGGTCCAACTCGTCGAGTGCACGAACCAACTCGGCGAGTTGGATGCATTTTGCCTTGGACTCGGCGAGTCCATTCATGGACTCGGCGAGTCTGCTGGGCAGACAGCATCAAAACTCGATTTTCCAGCTTCTTTTGCAAGTATAACAAGAAAACAAGCCTAGGCTCTGATACCACTGTTGGGTTTTGAGCATTTTAACACTCCTAAGTGTACATGCAACCCTAAATACCTTGGATCTATGTTTTCTCTATTATACATGCAAATAAGAACTTCCAAGGTATTATCCTAATCTAGCATACAAAACAATGAATGTAACAAGATAGAATACATACCTCTTTGATGTAGAAAGTCTTCATGAAGCTTGAGTGCCTAGTGCCCCAAGTGTGACACCTCAAATGGAATCACAATCATCAAAACACTTAGAATAGCTTGAGAGAATTCTACACTTCATGAAATCGGCTAGCCCTCTCTAGAATAATACTAGTGCCGATTTTGCCAAGAATAATATCTTTATATAGTGTTACAATTAGGGCAAACCCTAATTATCATGACTTTCCATTTCCTTGGATCCATGGGTTCAAATACACCATGGAGCATCCATGGAGCATCATATGGGTTTTGGCCAAACTAGATAATCCATGGAGCATTAGCCCACTATACAAGTATGGATGATTTACACAATCAACCCATATATTTAATTAGTCTTCTTTTGATCACTTAATTAATCCTAGATTAATTCTTGATCAATACTAATTAAATAATCTCATTATTCTTATTATTAATATACTAGAACTTATAATATATTAATAACCATAAGTGTCTTATTTCTCTCATTATAGTCTATCCAAGTGCATGATGGTATGCAACCCAAATGGACCATGCCGGGTCGGGTCAAGTCTTACCAATTATAGTTATGGACTTAGACATTAATCCAACATCGCCGACATCAGGTCGTAACTCGGATCATACGTCAATAAATGCCTAGGGCTACCCCGTGGGTCTTCCTTCTATACGTAAGCATAAACATAAACATAAACATAATGGGCCGACATTGTGGCCGTAGACCCATGCACCCAGTGAGGAGACTCACCTCGCACTGCTGAAGACTCGCTGCACACTGTCCTTTAAAGACTTTTGAGGGAGTGGTTCACCAGACTTTCATGGGGCGAAGGATCCTATTGCAGCCAGGAGATGGATTGCGGACATCAAGTCTGCAAAGTTTAAGAGCTTCTGCCCGGAGGGGTCGATGGTCCGCTTTGCTGCGGGTTGTTTGAGGGACAGAGCTAGAGATTGGTGGGAGTCAATTGGTGACTCGCTGGGAGCCCCAACCATGGAGGCTATGACTTGGTCAGACTTTGTGACCAGGTTCAGGGTGGAGTTTGCGCCAGTTGTGGAACTTCAGCAGCTGTCCAGGGAGTTTCTGGATATGAGACATACTACAGAGTCAGTGGCGGAGATCACCGCCAAGTTCAGGGAGAGGGCCTTGTTGGTACCTCAGTATGTTAGGGATGAGGAGATGCAGAATACCTGCTACCACGACATGTTGATGGATGACATTCGTGAGCATGTCAGCTATTCAGCCTGCCTGACCTTGGAGTCCACGATTGCCAGGGCGCGGGAGAGGGAGATTAATTTGGAGCACCTCAAGAAGAGGAAGGCGGAGAGTGAGCAAGTTTACAGGGGTTTCGGGGAAGAAACCCAAGGGATCGGACGTCGGGTCGAAGGGCCAGCCGGGCCAAAGCCGCTGCAGGAAAAACGGCAGGCCGCATGAGGGAGCTTGTAGAGCAGGATCATCAGGCTGCTACAAGTGCGGAAAGAGGGGGCACTTTGGCGGTGATTGTACTACCCCTGCCCCCACATTTCAGACATCAGACTTGATTTGCTGCCATTGCAATCAGAGGGGGCATAAGAAGGCCAACTTCCCTAGATTGTCAGCAGTATCAGTAGCAACGCCAGTGGTGGTGCCGATTCCAGTGACATCACGAGTTGTGGATGGCCGGAAGGTCAAGGCAGAGGCTCCAGTGGTGCGGAGCAGAGCGTTTCAGTTGACAGCCGAGGAGGCACGCGCCGCACCCGATGTGGTGACGGGTATGATTTCTTCTGTCTAATCTTTTATGTTATGTCGCTGTGATTTTGATATGTGATATGTATGTTCTTTTTAGGATCGTTCCATGTGAACGGTATCCCAGTTCAGGTGTAGTTTGATTCGGGTGCTACCCGATCGTTTGTCTCTCTTGCGCTTAGCAAGAAGTTTCTTGAGTCCTCGGGCACGTTGGATTGCGCTTTAGAGTTTGAGATTGCAGACGACCGGTCAGTGCGGGCATCAGAGGTTTTCAGGGACTATATTTTAAGATTGTTCGAGGAGCGTTACCTGGTAGACTTGGTTCCCATACCGTTGTGGGGGAATAAGGTTATTATAGGTATGGATTGGCTAATCCCCAATGGAACGGTGATTGATTGCGCGCAGCAGTTGGTGCAGATCAGAACCCCAAGTGGGGGAGAGCTTGTGATTCTGGGCGAGAGGCCACAGCAAGGACCAGCCTTATATTTAGCAGCGAGGGCTAGGCGCTACCTTCAGCAAGGTTGCGAAGGATATGTTGCCTATGTTGTGGATACCCAGGAGGAGGGTAAGGCGACGGTGGGCAATGTGCCAGTTGTGCGATAGTTTGCGGATGTATTCCTCGAGGAGTTGCCTGGGATACCTCCGAAGAGGCTGGTAGAGTTCAGGATCGACCTACTCCCGGGTGCGGCTCCGATAGCCAAGGCACCATATCGGTTGGCTCCTCCTGAGATGTAGGAGTTGTCTGCACAGCTGCAGGAGCAGTTAGACAAGGGATTCATTAGGCCGAGCAATTCACCCTGGGGAGCCCCGATTTTATTTGTAAAGAAGAAGTACAGGTCGCATCAGATGTGTATAGATTATCGGGAACTGAATAAGGTAACGGTGAACAACCGTTACCCACTCCTAAGGATTGATGACCGCTTTGACCAGCTATAAGGAGCATCTTGATTCTCCAAGATTGATTTGCATTCAAGTTATCATCAGATGAGGGTCAAAGAGGAGGATGTGGAGAAGACAGCCTTTCAGACACGTTATGGTTACTATGAGTTTGCGGTGATGCCTTTCGAGCTCACCAACGCTCCTACTGTGTTCATGGATCTAATGAATCGCATGTGCAAGCCGATGTTTGATCGGTCTATAATAGTTTTCCTTGGCGACATCTTGGTTTATTCCAAGATGCGAGAGCAACAAGAGGAGCACTTACGGGAGGTTCGGGATATGTTGAGGAGAGAGAGCTTGTATGCGAAGTTCTCCAAGTGTGAGTTCTGGTTGCGCGAGGTGCAGTTTCTTGGGCACCTTGTCAACCAGAACAGGATTTCGGTTGACCCGGACAAGGTGGAGTCTAAGATGAGATGGAATGTTCTGAGGTCTCCATCTGAGATTCGAAGCTTTCTGGGACTGGCAGGCTACTATCGGAGATTCATTTAGGACTTCCCCAAAAAAGTCGTGCCCTTGACCCAGCTAACGAGAAAAGTCGTGGTCTTTCGCTGGGGGCCCGAGCAGCAGGCCGCATTTGAGACATTGAGACATATATTGTGCGAGGCGCCAATCTTAGCCCTGCCGGAGGGCATGGAGGATTTTATAGTATATTGCAATGTGTCCATCTCAGGTTTGGCTGCGATATTGATGCAGAGAGGGCATGTTATCGCTTACGCTTCGAGGCAGCTGAAGCCTCACGAGGCGAACTATCCGACGCATGATTTGGAGCTGGGGGCCGTTGTTTTCGCCCTCAAGATTTGGCGCCATTACCTCAATGGGATTCGTTGTACTATTTACACAGACCACAAGAGCCTGAGGTATCTCATGGATCAGCCAAATCTGAATATGAGACAGCTTCGGTGGCTTGATGTGGTAAAGGATTATGATTGTAAGATCCTCTACCACCCGGGGAAGGCCAATGTCGTGGCCGATGCGCTTAGCCGCAAGGCAGCACCAATCAGGGATATCTGCATGAGGATGACAGTTGTGACTCCACTATCGGAACAGATTCGGGAGGCCTAGCAGGAGGCCATGAAGGAGGAGCATCGGACGAGCGAATGTATTGTGGGACATGTTTCCTCCTTCGACTATGATTCTCGGGGATTGTTGAATCTTCACCGTAGGGTGTGGGTCCCATATCATGGAGGTGTGCGTCAGGTATTGATGGAGGAGGCACACAAATCCAGGTTCTCTATCCATCCCAGGGAGATGAAGATGTACAAAGATCTTCGTCTTGATTTTTGGTGGCCCTGTATGAAGAGGGACGTAGCATGGTTTGTGGAGAGGTGCCTGACCTACAGGAAGGTCAAGGCTGAGCACCAGAGACCTCACGGCAAGGTCCAGCCATTGGATATCCCACTGTGGAAATGGGAGGATATTATTATCGATTTTATCACGAAGCTTCCCAGGACCACGCGAGGGGTAGATTCGATTTGGGTTATCGTTGATCGATTGACCAAGAGCGTCCATTTCATTCTAATTCAGGAGAGCATTTTGGCCAAGAAGTTGGCCGACATTTATATCAGGGAGGTAGTGGCGTGGCACGGGGTGCCAGTTTTAGTGATTTCCGACAGGGATATGCGGTTCACTTCTAGGTTTTGGAAGATGTTTCATGACGAGTTGGGTACTCGTCTGCACTTTAGCACTGCCTTTCACCTACAGATGGATGGTCAGAGCGAGCGGACCATCCAGACCCTAGAGGATATGTTGCGGGCGTGTGTTTTATATTTTGGAGGTAGTTGGGATACCTACCTTCCATTGGTGGAGTTCTCCTATAATAATAGCTATCATGCAAGTATCGACTGTCCTCCCTTTGAGATGTTGTATGGGAGGAAGTGCAGGACCCCGATATGTTGGGATGAAGTTGGTTAGAGGGTCATGGGGAGTACCGAGGTGGTACTCAAGATGATGGAGAGGATCCAGCAGGTTCGGAGCAGGCTTCAGATTGCTCAGAGTCGGCAGAAAAGTTATGCCGACAAGCGTCGATCGGACCTGGAGTTCCAAGTCGGAGATATGGTGCTCCTGAAAGTGTCACCTTGGAAGGGTGTCATTCGATTCAAGAAGTAGGGCAAGCTGGGCCCTAGGTATATTGGACCCTTCAAGGTTGTAGCCCAGGTGGGCAAGGTGGCATATTGGCTGGATCTGCCAGTTGAACTCAGTCAGATACCTAGCACTTTTCACGTCTCCCAATTGCGGAAGTTTCTGGTGGACAATTCCGCAGTAGTGCCATTAGAGGATATTCAGGTGGATGACAACCTGAATTACATCAAGCGGTGAGTGGCAATCCTTGACATGAAATCGAAGAATCTGAGGAAAAAGAAAGTGGAGCTGGTTAAGGTGCAGTGGTGGGACCGCAAGGGCTCGGAATAGACCTAGGAGCCGGAGGACGAGATGAGGGAGCATTACCCCGAGCTTTTTCCAGACCGAGCAGCAGACTTCGAGGACGAAGTCTAAGATAAGTGGGGGATATATGTAACACCCGATTCCTCGTATGTCTTTAATTCAAGTATTTATTATGTTTCTCTAGGACTCGACGAGTTGGAGGCCCAACTCGTCGAGTAGAGTCGTGATCCACGGGAAGTTTGAGTAGTCTACTCGAAGAGTCGGGGGAACGACTCGACGAGTAGACACTATTTGAGTGAAACCCTAAATTAAGGTTTTACACCCTATTTAAACACATTATAACCGCTCAACTTAGCCCCCATCATCCAGAGCAAACCCTAACTCAAAACCCTAGAATTTTGGTGGTTTGTGAAGCTTGAGAAGAGGAAAGGAGCTTGGGAGTTCAAGTAGGAGCTCGGAGCTCCATAAATTGTGTTTCATTTCAAGCTCATTTAAGGTAAAAAGCTCCTATCTTGATCTTCCATGTAAATAATCATCTTTAGGGCTTGGATCTTGGTATATTTAGGGCTTTCTAAGCCATTTTCGGGTTACGAAGTTATGACTTCAGATCTAGGGCCATTGGGGGTCTTTATGGCCTAAAGATGCCAACCTTGTTGCCATGAACACCCCATGCATCTTGCAGACCATCGTTTATGACTTCTTGAGCCAAAGATCCCATGCATGTGCACCAAGCTTGAGACTTTATGTATAAAAGGGACCCTAGGAGGTCAGATCTATGATTTGGATGCATTAAGTCCCACTGAAATCGACTATATAGTATTGGACAAGGAGGGAATCGACGAGTCACTTGGGTGACTCGACGAGTCAGGATGCTTTCTCCCCAAAAACGTCTTCTGGAAATCGTTTTGGTTGGGTGGAAGGAACGCTCAGCCTGCTAGGGGTTTGGCTTGGACCTGGAAGTCATGGGACTCGATGAGTGCTAGAACACACTCGGCGAGTCCAAGGCAATCTCCCAGTCTTTGAAGATGGACTCGACGAGTTGTTCTTACAACTCGACGAGTCATAGACTGGACGCATTCATGTGCTGAAGATGAACTTGACGAGTTCAAGGAAGAACTCGCCGAGTCGATTGAATATTGACTGAAGTGTTGTTGAAGGTGAACTCACTGAGTTCTTGCTAGACTCAACGAGTGGGGACGGGTGGGTAGTATTATGTGGACAAGGGGACTCGGCGAGTTGGCGGACCAACTCGGCGAGTCTGGTCAACCAAAGAGTTGACTTGACCAGGGTTTGACTTTCACTTTGACTTTGATTTGGATTCAAGTTAACCCTTGAAGGGGATTGTGGGTACAAATTTAAAACTTAGAAGGGTTTTCGTGTAGGGATTGAGGAGTTGAGGAGAGCCGACTTTCACATCAAGGGCAGTGCAGATGCTACACAACATCGAGGTGAGTTACCTTCCAGTAGGGGTGGGTCTAAGGCCACAATGCCGGCCCACCAGCAAGAGTAACTGCTAGATAATTGTCTTTGTGATAATTATCTTGGCATTTTTATGTGATATGTTATCAGATATGTTTACGAGATACGTTTATGTGATATGCTATGTGAGTTAGTGGTAGTAGTAGGGAATAGCATTTCCCTAACTTGGTTGATAGGAACGAAGGGTAGGTCAGTACCCTAGATATGCCTAACCGTATGATTATACTTTGTTATTGTATGATAGAGATAGGGGATGAAATAGTTCCCACTACCGGTTGTGTGACAACCCGAAATTTTCTACCCTGTACAGTCAAACACTTCATTGAAAGTCAAACTCATTCCTACTATCATTTAGCACAATTTGGAGTCTGTTTGAGCATTCTGAGCCATGTACACTTAAGAAATAAGTATTAGAAAGTACCTACTAGAACCACAGTGTAGCATATCAAACCATAACCCACTTAACATGAGTTCACGGCCACAAGACCATGAGTTTACGTCCGTAAACGCATGTGGTCGTAAACTTAAGAGTATATATAAGATCCTTGGCCATTTATCTCATTCTTTCTATTCCTTGGATGATTTTACTTCAAATCCTCTCAACTATCATCTTGATCTTCTCCCTAGATCTTCAAAACTAGTAAGTATTCTTCCTTGACTTGTTGATACACCTCTTACTCTAGCATTCTCTCATGATTTCATTCATGAAAATCATGTTTTCATAGATCTTCAAGTTTCACCAAGAACACACACTAGTGTTCTTGGCCAAAAACGACCATTTCAAGCTCCTATATCGTAAGTACTCTTGGTCTAACTTGTTGTGTACTAGATTAAGCATGTTTAGGCCTTAGAAACATCAAGATTTAAGTCTTGGATGAGAGTTTACGGCCAAGGATCTCCCAAGGCCGTAAACTCCCTATAAGGGTGCATTGATGCCCTAACTTCCTTCCTTATGCTTAGGACTTGGATTAGAACCCTCCACCAATGAACTAGGGACATTAAACTTTGAGTTGGTACTCAATACCAAGAGTTTCCGGCCGTAAACTCATGGAGGAATGGTCCTTTGGCCATAAACTCATGTTAAGGTCAATTCTTGGAACTTAAACTCATATAGACCCTTGTTTAACCTTAGAACACTTAAACACTCCAGACTCCATACCTTTAAGCCTCTAAATGTGACCCTTTAGAGAGTGTACGGCCATGAGTAAACTCCCCTGGGTCGTAAACTCCATTAAGTGTGGTCCTTGGGCTATAAACTGAATAGCAATGGTCACACCCTCAAACCAGAATGGCGGAAACGTTCGGTGGCGGAGGACGTCATATTCAGTATCATAACAGTTCATTGAAAGGAAAGTACACACCACCATATATATAAAGGTTTTCAAAATGTCTACATAATTGTATTTGTTACATGTTCAAAAGATAAATACATAAACATCTTTCAAAAGAAATAATTAACGTCAGCGCGTAAATTCCCAAAAGTTGATTTCCAAACCTGCTTAGCAGTTCCCTGAGAATACAAGTTATTTCAAAGAAAAAGTGTCAACAATTAAGTTGGTGAGTTCATAAGCAGTTTTGAGAAATTGTATGCCATTCCAAAGTTCGTGCGTTTTCCAAGAAAATCCCTTATTTTCTTATAAAACTATGAAATGCATGAGAATATTTGTGTTGAAAAATGTAGATAGTTGAATCAAGAAAATCCTTTATTTTCCTAAAGTAACAAGCAGTCTAATGTCCAAGACCGAAAACCGGAAGCAACTGACATGCTTTAAAAGATCGGGGCATAGTTTCATATAGTAAAACTATAAGAAGATCGCAGTTGTTAGATGAAGAATAGTTTTAATAGCTACTCATTCATAAATCAGAAGTACTATAATAATTGTATATCCGATGAGTTTTATAACCATACTAAACATAATATGCTTGTAGCGACATTCTTCAGGCGTCGTAGCGTTATGACAAACTCTCACCCCAAAGGACGGACTGTAGCTAACTGTCAGGGTGCGGGATCATGACTTCCCGTATAGATCTATACACATTTGACACGTTCTCCCTACGGGAGACTCTGGTTATAGACAGGACTTGAAGTGGTACCTTTTAGCGAAAAGGTAGTATTTGAAGATGCAAACGTCTCATGGATTCTCAACTAAGTTTGTATTAAAGTAGTAGTTTTGTATGCAAAGTTTATTCTTTTTCCCAATGTTTGACAAATCATAAGTCATAAGTTCTTTGAATGCATAAAACGGTTTAACAATGATGGCTACTTCGGATATTATGTGAAAGACCCTAAGTTTCATATTTATGTAAGACCCAAACTTTCATGCTCAACAATATAGTTACTCTAAAACATGATACTTGCATATTCATAAAAACAATATTTTACATTGATAAAGAGATTACAAACCACTGGATACAAACCGAGTAATTTAAAGTGTTATATATTACATAACTTCCCAGGATTCTATAGTTTTATACATATGAGAGTGCAAAATACAATAGTTTCAAACTATTCATAAGCTTCTATCGATACAATAGTTTCAAACTATTCAAAAATCTTCTACCAGTATATAACCATACTGGATGTTTATCTCCTGCAATTTGTTAAACATCGAGAGGGTAAGAGGTGACGCTTAGTGAGCTCAATAATAGATACAATATAACGTTATGCCATATATATACTTTAATAGGGCAGAAGCAAAGAGGAACAAGGAACAACAAGGGCATATGTGAATCATGTGACAAACATTCCATATCAATCATTGATTTGATTTAAAGATATACAATCAATGAGACATAACAATTTCCATGCTTGATATACATCAATAAAGCTTTGGCCCAAACGGCACAGAAGATATACAACTTCAGATTAACATTTCGGTAGATTTCAGGCTTATAGCCCTGTCTAACCTGTTGCCACTACCATAGAATAGAATTCATTCTCTTATAGAGACATGTTCCACATGGCTAGAGGCTACATACCAGTACCAACGTGAATCTAAGTCCTTTCACTGATCACATGGTCAAAGGTATTTCTTTGCTATATAAAAATAGCAAATAAAAATAACCCGGGAAAATGACCCGGAATAATAACACTGAAAAGCACGTAGCACATATAACACATAACCTACAATTATTTCTATATATTAAACTCACCGTAAATAACCGGGGGCTAAAATATTAATTCGGGTAGTACTACGGCTCTAAATATGACTTTCATCATTGAAAACCGGGAGTTTTCTTGAAAACTGGGCTCTGCGAAGGTAGAGCTTCGAAACCGAAAAGATAAATTTTTCGGGCTTCTCGGGAGTCTCCAGGCGTGTTTCGGGCTTTGGAATCAGTACCGGGGCTTCGGGGGATGTCGGGATAGTAAAAATATTGAAAAAGGGGGTGAAAGTGGAAATTTTCTAAAATTAGCCGAGAGGGTTCGCACCCCTTATATAGGGCCGAGCTTCGGATCCGAAGCGAAGGGAAGAAGGCACGCGTCTGCGAGGTTCGGACCAGGTGGCAGCTTCGACGAGGCTCGGATGCGAGGAGTCATCAGCTTTAGGCGCGTCATCGGCTCGGTCTTCGGCTCGGAACAGCAGGCTCGCTGACGGCAGCCTCGGATTGGACCTAACTGCGGTCCAATGGGAGGAGGGCACGAGGGTGCGAGGGTGATCCGGGGGTGTCTCCTGCGAAGGTGTCCCTCGCTTAGTGGACTTCGGACTTGGTCCAATCAGAAGGTGACACAGCAACCTCGGTCCTATCAGAAGGTGACATGAGGAGGCGGCATGCGAGGGCTGACGTGGCAATCACTATTCATGCGAAATTTCTCGAAAAATGTGCCAAATCTTGTAAAATCCATAACTTTCGCATACGAGCTCCGTTTTTTACGTTCTTTATATGCACGCGAAGCTAAAATTATACTCTACAACTTTCGTTTAGACTTCGTTGGCTAATTTTGAATTTAATTTTAATATTATTATTTTTAACAGACCGGGACATGAAAATCCGTTAAAATTTCACAACTCCTTCATCCGACGTCCGTTTTTGTCAGACTTTTTACCGTTGCACTACTAATGACGAGACCTTCAATTCTCGTTTAGGCTGTGTTGTCTAAAAATCACTCGATCTAAAATTCGAGTTTTTAGCTGTCTACTGCTAAGCTGAAACTTCGAAAAATCATAACTTCCTCATACGAAGTCAGATTCAAACGGTTTTTATATGAAAGTTGATTATTTTCACGAGTTCTACAACTTTCATTTACATCTCTAATGCTAAAAATTAGTTTATCGAAAACTAAATTTTTACGTGACAAATTATTTTCCGGATTTATCATGGATCTTCGTTTGGTCATAACTTCTTCGTTATAACTCGGATTTCGATGAGGTTTTCTCCTAAATGTTTCTAACGAGATTATCTACAACTTTCAATAATAAAATTTTACTTATTCCAAATTTTATATTTTCGCTATATTTTACTATTTGGTTTTTTATTGGAATCCCATAAAACTTCCAACATTTTATGAGTTATTCTAAACATAGTTTTACTTCATTTCTAGTAAAAACTATCTGTTAGAACTCAACATTCAAATTCACTTAATGTTTCATAATATTATTTACTTAAAACACGATTTCAAAAAGTGTATGTTAGACTATGTACTTTGTATAAATCTAGTGCATGCAAAGTATAACAAGAGTTTTCGTATAGTAGTTATGAATCACATATGATTCATTTGATAAAAATGAGTAAAGTGAAACTTTATGTAACACACGATAATAACCATGTGTTTACTTGTATTCTCCCCCGAAATGTATTAAAAGTACATGATAAAGCATTTGAAAGTGTACGAAAGGGGGGGTATGAACTCACTTGATTGAAGTGGTTGAATGAAGTAGTCGAGAGAAGAATCGAGCAGAACTTCGACAAGAAGAGTTGAAAATGGGGGAAAATCGCGGGATTCTCGGGAATCTCGGGAACACAAAACCTTCCTTCGGGACTTGAAGGTGAAAAACCGGGGCTTCGGGAGGGCTTCGGGAGCTTAACCGCAGAGTTTCAGCACGAGAGATGGAAGAATGGAGCACCTAAACCCGGCACCCCAAGAGTTCTATTTATAGGGGCATTTCTGGTGTGCCACGTTGTGGATAAGGTTGGCCACGTCGTGGGGAGCAAGTATTATCCTCTTCCGTTGATTGGACGCCCTCAGTCACTTGCCGGGTCGCGGCCAAGTTGTGCCACGTCGTGGGAGGCCTGACAGCCTCGGATTTTGGACCCCGAACTTGTAAAATCCGTAACTTTCGCATACGATCTCCGTTTTCGATGTTCTTTATATGCACGCGTAGCTGAAAATATTATCTACAACTCTCGTTTAGACTTCATCGGCAAATTTTGATCTTATTTTTAATTGTTTATTTTTAACGGGCCGGGACACGAAAAGTCCGTTAAAAATCCATATCTTCTTCATCCGATGTCCGTTTTTGTCAGACTTTTCGCCGTTGCGCTACAAATGTTGAGACCTTCGATTCTCATTTAGGTTGTTTTGGTCAAAAGTATCTCGAGCTCTATTTCGAGTTTTTAGCTGTCTGCTGTTATACCCGAATCTTGGAAAAATCACAACTTCCTCATACGAAGTCAGATTTGGACGTTCTTTTTATGTACGCTCACGGTTTGATGTTATCTATAACTTTCATTTACATACTTAAGGCTAAAAACTATTGTATTGAAACTTCGCGTTTTTCGTTTAATCGGTGTTGCCGGTTTTGTCGGAAATCTTAGAATGGTCAAAACTTCTTTGTTATAACTCGGATTTTAGTGTTCTTAGTATTTCTATAAACCTTGACACATTATCTAGCATAATAGACATCTCTATAGAGATTTTTACACATTTTATTTCTGAAGTTATTTTCATTATTTCAAAAGTAGCTATAATACTTGACTTTTTAGGTCATTACATAGAGTCGAAATATCGGGTTGTCACATCATCCCCCCCGTTAGAGGACATTTCGTCTCAAAATTTAATGTAAGAAAAACACTTGTGGATTAGGGAAACAGATGTGGGTACTTGTGTTTCATCTGATCTTCGCGTTCCCAGGTGTATTGAGGTCCTCGCTTTGCATTCCAGCGGACCTTCACGATGGGGATGCGACTTTGTTTTGTTCTTTTAATTTCCCTATCCATGATTTCAATTGGTTCTTCTATAAAGTGGATACTCTCTTTGATTTCAATCTCGTCTAAAGGAACGACGACGGTCTCATCGGACAAACATTTCTTCAATTTTGACACATGAAAGGTAGGGTGTACGTTATTGAGTTCCTACGGTAGACGAAGTTTGTAGGCTACCGGGCCGATCCTTGCGAGGATCTCGAATGGTCCGATATACCTTGGGTTTAGTTTCCCACATTTTCCAGAACGTATTAACCCTTTCCAGGGCGAGACTTTTAATAGTACTCGGTCCCCGACTTGAAATTCCAAGGGCTTCCGTCTTTTGTCCGCATAACTCTTTTGTCTGTCTCTTGAAGCCTTTAGTCGTTCCCGAATTTGTACAATCTTCTCGGTTGTCTCTCTTATGATTTCTGGGCCAGTGAGAGTGTTGTCGGGTGCTTGTCCCTTGGCTAGTTGTGTGTTACCCACTTCAATCCAGTACAATGGTGATCTACACTTCCGGCCGTAGAGGGCTTCAAATGGAGCAACTTTAATGCTGGAGTGGTAGCTATTGTTGTATGAAAATTCAATTAGTGGTAAATGGGTATCCCATGCTTTACCAAAATCGATTACACAAGCTCTTAGCATATCTTCCAGGGTTTGTATGGTCCTCTCACTTTGACCATCGATTTGTGGATGGTAAGTTGTACTCATGTCGAGCCTCATTCCTAGGGATTTTTGTAACGATTTCCAGAATCGCGAGGTGAACCTACTATCTCTATCAAAGATAATGGATATTGGTCGTACAATCTCTCGGATGTAAGTTCGAGTTAGCTTCTCCATCTTATCGGTTTCCTTAATGGGTAGGAAGTGTGCGGATTTTGTTAACCTATCGACAATTATCCAAATGGTGTCAATTCCACCTGTTGTCTTGGGTAATTTGGTTATGAAATCCATGGTTATCCGTTCCCACTTCCACTCGGGTATTTTGGTTTGTTGTAGTAATCCTAATGGTTTCTGGTATTCTACCTTGACTTTGGCGCAAGTCAGACACTTGCCCACATAGGTAGCTATCTCTGCTTTCATGTTCGGCCACCAATACAGTTTCATGAGGTCCAGATACATCTTTTCCAAACCTGGATGCACAGAATATCGAGTCTTATGCGCCTCGTTCATGACCGCGTCTCTAAATCCACCAAACTTCGGTGTCCAGATTCGATCCATGAAGTAACGAACTCCGTCACCCTTGACTTCAAGATTCTTGTCCATTCCTCTTAGGGCTTCACCTGCCACATTCTCTATTTTCAAGGCTTCCCTCTGAGCTTCCTTGATTTGTGTGGATAGATGTGAATGGATCGTCATGGTTAAGGATTTCACTCGGCGACCCGAGTATTCTTTTCGACTAAGGGCATCAGCTACTACATTCGCTTTTCCCGGGTGATAGCGAATCTCGCATTCGTAGTCGTTAAGTAGTTCAACCCATCGCCTCTGCCTCATGTTGAGTTCTTTTTGGTTGAGTATGTGTTGAAGGCTCTTGTGGTCTGTAAAGATGGTGCACTTGGTACCGTATAGTTAGTGCCTCCAGATTTTCAGAGCGAAGACCACCGCTCCAAGTTCTAAGTCATGAGTGGTGTAGTTGACTTCATGTGTTTTCAGTTGTTGTGAGGCATACACAATAACCTTTCCTCTCTGCATTAGTACACAGCCCAACCCTTGTTTTGAAGCATCGCAATACACCACAAAATCTTCGATCCCCTCTGGAAGAGAAAGAATGGGCGCACTGCAAAGGGCCTGTTTCAGAGTTTGAAAGGCAACATCTTGTTTTTCTCCCCAGCTGTAGGTCACACCTTTCTGAGTTAGGGAGGTAAGCGGCTTTGCGATGTTGGATAAGTTCTTAATGAACCTTCGATAATAACCAGCAAGGCCTAGAAATTGGCGAATCTCTGTTGGTGTAGTTGGTGCAGACCAGTTTTTGATAGCCTTGATTTTAGATGGGTCCACGTGGATCCCTTCCTTGCTGACCACGTGACCGAGGAAGTCCACCTTTCTAATCCAAAACCCTCATTTTGAGAACTTCGCATAAAGTCTCTCCGCTCGTAATGTCTCTAAAACTTGTCTCAGATGTTGGCTATGCTCTTCTTTACTCTTTGAATAAATGAGTATGTCGTCTATGAATACTATCACAAATTTATCCAAGAATGGACGACATACCCGATTCATTAGATCCATGAATACGGCCGGGGCATTGGTTAGTCCGAACGGCATCACTACGAACTCGTAATGCCTGTATCTTGTTCGGAAGGCCGTCTTGGGAACATCACTCTCCAGGACTCGCAGCTGGTGATATCCCGATCTCAGATCGATCTTGGAGAAGTAGTTGGCTCCTTGGAGTTGGTCGAATAAGTCGTCGATTCGGGGTAGGGGATATCGATTCTTGATGGTAAGTTTGTTGAGTTCTCGGTAGTCGATGCACATCCTGAATGATCTAGCCTTCTTTTTCACGAATAACACGGGTGCTCCCCAAGGCGAGAAGCTCGGCCTGATGAATCCTTTGCCGAGTAGCTCATTCAGTTGGCTGGATAGCTCCTGCAACTCTGTTGGGGCTAATTGATAGGGCGCTTTGGCTACTGGGGTAGCTTCAGGAATCAGATCGATTCTGAACTCGACTTGTCTCACGGGTGGTATTCCTGGAAGGTCCTCGGGAAAAACATCGGGAAAATCGCATACGACAGGCACATTCTTGACGTCCTGGACTTCACATTTCACATCCACATGTGCCAAAAATGCATGACATTCCTTGCGTAGGCACTTTTGAGCTTGGATACTTGAGATGATACGAAGAGTGGTACTGGGTTTGTCGCCCAAGATAATGAAAGTTTCGCCGGTTGGCAGATTAAGGCGAACGGCCTTATCGTAACATAAAATGTTTGCATGATGAGAACTCAACCAATCCATGCCTATGATGACATCGAAACTCTTAATCGAGACTGGCATGAGGTTGATTGGAAAGGGATTATCATTTAGAGTTAGGGTACAGTTTAAGTATATCTCCTTAGTGCCTTCTGTTTTACCGTTGGCCATTTCTACTATAAACGGTTCACTTAATGATTGTGGTGATGGTTTTAGCAGGCCTTTAAAATCATGACTCACAAGACTTCTCTCCGCTCCACTATCAAACAAAATGCATGCATACGAGTTATCGAGAAGAAACGTACCCGTAACAATAGTGGGGTCCGCAACGGCTTCGTCTTGTCCCATTGCGAACACTCGTCCCTTTCCGCCGATATTCATGTTGTTTACCTTCGGGCAGTCTCTGCGGTAGTGTCCCATGGCTCCGCACTCAAAGCAGGCTCGACTTACTCCGGTATTAGCAGTGGGGGTGGCTTGTTGGGTTGGCTCCTTGCAAAAGCGGACCGTATGCCCCTTCTTATTGCACCTACTGCATTGGAGGTCACGGCAGAGACCGTGGTGGTGGAAGTTGCATTGGTTACATTTCGGAAGTTTCCTATTGTATGAAATTGTGGGAGCAGTGATGGTAGGTACAGTAATAGCGTGGGTCGCTACCACTTGTTGTTTCCTGGGGTTCTCCTGTATGGGTTTTCCCCTTCTCTTGTTCCAAGGCCTTCCCTGGCCATGTACCTCCTTAGATGGATTGGCCGTAGCTGCAATGGTACCTTGTTTTACCCTGTGGTCGATGAGTCGCTGAGCCAGGCGTTTGGCGCTGTTGAAAGTGATAGGGTTGGAAGCTAGGACATGACCTTGAATCTGCGGTGACAATCCCCAAATGTACCTTTCAACCTTTTTCGATTCTGGGTTGACCATGGTATGGCACAATGCAGCGAGGTCGCTAAACCTAGCTGTGTAGGCGACTAGATCAGACCCAGTCATCTTCAGATTCCAGAGCTCTTGCTCAAGTTTCTGTATCTCGCCCCTTGGGCAGTATTCTTCCAGTATTAGAACCTTCAGGTCCTCCCAACTCATGGCGTTGGCGACAGTGAGAGTCACAGAATTGACATGGCTTTTCCACCAGGTGAGGGCTTGGTCTATGAAGGTGCAAGCAGCGAACTTGACTTTGCTTGCTTCTTGGCATGAGCAGGTCTCGAAGACCGTTTCGGTCTTTTCGAACCATTGCATTAGTGCAATGACTCCCCCAGTGCCGTTAAAAGTTTTTGGCTTTGCGTTGGAGAACTCCTTGTAAGTACATTCTCTTACTTGACCATGACCAGTGCCATGATTGGAATGATTCGTGTTGCTTCCTGCCCCTCTATTTCCGTTGGAGTTTATTTGCGAGAGGGCTACAGTTACTGCTGCTGTGATAGCAGCCTGGACCATGGCTGGATCATAAGTTGGTGGTGGAGGTGGTGCCGTGCCCGGTCTGGGTCTTAGGTTTGGACGAGGAGGCATCGCGCTGCCAAAAGAAAATGAAAGATTTATAAGTTTTGGTAGTTCAGAGTTGAATAATAATGATTTAACTCTCCTTAATAGTTCAAGAATTTGGTTTGACCTACACAGGGTTTTGAGTTCGATTTACAAATGGAGTTTGAATAGATAAACTCATGAATTGAATGAACTGCACATAATTAACACACGAAAGAGATATGCCCTATATATATTAAACATATGGTTGTGTTACATCCGAGTTTAGACAAAATTTTTTGACCTTTCTAAAGGTCTCCGATTACAGAAAGTTTAAAGAAAATAATACTTTTAGCCGAAGTCCTAACTTATAACAAAATTTGAAAGTCGGGCAAGTACTACTTGCGGCGTCGGTTGCGTTTGGAGCTTGACTCCGTGTCTGACTGTTTTGACCCCATGAGGCGCCTATCAAATGCGGCTTGTTGTTCCCTCATTTTTGTTATTTCTGTGATCGTGGCATTTAGTTGTTCTTGGAGGGCATTAGTGCGGTCTAGGCCATACCCTTGCAACTTGTCCAAACTGCGGATGTCGGAAGTGTGCACTTGCACTTCCACATTGACCTCGCGGATCCGGTTGGCTTGAACTCCGGATTGATAGCACTGGTTGGCTAATTTGCCAATCATGACTAGGAGTGCTCGGTCCACTGAACCCCCGCCTCTGACATCGTAGAAGTCTCAGCACGTGCCGTAGGGAGGGCATAAGCTTTGTTGTTGGCTCCAATGGTGAAGGTGACTCCCCCACACGGGAGTTGATCCTTGGAAGTTCCTTTCATATACGGGAGGTTGTGGGGCCGGTGGATTGATTACCTCTGGATCCAAATCTGTACCAGAATCCTCTCCTTCATCCAACTCTATAGGTTCCTCGTCTTCTTCGGGATCTTCTTCGATCCATCCTCCATTACCTTGGTTGGGGTAGTAGGGGTCACCGGGGTGATGGAATCCAGCCATTGAGTCTATACGAGAATAAGGTTAAGAATTGACTATAAGCTAAAGCATATGAAATTTACCCTTAAGTTTAATGGTTGTAGATACTCAAATACTCCCTTAGTATTCTTTAACGATATGCTTTTGGTAAGTTTTAAATTTGTTGTCCACTGCAGACACTCCTTGGCATACGTTAGTCGGCTCTTGGACAAATATAGTTGATCAGGCTATATTCTTCCCAGTTCCGATTACATGTCCCAAGGCGTAACTGCACTGCACAACTTATTTATAATACTTCTATAATGATCTACTTATGAAACTATTATTAGTATGAAATGAATGTACGCCTACTTTACAGGAACTAAATAAATTTAATTTCAAAAGTATGACTCTTACTCAGAGTGTTTTTGCCCAGTTGTGTTTATAGTTATATACCAAAAATGGTTTTGATATACTTAATTCCCTATAAACCTGGATCTGATACCAATCTGTCACACCCCCAAACCAGAACGGCGGAAACGTTCGGGGGCGGAGGATGTCATATTCAGTATCATAACAGTTCATTGAAAGGAAAGTACACACCACCATATATATAAAGGTTTTCAAAATGTCTACATAATTGTATTTGTTACATTTCAAAAGATAAATACATAAACATCTTTCAAAAGAAATAATTAACGTCAGCGCGTAAATTCCCAAAATTTGATTTCCAAACCTGCTTAGCGGTTCCCTGAGAATACAAGTTATTTCAAAGAAAAAGTGTCAACAATTAAATTGGTGAGTTCATAAGCGGTTTTGAGAAATTGTATGTCATTCCAAAGTTGTATGTTTTCCAAGAAAATCCCTTATTTTCTTATAAAAGTATGAAATGCATGAGAATATTTGTGTTGAAAAATGTAGAAAGTTGAATCAAGAAAATCCCTTATTTTCCTAAAGTAACAAGCAGTCTAATGTCCAAGACCGGAAACCGGAAGCAACTGACATGCTTTAAAAGATTGGGGCAAAGTTTCATATAGTAAAACTATAAGAAGATCGCAGTTGTTAGATGAAGAATAGTTTTAATAGCTACTCATTCATAAATCAGAAGTACTATAATAATTGTATACCAGATGAGTTTTATAACCATACTAAACATAATATGCCTGTAGCGACATTCTTCAGGCATCGTAGCGTTATGACAAACTGTCAACCCAAAGGACGGACTGTAACTAACAGTCAGGGCGCGGGATCATGACTTCCCGTATAGATCTATACACATTTGACACGTTCTCCCTACGGGAGACTCTGGTTATAGATAGGACTTGAAGTGGTACCTTTTAGCGAAAAGGTAGTATTTGAAGATGTAAATGTCTCATGGATTCTCAACTAAGTCTGTATTAAAGTAGTAGTTTTGTATGCAAAGTTTATTCTTTTTCCCAATGTTTGACAAAGCATAAGTCATAAGTTCTTTGAATGCATAAAACGGTTTAACAATGATGGCTACTTCGGATACTATGTACTTTGTATAAATCTAGTGCATGCAAAGTATAACAAGAGTTTTCGTATAGTAGTTATGAATCACATATGATTCATTTGATAAAAATGAGTAAAGTGAAACTTTATGTAACACACGATAATAACCATGTGTTTACTTGTATTCTCCCCCGAAATGTATTAAAAGTACATGATAAAGCATTTGAAAGTGTACGAAAGGGGGGGTATGAACTCACTTGATTGAAGTGGTTGAATTGAAGTAGTCGAGAGAAGAATCGAGCAGAACTTCGACAAGAAGAGTTGAAAATGGGGGAAAATTGCGGGATTCTCGGGAATCTCGGGAACACAAAACCTTCCTTCGGGACTTGAAGGTGAAAAACCGGGGCTTCGGGAGGGCTTCGGGAGCTTAACCGCAGAGTTTCAGCACGAGAGATGGAAGAATGGAGCACCTAAACCCGACACCCCAAGAGTTCTATTTATAGGGGCATTTCTGATGTGCCACGTCGTGGCTAAGGTTGGCCACGTCGTGGGGAGCAAGTATTATCCTCTTCCGTTGATTGGACTCCCTCAGTCACTTGCCGGGTCGCGGCCAAGTTGTGCCACGTCGTGGGAGACCTGACAGCCTCAGATTTTGGACCCCGAACTTGTAAAATCCGTAACTTTCGCATACGAGCTCCGTTTTCGACGTTCTTTATATGCACGCGTAGCTGAAAATATTATCTACAACTCTCGTTTAGCCTTCATCGGCAAATTTTGAATTGATTTTGAATTATTTATTTTGAATTATTTATTTTTAACGGGCCAGGACACGAAAAGTCCATTAAAAATCCATAACTTCTTCATCCGATGTCCGTTTTTGTCAGACTTTTCGCCGTTGCGCTACAAATGTTGAGACCTTCGATTCTCATTTAGGTTGTTTTGGTCAAAAGTATCTCGAGCTCTATTTCGAGTTTTTAGATGTCTACTGTTATACCCGAATCTTGGAAAAATCACAACTTCCTCATACGAAGTCAGATTTGGACGTTCTTTTTATGTACGCTCACGGTTTGATGTTATCTATAACTTTCATTTAGATATTTAAGGCTAAAAACTATTGTATTGAAACTTTGCATTTTTCGTTAATCGGTGTTGTCGGTTTTGTCGAAAATCTTAGAATGGTCATAACTTCTTCGTTATAACTCGGTTTTTAGTGTTCTTAGTATTTCTATAAACCTTGACACAATATCTAGCATAATAGACATCCCTATAGAGCTTTTTACACATTTTATTTTTGATGTTAATTTCATTATTTCAAAAGTAGCTACAACACTTGACTTTTTAGGTCATTACATAGAGTCGAAATATCGGGTTGTCACAGCAATGTCTTACACTCCTTTGTTGCAACCCAATGGCCTCCTAGCACTTGAATCAAAGTGTTTTCATGTCCTAGGGTGTCTTAACGTAGTTAATTAGCTGTTAAATGACTAATTGGACACATATATGTGTTATTATATGTTATTTAGGATCATTGTGTGTGTTCAAGTCTTCACTTGACACCTAGCACCTTGTCCAACACTTCCATCCGATCCACTCACTACAAGTGAGTTCATACCCCTTAATTAACCTTTTAAATGTTTTTAATTGCTTTTATGGGGGGAGTACAAGTTGAATCATGATAGTTATTATATCAATCGGATGTGATTAATAACTATCAAACTATGGATTTACTACACTTTTAGCTGTTTTACTAAGTAAACTATTTCAAAATGATTTTCTCAAACGTTTTTACATGTTAAACTCTTTATCAAGCATGTTTTATATACCAAATCTTTCCTTTCAAATTCTGCTACAATTGTGTTTCAAACAAAGGATTTCTTATACTTTAAACTATTCTTATCAAACAAACTGCTTTTAAATCGTTTTATAAACGGACATTAAGTCATCAATTCTTATTTATTAAACTTTTCAAAGGTTTTACAAAACTTCTTTTAAACTTTTATATTGTCAAATGTATGCCTATATATGTATAGTTATATAAGTAATGTTTAAAGGTCTTAGGACTGCTAGCTCGCTTTAATTCCTTTTCCTTGTTTGGATGTGGCCTTAGGGTATCAGTTATTTGTTTGAATGTCGTCTAAATATTAGTTATATATTATGTATACATACATAGACATAAAAGTTCTATCAGTCAATTCAGTACCTTTGGGTAGCAAAGGCATACTTTCGGTTATACACGTACATTACTAGTAACTATAATAGGTATAGTTATTAGGAGATACTACTTACTATTCCTAGTACAAGGAATCACACAAGATTCAGTTCATCCATGAGTCTATACACAAATATTACGTACTATATGAAGAGATACTATTACATACTATATGAAGAGATACTATTACATACTATATGAAGAGATACTATTACATACGTTACGGGACTTATCATTCTACACCAGGCTGTTAGCTACAATGGGAAAATGCACATCGACGAATGTCTTCGGTTGTACTATTCAGCGAGTTACTATGTCATGCCTATCCTAGACAAATGGATACAACTTCTTATTTACCTTTATTTTGTGACACATTCACATAAACGATTTCAATGATTATATGATTTTCCCTTTTACTTTTATCTTGTGACACATTCACATAAACGATGAGGTAGGCTATATTTTGATAATAATAGTTGTACATGGGAAAAACCTTCATTCATACGGAGAAGCAAAACTCCAAAACTGTCGGGTCTTGGTAGAAGACTACATTTTATACTAGTAGGAATATGGGATTTTCTAGGGTTTTCATACTTATACAAACTTTTTCATCAAACATTTACAAGTCTTTTCTTTACAGTTTTACAAATCAAAGACACTAAAATACTTATGAATTCACCAGCTTAAATGTTGATCTATGCTTTCAAAATAACTTGTATTCTCAGGTCACCAGTAGACAGGTATGACGACTAGGTTTTGAGAAGACGAAGCAGTTAAGACTCGTCTTTTATTTTGATTACTTATTTTCATGTCTTATTCTATGAAAGAACACACATGTATTAAAATCTTACTATTAATGCAATGGATGATGTTGTTGCTTGTTTACTACTTTACACTGTTGTGATACTTTACATGACGTCCTCCGCCCCAGAACGTTTCCGTCGTTCTTGGTTTTAGGGTGTGACAGGTTGAGATAGACCTGAGGTTAGTCGGCACCCTAGAACAGCCTGACATGGGTAGGTCAGCACCCCAGAATGGCTTGATATGGGTGAGTCAGCACCCCAGAATGGCTTGACATGGTTAGGTCGGGTACCCCAGAATTTCCCGACAGTATGTATGTTATGTGTTTGTATGGTATGTGGTTTGATGGGGGAACTCACTAAGCTTTGTGCTTACAGTTTCAGTTTTGGTTTCAGGTACCTCTTCATCCAAGGGGAAGGAGTCGGCGGCGGAGCAGCACATCACACACACATTTGATTGACGCATTGAGTTTTCTGGGATTGTACTCTGATTTATACTACAGTTCGATGTTGTGATTTTTAGACTTATTCATGGTGGTTTATGGGCTGATATGATATTGACAATGTTTTCAGTAAATGAATACATAATTTACTTAATTACAAACGAAATATTTGGACTCGAAAATTAGGATGTTACATAATCGTAGAAGATTTTACGCATATCTAAAATTCAGGTTTGTCAGACAAGAACAAGTGTAGAAGCATCCTTCCACATCCGAGATCCATATCATGGAAAAAAGTGGATCTCAGACACCATCAAACTTAGGAGGTTTGGTGTTATTAGACTCTCAATAAAGCATCTCCTTCTCTCCAGGTGAAGCTACAGCAACGACAGCAACAATGGCCGCACTGGCAACGATACTAGCAACAACAACATATTGTTCATCAAACAGGGAAATTAGTTCGGTTTTGATAGATGGAAACATCTATGGAATCATTTCTCTCACGCCTGCAGATATTGTCGCCTCTATCCAATCGCGTATATCATTCTGACTTGGTCTTGGCCCTTCTGATCCTGAACCAGAAACGCTTGCTCTAGTAATTATCACTATGTTGGAGATATAAATTAAATGAGATCAATACGAATTTATTGAGTTATCTCGTAATAACAATAAATCCTTTCTAGTCATTGCGACTTTTCTTGTTTCCTGTATGGATCCTATGTTTTTGGTAATACTGGCCCGTACTTCCTTCCACACTTATCCATACTAAGTCTAAGAATTATTCCAAGGTTTTTCAAGTCACTACACTCATCTATCGATAGGCCTTTTCGCACACCTAGCGTTATAAGGGCGTATTTACTCATGTTCCTAGACTTCACTAGAACTTTGCATATTTTTCGATGCCCTAGTTTATGAATATATGCCTTATCAGGCATATATTAAACTTCCTAGAATATCGTTCTAGAATTCATTTCCACTTCTCTCCACTACTCCCACCATAAACTTACCATATTCTCCCAATTTCTTCTTCATGTGCAGCGTTTCCCTAAGTGGATGTCTTATTACTTTTCTACCCCTTTTATATTATTGACCCACAATTTCTCTCCACATTTATCAATCAATCTCTTACTTAGTCTTGTTTTCCCTCTTAAAGATCTCGATATTTTTTTTTGTTTTGTTAGTAATTGATGCACACTGGCACACATAATGTACACGACAACACCCTATGTTGGTTTAAATTATATAAGAAATAGCGAGAAAGAGAAAGAAACATAGAGAGAAGGTGGGTGTGTGGGCCATTTTCTATATTTAATGATAATAAAATCAATAAAAAAAAAATAAAAATAACAAATATATACTAAAGGTATACAGTCATTACAATTTTGGGAGTTACCAAATCCACAAAGAAGCATGTTGAAAATGACAAGATTTGCAACTTTGAAACAATAAGGATCAAAACTTAAAAACAAATAGAGAACCACATTGACCATTTTTGCAATTTTGTCTTGTATTTAATATACTAGCTTATAGCCCGTGAGAATCACAGTTATAAAAATAATTAAATTTCAATAGTAAAAACTCATAATTATTAATCAATTATTTTCAATAAATTATTAATTAGTCATAATTTTGTAATTTTCAATATAGAATTACAATTAATTATCGACAATCATAATCGAAACTTATTGAAAAAGAATTTAAATATCTCTTCTAAAAACTAGGAATCAAATAAATAATTGTCTAACTTATTATCAACATCAATACTTTTTAAAAAATAAAAAATAATGAAAAAATAATATGTGTCATTTTTATAGAATATTTGAATAGAAAACATAAATTATAAAAATGACAAGTATTCTTTTATTAGTATAGAAAGACTATTTTGATTAAGAAATTTTCTATATTAGATTTGATATACATTCCGTATATGTTTGATATAGTATCCATATAATTCTTCGTTTTAATCTATAAATATTTTTGGGATTATTTAAAGGGTTTAGGTCATTTGTGGTCACTTAACTTTTGGTTTTTTTCTCATTATGTCACTTAACTATTTTTAAGTTTTAAAAGGTCATCCAACTTTTGATTTTGTACTCATTTAGTCACTTAATTTTTGATTTGGTCACATTTAGTCACCCAACTTTTAAATTTGTGCTCATTTAGTCACCTAACTTTTAAAATTATGCTTATTTAGTCATTAAACTTTTAAAAAAATTTAAAAGTTTAGTGACTAAATGAACACAATTTTATAAGTTTGGTGACCAAATGTGACCAAAACAAAAGTTAAGTGACTAAATGAGCACAAAGCCAAAAGTTTGATGACCTTTTAAAACTTAAAAAGAGTTAAGTGACCAAATAAGCACAAAACCAAAAGTTAAGTGACCAAAAATGACCTAAACCCTTATTTAAATTGACACAATATGATCCCAAATATGATAGAATAGATTAAGCTAGTAGGTATGAGACATATGTACTATGCATGTTGATTAAAAAAAGTTATATACGAAGATATAAATTTTTATATTTTTTTTAAAGAAAATGTTAAATATCAAAATGTAGACATTCAGTTTTTTTTCTTGAAAGTAAAATTTCAAAATAAATATAAACGAAATGATAAATAAATAAATTAATTAATTTATACTAATAAAACAAATTACAAAGAAATAATTATATTTTGGCCGTATTTGTGGTTTAACACATGGTTTTTCGTTTTATCAATGAAAAGCAACAAAGTTTGATCATTTTTCATATGTAAACCATTTTGGCTTAAATTGATAATGAATTTTGAAAGAAACATGTTAGTTTTGAATTATATACATTGAAGGAAACATATTGAAATTTGAAAATGTAAGGAAAAATATAATGACACATTAATTACTCTCTACGACCTATAAATTAGAATAGCTAATTAAAAAAATAAAAAATTGCCACAAAAGTGCAAGTGGAAATTAATTTTCAAGAATTAACCACAAAATTATAAGTGTCAAAATGAATGAGAATGTAACAAATTACATAAATGATTTTAATTATTAGAGCACTAGACGTGAGACCTGTGTATTACATAAGTTGATTACAAAAAATAATAAATATCAAAGTGTAAACATTAAGTATTTTTTAAAATAAAAATTTTGAAATAAAAAATGAAGACATGTATTAAATTATTAGAGTAGATTTTAAATCATGTATATTGAATGAAACATATTAGAATTTGAAAATATAATGAAACAAATTAATCACACATTAATTACTTTGTATGACATGTACATTAGAATAATTAATTAAGAAAATCAAAAATTACTACAAAATAACAAGTGTAAATTAATTTTTAGAAATTAACTATAAAATTACATGTGTCATAATGTATACAAGTGTTAGAAATGATTTTTATTTATTAGAGTAGAAATGATATGTAATTCAAACGTCACATTTCCCCCTCAATGATGTTGACATTTTTGCATTTTTTTATCATCTTTAAAAAATATTTGGGAGAGAGAGGGAGAGAGAGAGAGAGAGAGAGAGAGAGAATGATATTTTTCATCGATGGATAGTTACCATCGAAAAATACCGCTGGCAAAAAACACACCGTGGAGCGGTGTTCACCGTCATTAAAAACTGTCACATAGGACTGTGGGTGGTAAAAACACTACCCATGAAAAAACTCATATGTATGTTATGTGCAATGAGCACCCAAGAAAAAACTCTATTGTCAAATTTGAGAATGTAAGACTGAATCATAATATCATAAAAAATGAGAGTAGTAGTCTCAATATAGTACACAAACAATACACATATTAAGGTCTCATATATATATCACCTATAAAAAATAAATTTGCATTGTTTATACACATACTTTGCTTGATAGCTTGTCTTGTCATTTTATGGAAATCTAAGTAATATAAAGTCTAACAATTCCATTTACTGAATAATCATGCTTCTTTCCGTAAGATTAACTTCAAGATCATGATTTACAAGTTTAACACTTTTTTTTTCTTTCAAGTCATCAAGATAATGTTGATAGATATAAAAGAGAAACCCCCATATTGCTAACAACATAGAAATCATCTTCACCCCATTCATCTTTTCATCGAAAAACATTACTGCCAAAACTGGCACAATTGGGATACCAAAAGTGCTAATAACATTCGAGAAAAGAGATGAAACTTTAAAGATCAAACCCACACAACCAATCGAGAAAACTTGCCATGAGATAGTTGTCCCTACAAGATTCATTATGTATGAAACCCTTCCAGATTCAAAACCCATCATTTCTTCCTTTATCTTTTTCCATTCACCGCTAGCAAATAGCCCCATGAGAATTCCAATAGTGGCTATCATGTTTTGGTACACCGCCATATCAAATACCACCTTGTAACTTGTAGATTTCAAAATCTTTTGAAACGCAAGTTGTGTTAAAGAAAGCATTAATGCATACCCTACACAATCACAACTTAAACATTATAATTTTGTTTATACTATTTTGAGACAAAGGATTAGCCCGGTGTTGAAGCCTACTAGATTTTAGATGAGGCCTCCATTTTAGAATGTTGAATTCAAAAAATGATCCCTATTAGACCAAGGGTTGCGGGTTGTAGCTCGTTTATCGGTTATGTCTATGTAAAACTTTATTTTTTTTGTTTACCAACCTTATTTTTCAAATTAAAACCATATTAAAAATAATTCAAAAGAGAATTGTATTAAATAATAAAAACATTATTTTTTTTGAGGTCCACCTACCTAAAACTTTTTTACGACTACCAAAAGTGGTTGAATGTTGATCATTTGAGATTTTAGGACTCCAAAATGAGATACCGAAAGTTTGAATCCGCTTCAAATTGGAACAAAATTACTTTACACTTTTCTACCAAAAGTTAACTACTAGACTTTCAATTTTGTTTTTTTTTTTTTTTTTAAATGTGTATCTATATTTTCCATGTCTACAAATATTTATATTTTTTACGGTGATGATAGGCTCAAATTGTTGCTGATATTTATATTTTTTGCAGTGATGATAGGCTTAAGTTGTTGCTAATGTGGACATACTGCACATGGAAGACTTATGGAAACAATTTCACTCCATATATAGTTTCCGAGTTTCAGTATCAATCTAATGTTGGAAACGTTGTGAAATATATGTAATGGTGCTAGTGTAACATTGTCACTTTTCTCATTTTTAATCCTAGAAAAGAAATTTAAACATAGTATCAAATAAAACTACTTAAGTTTGTCGTTTTGTCACGTTATATATGTCCAAACGAATAAGCACTTTAGAAAAGTCATTGCCACTCCATCACTAAAAAATATTAAAAAAATTAAACAAAAGAAACAAAATCCCACAAAAACCATAAAAGTTGATAGGTTATACGTTTTTAAAAAGACAAACTATATAAAAGCCAATTCTATTATTATTTATTTATTTATTTCTTTATTTATTAATCTTTTTTGCAGTTTAACACTATTTTATTTCCGTCAACAAAAACCACATAAATTTGATTTTTTTTTTCACGGTGACCATCTAATTCTGTTTCAACACATGTTAAAACTGATTAATGAATTCTCATTTAACTAGATACTATCACATGTACATTAGTAACATATTTCTTTTTGAAATGGCTTTTTGTTTGCGGGTTTTTGAGGTTATACACATATCATGCATGTAATGAGAAGTTGTCTTAGTAAGACATATATGTCATCTAGATTAATAAAAAATAATGTCAGTTTTAAGTGCGCCAGTAAAATTCGGAAAATGAGTCATTACGATTGCAATGGAATCTTTTTTTTTTTTTAACTGGGTAGTTTTATAGACCAAAATTAATAAAAAATGTAGAATATAATGGTTAAACCTCAAAATGTACCAAATATAATGAATATTTTATATATTGCCATTTTTTAAGAATGTTCATGTATACATAAAGCTAATGGCTTAAAGAAGATGATACCTGCAGAAGCAGCGACTGTGCATACAAAACCAACAATGTATTTGTTTCTTGATATTTTCCCAGTCTCCTCATAATTACTTTGAAACACAAGTAGCGTAGACGAAAAACTAAGCAAAACAAGCGAATTAGCTATGAAAGGAGTGAACTTTTGACCATTAAGGAAGTATGAAAACAAGGCATTGAAGGCAAGCTGGCTCGCACATATCAATGAGTACGTGGAAACTGGCAGAAACTTGAGTCCAAAAGTATACAACATACAGTCTGCAGCCACGAATGTGCCGAGAGTTGTATAAAGAATCACAAGGGTGCTCCAAGAGGGTTTGTTGGTGACCTCCGATGAATTTTTTGAAGGTGAAAAAAGGAAGATGAATGGGAACATAAGTGGAAATCCAACAGTTTGAACAAGTGTTGCCATCCATTTACTGTTTCCACCTTTGGTAAAGTAAAGTCTTCCTAACATTGCTCCGACTGATTGGCCGGAGAGTGTAAACACAGTGAAGATTGTTATTTGTATCCACCACTTGTACTGTATAATCTTTGAGGAGCCTCCTCCACCATCTAATTGAGTTTCTGTATTTGTATAGTAATTAAGCAAAAATAATGTTAAATATTTTCTTTCAATATCCAACATCAAATACTAAATTGGCATGATTGGCATAATATTTTTATCAAATTCATTTTTATAATTATGTACACAATAGTTTTATATATTTTTAATATACCCTGAATAAAAATCCTACATAATTATTGTTTTTAATATATTTATTTTATAAATATTATTATCATGTAATATTATTTTGGAAAAATATTACTCATATCTGTAGAAACTTCTAATATTAGTTATACATCCTTATGGATTTTAAAATTATTTAGGTGTGTGTATATATATATATATATATATATATATATATATATATATATATATAGAGAGAGAGAGAGAGAGAGAGAGAATCTGGATCATGTAAGTACTCTTTTTTCGGTAAGAACTCTTTAGAACACCTTAAAAAAAAATTTAAAAAAATAAAAATCATAAAATCGAGCATAATACTATATTGAAAGAAAAAAAAATTAGATCATTAAAATTGAAAAATGAATCATTTGTATGATCCAAGATTCAACTTTTATAATCCATGATTCAATTATAATGATCCATAACTTTTTCGAATTTTTTTTCTCCAATATAGTAATATGCTCGATTTTATTATTTGTATTTATTTTTTATTTTTTTATACTCACCAAAAAAAGAGTCATCACCGGAACCGGACTATATATATATATATATATATATATATATATATATATATATATATATATATATATATATATATATATATATATATATATATATATATATCAAAGTTCTAAGAAGCTCGCCATGGTTCTGTCATGGCGCGCCACGGCTCTAAGGCATGCACCTGCCGTCAAGTTTTGCCAAAATGCCGTCTTAACTCATATATGTGTATAAAAATGAATACTAGTTGAATATATATATAAAAATATTAATTATATATAAAATTGTCGTCTTAAGTAACGTCTTACAAATGTTATGAGTCGCCAAGGCTCGGAAAAGCTTGAGGCTTGACATTGCCACCAAGTCATGCCTTACGTTATTTAGAACTTTGATATATATATATATATATATATATATATATATATATATATATATATATATTAAACTTTAAAACTCATATTTATATCCAAACTCATTATTTATTTATATATATATATATATATATATATATATATATATATATATATATATATATATTAAACTTTAAAACTCATATTTATATCCAAACTCATTATTGTGATTAGATATAAATTATATATAATATTAAAATCTTCTATAAAAATCAAAATCCATAAGAGTATACTAAAAATCAAAGGTTATGATTAAACCTAACTAAATTTTACAAAACTTCTTACGTATATTATTAACTTTCTGACACCATTCTTCCTCATTGCAACTATATTACCATTTTAGGGCTCGATAAGGAGGGATGTATTCGTTATTTATTTTAACTTTTATTTGAAATAAAACATAATTAAAAGAAAAAACTTAAGAGTGGTCAATTTGATTAATCGGTAAACCCTAGTATAGTGAAGTTATTATGTATGCGTTTTAAGATTAGAACTACAAATAAAATAGAAAATCAATAATATTTTGTAGAAATCAAGGTTGTTAAGATCGAGATCCTATGATCGGGTTCGGGATCGGGATCCTAAGATCTTACAAAATATGACATAATTTTAACTTACAATTTTAAAATAGGAAAAATATCCCAAACATTCAGTTTTTCGTTCAAAAATTATGAAAACTTCAAGACATTAGTCACAACTCACAAAATAAATGATAACAATGATAAAACTATAGTGGTAAAGTGAAAAATGTATAAAGTAGTAAATTAAATTTTTTTTCTTTTTCAAAAAAAATAAGGGGGTGCAAGGGGGAGGGGGTGGAGGTAGGATCCGATCCGATCCTGATTTTACGATCCTATACCTATGATTTTAACGATCTACCCAAAATACGTTCCATATATAATCCTGTTCGTTTTTTATGCCTATAATGGTAGGATGATACGATCATCTGATCAAGATCGTAATAACAACATTGATGGAAACTATAACACTCAATAATATTCTATAGACACTATAACATTGAAAACTAGAGATTTGGAAGTACAACGATGAATAAAAAAGCAGACAGTCGAATATGGGGATGAATGGGGCAAGAAGTTTTTTAATATTTACATATTTTTAGTCCTTATTGAATTGGTATAAACTTAATGTTTAATTTAGAGAGGGTATTTTAGAAATAATTATATAAAATTTAGATTTTAGATAACCTTTTAAAATCAAATAAATATAAACCTAATTATATTAGAAATTTTGATACATATATGATTTTTATTGTTTTAAGGGTATAAAATTAATTTTAAAATTTATAAAGATATATAAGTAATATTATAAATTTTAAAGAATATAAACCAGTTTTTACAAGTTATTTTTAATATGACATTTGTTTAAATATATGAAACCATGTAAGAAGGCTTTATAAAATATTTCATACAAATATAAAAAAAAAAAAAAAAATAACTTTAAAAAAATAAGGTTTTAAAACTCATAAACCATCGGAAAACATGTCTGATGATATTATTTTATTAAATAAAGGTTGTAGAAAAACAATAAGAAGTCAATAAAATACAATGTTCTAAAAAGATTGGCACGGTTTTATCATGGCTCCAAGGCTTATATTTATTGTCAAACTTTGAAAAAATGACGTCTTAACTCACATATGTATATAAAAATGAATAATAGTAGAAAATACATATAAAATTATTAATTATATACAAAATTGTCGCATTAAGTCACACTTTACAAACGATATGATTCGCCACGACTCAAAAACAATTGAGGCTTTACATTATCGTCAAGTCATGTCTTATGTTATTTAGAACCTTCATAAAAACAACAATAACAAATCACCGACAATCATTATGGATGCTCCCATATCATATTATTTTTTCATATAATATTTTCACTATCTTTATTTAGGAAAATCCTATGATCATAAATTAAATCTAAGCTTATCAATATTTATATATGATCAACTTATATTTGAAGATTTTATAATAAAATTGGATCGAGGTCGAAATATTCTAGCAAAATGAATTTCCTTTCGTAATTACTTGTAGCATCTACCCTACATAATAAAAGATTAATTACTATGTCACATGTCATTCTAATATGAGTCATTAATATGTTATATGTCATTCTAATAGCAATTGCTACATATTATGCAACTATCTTCTTAAATACTAGTTGTAAAACTCGTGTATTATATGGATTGATTAAACAAAAGATTAAATATTAAAATGTAAACATTCAGTATTCCAAAAATGAATCTTCATTTATTATAGTTAATTAAATGAATCTTCATTTATTATAGTTAATAAAATCATTTTTAAAAAAGAAAAACATAAATCAGAATTCCAAAAATTAAGCTATTATATAAAGATAGAAAAATTAAAATTCATGATAACAAATAGCTTCCTTTTTTAAAATCACACTATATCACAATTAAATGAGGAGGCATTAATTACTATTCTGTTTTTTTCAAATAATTAAGTTTTTTAGTTTTAAACAAAAACAAAATATTTCAGAAAAAAAAACACATTACATTGCATCACTTAAAAAATCACACTAAGATTTATTTTAAAAAAAAAACCCTACAACCTTAGAAGAAAAAAGAAATTTAAAAACAGAAAAAATAAACATAAACAAACTACATTAAATCGTTCTCCGAAAACTCGTCATCCGGAGGATCCAAATTAAGGTTAATGTGTTGAATATCATGGGAAGTCGTAGTGTAGCCTCTACCGCACCCAAACCGCAATGAAAGGGTGGCGTTCCAACTTATGTGGCATCGGTGGTGTGGTCTCTATCACAGCAACCCCCACCGGTTTAACAACTTTTTTATAGTTTACAAAACTAAAGGTTTGCCATAGATTAAAGGCTAAAAATATTATATCAGGATCATAGCCCGAAATCCTTAGATCATAGTAAAGATCTTTCTTGAGAATTGGTCCTAGTCTACTATGATTGTTTTTCAATTGTAAGATGTTAATATCATCCTGTGTAGAAAATGTTTTACAAATCTCTTTATTTAGCAATTTTAAACATATATCATATTAATATTTGATATTTGGGAGTAAAATAACATTATTTGATACTGAAAAATCGATGAAAATTACTATGTATGTAGTTACAAAAACGAGAAAATTTATAATTAGTAATTTTTAAATTTATATTATCTATATAGAATATTAGTTTTAAGTATATAGAATATTAGTTTTAAGTTAACAAATATGTAATATAAGTTATTATTTCAAATAAAATAAGACATTATATTATAATTATTATGATTTAACAGAATATATGACTGGTATAGCTATTGTTATAAAAAATATTCAAATTATGTGCTTGTGGTTTTTGAAATTGGAAATTTTTGATAGTTAATATCAAAGTTAAAGTTGACAATGGGAGGTGATATATGCTTTGGGTTGATACACTTATCAAAAATGGTTTCATATTTTATACTTTTCACTTTAATCTGAGAGACTACAATAATAATAGATCTAAAAAATTAAAACTTCCTTTTAATGGATTAATAAGATACATAAAGAAAAATAAGTCAATTGCACAATAGTTATTATATTATCATAAAACTGTCTTATCTTGTGTACAAATTATTTACTACGTTTTTTTAATTTTTATAATTTTAACCATTGAATTTGTCAACCAACTTATGAGCTAATTTTTCGGTGTTTGGCGACACGATATGTTGACGTCGAAGTATTTCCGTTATATGGATTTGACGTATCAAAATATGAAAATATAAAATTAAAAAAAGAAGCACAAAAGACATTAAGTTATAATTTTTTTTTTTTTAATTTTGACATTAAGTTTTCCTTTAAATTTTTTTTAGTTGTACACTCCATTAAAATTTGAAATAATTTTTTCTTAGTTTCGTTCAATATTGACTATTTTCCATTCAAAACAATTGAAACCGTCTTTATATATATATATATATATATATATATATATATATATATATATATATATATATATATATATATATATATATATAAGAGTTAGATATGGAAAATAAACAATTACGGCAACATATATTAGAACCAATAAAAGCATAAAAACATATCACTTTGAAGTAACTAAATAAATAACTTCCATAGTAGATTGCTTATGAATAAAGAATGGACATGTATCACTTGATCATTGGTTTCAGCATATGTTGTTGCCATAATTATTCATTTTTCCTTGAACATACTTTTATATATATATATATATATATATATATATATATATATATAAAACTTATTATCTTAATTTTAATACTATGAGCTACATACTATATATATACATTTGAAGTCATGGTTAAAAAAATGATACATATATTTATATTACATGGCTACGTTCAAACTACATATTTAGAATAAAGTTACATATTTATATGTTAAATTATATGTTGTAGAAAATTATGTACTTAGTAAAAACTATGCTTACAATATACAAAATATATGTGTACTGTAAAACTCTGTTTAAAATGGAGTAATAAAATAATAAACTCGAAACCTCAAGATGAAAATTTATATTTTATATTATTTTAAAACGGCCCTAAAATCCATAATATTGAGTGGGGGTTGGTTTCAAAGAGCCAAACGATATAATTTGGACTTTCGGTGGTTAAAATGTAGTTTTCAGAGTAGTTTGTAAAGAATTTTGAAGTTTGAAGGCTGTTTGGTAAATTATGGATGTAATTTGAAAATGATTTCAGAAATCGGGGTGTGTTTGGTATCATTTGGACTTAATATGAAAGGATTTTGGATGGCTGGGGCTAAAAGGGTAAATTATGTACCTAAGTGGAAAAGGATTTGTTATGGAGGGGCTATATGTTAACTTCTAGGAGTTGAATTGATACGGATCTTGGATGTTGGGGGCTGCTTTGCAAATTGTAGCCTTGAATTGAAAAATATTTCACGGGGAGGGACTAAATGTGTTAAGTGTGCATAAGTTTTGAATGGAGTGGGACTTGAAACTCGTCACCTTCTCTCAATGTTAACCCTAACCCTAATAAGCCTTCAGCCGCCACCATCGGTTTTGCTTACATTCCGATCATCCAGACCGCCAAACAATTGCTGATTCCAGCCAACGACGCTACCGTCAACGAGAGCCTTCAACCATCCGGTCCTGACGTTCCTTCTGCCACCGCACCATTCCTATGGAAGACGGATCCGCTGACGAACGATCATCGTCCTGTTGCTGCCGTTGTTGGGCTGTTCCGACGAGATCACAACAGCTCGAATCGCTTCTTCTCCCTTGGTGTTCGTTCATACATGTCATCTGCCACCGCCTATACGATCCTTTTTGATGTTGTGGTCAACATCTGCCACCCCGAGGGAGGCCATTGTCGGTATTTCAGCCCGTGCGCTGCAAGTAGGTGTATGTATTTCGGTGTTTTTTATGTCAAGAGTGTGCTCGTTGGCTAGAGAACCGAGAACGATCACCATGGTAGCCAACCATGGTGGCTGTCGCCATTTCTACACTCCTACCGCCACCAACCGTCGTGTTGGGTGGTTGTGCACACGAGTTACTGCATGTGTGTGCATGTGTTATATTGTGTGTGTTTTTATTTTGAGATATTAAATTGTATAATCAGATTTTTAGCTGGAAAAACCCATCACCACCACCGTGAGGTGGTGGCTGCCACCTTATGCCACCATTATGCCGCCACCAGCCACCACCTTGGGTGGCGGTGTGCTATTTTGTATGGTTGGATTGCTTTTTGGAATGTTTTAATGTGCCTTGATTTAAAATCATAACCACCATCGTGAGGTAGTGGTTGTCGTCGTGTGCCGTTGTCGACCATCTCCGCTCGAGGTGGCAGTGGGTGGTGCTCAACCTAATGATACCCTAACTGATCCAGTGAAACCCTAATCAGTGTAAACCTTAATCTTTGGAGCTAATTGGCTTGTATTTAGGTTGGAAACCCTAATTAGGGTTTGGAAAACCTTAATGTCATGAAACCCTAATTTTGGGAATTGATCAGGACCCACACGGGAGTTATTTACTATACTTAAAATATTAATTAATGACTCTTTGCAATTAACTTAAGGCAATATTGGACTTAATGGATTAAGTTGGACCACTTAACCCTAATCATCATTTTATGTGAAAAAACCTAATTGGGTTTGGTTCTTATTGGGCCACTTCTTGGACTGACTTACTGTGGGCCATCGTGGGCCAAATGGGGAACATGCTTATGGACTAAGGAAATCATTGGTCCTTAGGATAAGGCCCATTGGAAAGGCTCGGGCCCAATTTGGAAAACTGGGCCATAATTGGGCCTTGATGATTATAAGATATTGGGCCATCAGAATGCCAAGTGTTTGGACTAAAATAAATGGTTGGGCCTTAAGACAAGCCCATATAGAGGTTTGGGCCCAATTTGGAAAATCGGGCATATGTTGGGCCTTGATTGATTATTTGGCTTTAGGTTTTAGAGTTTGAGTTTGGGCCTTTGTTTTGAACCAAACTAGGTTAGGGGTAAGAGAATCTCCTTACCCCAAGTATGGAGTTGTGGTTATGCATTGGAACCCAGTTATTAATTGGTTGTCATTTTGATGTTGACAGTTCGAGAATCTATCAACCAGCAATGGGAGTTTTATCCGTGGGACTTCAGCAGTTCCATGTGAGTCTCCTCACCATACCAATGGGTCTAAGGCACCAAGGCCGGCCCATTTATTTAGTTATGATGATTATTGGGAATGTGCTATCGATACATTATGTATTTATATGAAGACCGTGTGGGGGTTCCCATGACAATTAGTTATATGATGTACGCTAGTTGATTGTGTGATATTCGGTATGCTAGTTGTTATTGTGATACTTGCAAGGAAGACCTCGAGGGGTTCCCGGGGCACCTAGGTGTAAGACCTTGGAGGGTTTCCACGATATTCTAGGTAAAGACCTCAGGGGGGTTCCCGAGGCACTAGGGTTTAAGACCTTGGAGGGTTTCCCTGGCATCATTAGTTAAGACCATGTGGGGGTTCGCATGACATTGGCTTAAAACCATGTGGGGGTTCCCATGGCACCCAGAGTAAGACCCTGGAGGGTTTCCAATGCATCCTTATATGTTTGCATGTCTAGCTTATATGTTTGTATGTATGGTTTGATTGGTAGTTAGTGAAGACCATGTGGGGGTTCCCATGGCAGTGGCTAAGACCCTAGAGGGTTTCCAGGGCACCCAGAGTAAGACCCTGGAGGGTGTCTAGGGCATCCCTAAATGTTATATGCATGACTTTTGTAGTGGATACAGTTTATGTGATTATGTGTGTAAGACCCTGGACGGTTTGTACGGCATCCTATGCATGACTTATATTGCTTATGTGATTGATATGGTTTACGTAACTGTTATAGTTGATATGAATTATGTGGTTATGTGGATTGTGTGGGGTATGCTCTGGGGAACTCACTAAGCTCAGTGCTTGCTTACAATTTTGTTTATGGTTTTCGGTATCATTGTTTTGAAAAGGAAGGGCTCAGTTTGATCGCAGCACACACACCCATGTTTTCCGCATTATGTGATTTTGTGATGAACTCTGATAAATGTTTTTAATTAGCAATGTTTTTGGAATACTTGGATTAAAAGATATTTGTGTTTTGACTATAATAAAAATGAAATTTTTACCATTAATTTTTGGGTCGTTGCATGTACATATATAAAAATATCAATTTTAAATCCAAGAAATACTTATATATAGAATTTTAAACATAAAAAAATATGTCTAGTTTTAAATAGAAAATAAACAATCTTAAACAATATTGAAAAAATAATATTGGATTTTTTAAAACAAATGGAGTTTCAAATATGAAAGGGTCTTACTATAGACATACCAACCTACAACACCAACCAATATTATTAGGTTTATTTTTTTAGGTGAATGACAATAAGTTATTATAATATCATTAGGTTTACATTTTTGGTGAATGATGATAAGTTATAATTATATAATTATCGATGACTTTACCTTTACGTCATTATCACAATATAATTATTATGTGATCAAATTTTATTATTAGTTCATTATTACATAATCAATAATTATTATTTAATAATCATATTTTTATTACTAACTTTATTAATATTAATAAATTTAAATTTAAATGTAAGTTTTTATTAAGATAAAAAAACAAAAATAATATTGTTTTTATAATATAATAACTTATATAATATTACAAAAAATAAAACTCCAAATAAATTTTCATAACCTTATATCATTTATTGTAAAAATAATACCATAAATAACTTTATTATTATTAATAACTTTTAAACTTATTTATTTACAAGATAAGATAAACAAGAGAACAATAATAATAATATTATTTATTCACTAGATAATAATATAAATATTATTGTAGAAAAAATATATTCTGCACAACTCATCCTCAATCACTTTTTTCATTTTTTTTATTTAATTTCACATTTTACATAAAAAAAAACTGAGATAAGAATATATAATGTGGGCTTACCTTCAATTAGTTACACATATTGAAGAATATGACTAAACATTATATTAGGTCTATAAAAATATATTTGGTGTTTAAAAAGTAAAATATATAGCGTACGACCCTTAATGTACGTCACATAGTGGATCTATATCATATAAACATTGTTATAGGGTATAATTCTCATAATCCGAACTTTTCTCATTAGGATCATTAAATAGGTACCAATAAATAAAAATAGACCAAATTTGAAAAAAAAATTTAAAAGAGTAGCAAATTTTTATATTTGTTTTTAAAATGAATAACAATTTATATTATATATATAAATATAATTTTGATATTTATTAGAATAAACATAAAATAAAATATTTGAGTATATATATATATATATATATATATATATATATATATATATATATATATATATATATATATATAGAGAGAGAGAGAGAGAGAGAGAGAGAGGTTAAGTTCTAATGAGATCAACAACCTTTTTTATGATTTATATGATATTTTTTCAAAATTCATTTTGGATTTATCTCATATCGAAAAAGTATATATAAACATATGTAAATTAATCAATTTTTAACCTCTTTCAATATTGGTATTCGAAAAAAAAAATCTGAAAAATTGAATCTGTACATTTTTCATGATTAAAATTTCATTTTTATGAAATTTTTTTCAACAAATCATGTTCTATATTAACATCTTAGTCAATGAAGATATTTAAAAAAAATCGAGAAAATGTTAAAAAAATGTGTATATATACACAAACTCAAATGTGAATAATTTTTCAACATTCATTTTAAAGCTTATCTTATATCGAAAAAATAGCTAAAAATATGTAATTCATCAGTTAATAACCTCTTTCCGTATTGATATTAAAAAAAAAAAGTTTACATAAAATGTGCACGATATACACATATACACAAAGTAAAATTATGCATATATACATCTAACCAAAAAAAGATTTATGTAAATTGTGCACCATATGCACATATACACAAAATAAAAATATAAATATATGCATATTAATGTACAAATGGAAAAAGTCTTAATAAGTTAGCACACTGCTATAGAACGTGATTTTTTGAAAAAAAAAAAAATTCAAAACATGTTTTTCAACTACTGTGCATATCGTGCACATTTTAAGTTATATGAAAAAAATTGAACATAAGTATGGATAGAGGTTAAAAAATGATGAATTTATATATTTTTATTTGTTTTTTCCTATATAAATAATCTCTAAAATTAGTGTTGAAAAAAGCCGAACTTATTGATCTTAAAAAAATTGATGATCTCATTATAATCTCTCTCTCTCTCTCTCTCTCTCTCTCTCTCTCTATATATATATATATATATATATATATATATATATATATATATATATATATATATATATATATATATATAAGGCCCGACCCTTATATTTCAGAGACCTTGTGCGAAATTAAAGTGACTCCCCATAAGTTTTTTGTAAAATATTATTAAGTTAGTTTGTTACTATTAAGTTCAAAGTTTAAAATTGTTAAAAAAACATCTAGTAAACTTACTACTACAATTTCTTTACTCATTAGTAATCCGTTGTAATTGTTACAAGCATCTTTAAAAAAAAAAGTGGATTACTATTTCGTAAAGATCTATTTTCTTGCATTTTTAGAAGAAAAATTTATCTATTACACTTTCACAACTAATATTATCAAGAAAATTGTTCTGAGTTGAAATTAAAGCAAAAACGTTTAATCTCTCTTGAGACATCCTCAAAGGCAAATAAGATTTTAAAAAATTTAGTTTCGAAAGACTTTTTTTTTGTGTTGATACAATAGTAATAGGAACAATTAACAAGATTATGTATATTACATAAGAAACTAGATAAGTGTTTATTATTTTTAAGAAATTTTGTATTCTGGTAGTTGTATTATTTTCAAGATTATGTATATTACATAAGAAACTAGATAAGTGTTTATTATTTTTAAGAAATTTTGTATTCTGTTAGTTGTATTATTTTCAATTGGTAAGTTTTTTGGTAACAATTTTAGTTCGTTGGATAAATTATCTACGTGAAGATATGACTATTTTGCAATCTTTTTTCAAGATTCTTTCAAGTTGCCTTTAATGCACTAACATTCAGTAACTACTACTTTTCTATTGTGAATAACAAACTAGAAATTTCTTGATATTGTTTGTATTGTTCAAACTTTCGTTTCAATGAACCAATAGTTTGATCAACTGCATACACTAAATACAGAATCATGAATGACTATTAAGATGAAAGTTCATGTATTGATTCTGATGATCCAACATTACTCTCATTAGTTTTTTACTTCTTCTTATCTTATCTTTCTCAAAAACACCGAATCTATTCCTAAATAAAAAGTTATATATATATATATATATATATATATATATATATATATATATATATATATAGATTGAAGTTGTTTGCTCAGATTATGTAAGTTAGCCAATATGTGTTACCATATAACTATATTAATTATAAAGTCAAATATATCAAGTTCATATTATACTATCTTTTTATGTCTCTTCGTCAACAAGTTTATACAAAGATTCATTATTTCAAAAACTTAAATCGTTATTGGTTTTACACTTTCAAACCTATTTTCCCACTTTAACATTTACAAAGATTTTAAAATGAGACATTGTTTGGGCAAAGTGTCTTTTAAAATTAATGATTAGATTTTCATATATTTTATTATATTTTTTACTTAAAGTGTTTTTCATAAAATATGAAATCGTATGTTAGAATTTACATTAAAAAGTACTTGTATTTTTCATTAGATATAGACATTTTCTTTAAACTGATGATAAATTTTATAACTTATTATTAGATTTTATTTTTTAATTTTTATTTATCTTTTTCATAATTAAAATGAATTTAAGATTGCGAACAAATGTTATATCATGTATGTAATGTATATAAGTAACTGACACCACTAATTTTTTTTAGAGATAATATATAAAGTTGACTTTAATAAAAATACTAACATCATAACTATTATAACTATTGATTTGTACCAAAATTTGGAAGCCTTAAATCGCAGGCCTGTATGACCCTCCAGACACACACACACAGATATATATATATATATATATATATATATATATATATATATATATATATATATATATATGTGTGTGAAAAAGATAATATAAAAGCTTACTGGAGTTGGTTGATGGTCAATTCATAAAAAGTACAAGTTTTATATCATGTTGTACAAGTAAAATTGTATGATTACTATGAATTTGAATGTCGACGATTTTTTTCATTGGTAAATCTCATGTTTTATTTTGTTACCATGCTACAAAGATAATATATAATGTTCAAATGACGTCAAATATTTTCTGCAGCTTTTCACACATAAGGGTTTCAGATATAAAGTGTTCAAATTTAAGTGTGTGCTTACCAACTGTATTTCCTGCTAGTTCTTCAGCTTCCTTCATTGATTCGAAGATAAGATATATGTTGGCAGAGCGAGAGCGGGAGAGAAGGGAAAGAGAATTGAGTTTATAAGGGCGCTATTTACAATTCAATTATCATCACCATCGTTTATATATATATATATATATATATATATATATATATATATATATATATATATATATATATATATATAGAGAGAGAGAGAGAGAGAGAGAGAGAGAGAGAGAGAAGAGAGAGAGAGGTTCAAATGAGAACCACAGAATATTAAGAACCCTAAGAACCTCATTAGTTAGTAAATATTTACATGACATTTTTATTAAACATGTAAAAATCCTATTTTTTATCTCTTGGATACAAAAAAGGCAAAATTGTAATTTTTGCAGTATAATATTTTCATTCTTATATGCTCTCATGTTTGAATACACAATTTATATAAATTACAAGTTTATATAGTCCATTTGTAGTTTAATTCACAAAATTCACAATTTAATACAACCCATTTTATAATAATCACAAATTCAAAGAAATCAAAAATTCAAACTCTACTATTACCACCACCACACGCTGCCACCAACCACCTATACCAGCATCGCAACCATTAGTTTTTCTAAATCAGATCTGTAAACAAAGTCATGCATGAATAATTTAAATACTACATTCACAAAAAATAAATATTTTTAGAAAAAAAAATAACAAAAAAATTTATACATAAATCATTCATATATTAAATTATGAATTTAATATATTAAACCCTGAATAAAATTTACATTATTTCAAAATCAAACAAAAAAAATTATAAAATAATCACAACTTAATGTCAATTCATTAATATCTTAATATAATCAACTCATAATTTAATACACAAAATTCACAGCTTAATATAGTCAGTTCATAGTCTAAAAAGAAAACAACCATATTTTCAACCTAACACTATTTATATAGTCAATTTAAAGTTTATACACAGAATTCATAGCTTAATACAAGTAACTTCATAGTTTCATACACATAATTCACAACTTAATCTAGTTAATTTACAGTTCAAACAGAAAATTCACAGCTTAATACAGTCAATTCGTAGTTTAAAAAGAAAACTTAAAGCTTAATGCAATCAATTCACAATTTAAAACACAAAAATGACAGTTTAGTACACTAAATTCACATTTTAATACACAAAAGTAATATTCACATCTATATTATCAACTTAAAACACTTATTACAATTAATACACAATTTAATATAGAAAATTTACAAACAAGTATAATAAATTCAAAGTTTAATTCTAAAAAATTATACATTCACAACTTAATAGCAGTTAAACTAAGATTAACAAAACCATACGACAAATAAAAGGTTAAAACATCAAGTTCACACCTTAAAGAAAAAAACAAACAAAGAAAAAACTATATCATATAGATCTACAACAGATGCAAGTAGAAAAACATATTATCAACTTAAAACTTTTAATTCATAGTTAAATACAGAAAATTCACTATTTAATACAAAAAAAGTATGTATTCAAAAGCATATTATCAACTTAAAAATTTCAATACAATCAATTCACAGTTTAGTACAATTAATTCATAGTTAAATATACAAAACTCACAGCTTAATATAGTCAATTTATAGTTTAAACAACAAATTCACACTTTAATGCATTCAGTTTACAATCTCAAACACAAATATCACAGCTAAATACACAAACTTCATAGTTTAATATACAAAAAATATGCATTCACAACTAAATTTACAGCTTAATAACTTACCAAATTTTATTGAGGCATTTCATAAAACACCTTGTGTGCATCTTTTTTTATTTTTTTTTTCAAAACTTCCTTTTGTAAGCACCATCAATGTAAACACCATACACACACCATATCTAACCTGAAAATGGACAAACACATCAGATCTGATGTCGATTTGATGGTGTTTTGACCAGAGATAAGAGAGATAGAGACGAAAATGAGTTATAGATGAGAAGGAGACGAAACATAACAGATCTAGTACAAATCCGACAAACATTTCGCCAAAGAGCTTCATACTCCGTTACATATGTTATTTCGGCGAAGCAGATCGAAGATTTTTTTCTCGTGCTTCATCAGGTCTGAAACGTTGGAGATATGGAGAAGAAACATATTCAAACTTCAAAATAGAGTGTAGTGTTTTCTAGGTGTTCCAGCAAAGCAAAGCCGCTGATGGAAGGTGATAGTCGGTGCTGGTGAGATAGATGGCGGTGGAAGGAGGTGGCCCTCGGTGGTAATGACAGATCTGAAGTCGGGGGTTCTAGATCTGAAGGCGAATGCACCAGATCTGAAGGTAAATGCTTCAGATCTGAAGGCACCAGCTCCAGATATGAAGATCGTTCTATTCCGGCGACGGCGACGGTGCCGATGGTGGTGTCGTTGATGGTGATGGTCGTTGGCAGCGGTAGGAGGTGAGAGAGAGAGAGAGAGAGAGAGAGAGAGAGAGAGATGAGAGAAAAGTTTTCATGTGTGATGATTTAAGTTATAAAGTAAAAAAGTGGTTCTTATGATTCTTAACTTTTTATGGTTCTCATTTGAACCTTTACCTATATATATATATATATATATATATATATATATATATATATATATATATATATATATATATATATATATGAAATTGAATATAGAACCATAATTAACCAAGTGACCAATCTTTTTTTCAACTTTTATAACTTATTTTTTATCAAAAAAAAAAAAAAACTAAAAATACAGAAATTCATAATTTTTTATCATTTTTCCAATGATATCAAATTCGATAAAAAAAAGAAAAAATTTTCGTCAAATTCACAATGTAAATCTTTGAGAATTCACAATGTGAATCTAAATTCACTCGGTGAATCCAAAAAATATATTTAACATTCACAATGTGAAACTAAATTCATTCTTATATGCTCTTATATTTGAACACAAAATTTATATAAATTCTAAGTTTATACCGTCTATTTATAGTTTAATTTACACAATTCACAACTTAATACAAACTATTTTATATTAATTCACAAACCCAAAGAAATCAAAAATTCAAACTCTACTACTACTACCACCACACGATGCCACCAACCACTTCTACCAACGTCGCAACAATTGTTTTCTTCTAAATCAGATTTGTAAACATGGTCATGTATTAATAAATAAAATACTACATTCACAGTCTAATAAAATCTTTTATTTCACTCATTTTGAATTTAATGCAAAATTATTATTAAAACTAATGCATTCTTACATACTTATACAACACACAAAATAAATATACTCAAGAAAACATTAATAAAAAAATTTATACATAAACATTCATATTTTAAATTGTGAATTTAATATATTAAGTCGTGAATAAAATTTATATTATTTCAAAAGCAAACAAAAAATTATAAAATAATCACATCTTAATGTCAATTCATTCACAGCTTAATATAATCAACTCATAATTTAATATACAAAATTCACAGCTTAATGTAGTCAATTCATAGTCTAAGAAGAAAATATATAGTTTAATGCAGGCATTTCACAATTTAAAACATAAAAATCATAGTTTAGTACACAAAAATCATAGTTTAGTACACAAAACTCAAAGTTTAATACACAAAAAGTATGCATCCACAACCATATTTTCAACTTAACACTCTTTATATAGCCAATTAAAAGTTTAAACACAAAATTCATAGCTTAATACAAGTAACTTCATAATTTCATACGTATAATTTACAACTTAATCTAGTCAATTTACAGTTCAAACAAAAAATCTACAGTTTAATGCAATCAATATGTAGTTTAAAAAGAAAATTCAAAGTTTAATGCAATCAATTCACAGTTTAAAACACAAAAATCACAGCTTGGTACACTAAATTCATATTTTAATACAAAAAAAGTAGTACTCACATCCATATTATCAACTTAAAACACTTATTACAATTAATGCACAATTTAATATAGAAAATTCACAAACTAGTATAATAAATTCAAAGTTTAATTAAAAAAAATTATACATTCAGAGTTTAATAGCAGTTAAAACTAAAATTAACAAAATTATACGACAAGTGAGAGATAAAACATTAAATTCACACTTTAATAGAAAAAAACAAACAAAAAAACTGTATCATAGAGATCTAACACAGATGCAAGTAGAAAAACATATTATCAACTTAAAACTCTTAATACAGCTAATTCACAGTTTAATACACAAAATTCACAGTTTAATACACAAAATTCACTGTTTAATACAATAAATTATTAGTTTAATGCACAAAATTCATAGGTTAATATAGTCAATTCATAGTTTAAACAGAAAATCCACAACTTAAATATAGTTAATTTACAGTTTAAAACATAAAAATCATAGCTTAATACACAAAATTTACAACTTAATATAATAAATTTACAGTTTAGTACATAAAAAGTATGCATTCACAACCATATTTTCAAATTAAAACTCTTAATATGGTTGATTCACAATTTAATACACAAAATTCACAGTTTAAAACTTATAAAAAATCATGAATTTATAATTTATAACTTAAATTATTATTATTATTATTATTATTATTATTAATATTATTATTACTATTATTATTATTATTATTATTTTTTTTGAGAAAACACTAACATAATAATACATATTTTAAACTCAATCTACAACATAAATACAATAAAATAAAAATATGAATAACAAATTTCTAAAAATATTGCAACAACTAAGCAAATTAACATATATTCACAACTGAACAACGTTAAAACTAAAATTAACAAAAAGAAACAGAAATGAGAGATTAAAACATTAAATTCACAGTTTAATAGAAGGAAAAATAATAAAAATCGGCATATGTGATGTGTTTCAATAGTGATTAGAGAGAATGAAATAAATGGAGGAGGTTCTGGTGGATCCTCGTTTGTGACTGAAGCTTGTAAATATGGACTCATAACTCGTCTGAGCTAATAGATTTGTCTGTTCATTCCAGTAGCTACACTAAGGTTTCAGATACGAGCAAATTCAGCGTGTGCTGGTCGTTTTCTGTCTGTTTTTCTTCGGATCTAAGACATTCTGACGATTCATATCAAGATCTAACATTTTTCGGTCATTTAGTGAGAAAACTGAAGCTTAAGTGGTGGTTTAACGTTCTTGATCTTGTAATAGATATGATGTACCGAAGATTGATGGTGGCGGTGGTGGAAAGTCCTCGGAGGTTGGTGGTAGACTAGATCTGGACCAGATCTGAACAGATCTAAACCATATATGAGCAGATCTGGTGGGGTTTCATTTAACGCCCGGGTTTCGGGGCTAAGCATTTTAGACGATGTAATAGTCTAGGTCAACTATTGTAACTCATTTTGAAGTAATAAAGATGAAATATTTGAGTATTATGTGAATTTTATGCTTATTATATATTTATAAATATTTAATAAATAAAGAATAAAAATAAGCATCAAAATTAAAGTGTGAGATAAGCCTGATATCTTTATATAAAGCTGTAGTTGTCGAAACAAAGATTCCGGGGATATAAATAATGCCGAAATCCGAGTTATAAAGAAGAAGTTATGACCCGTCGAAGTTTCGCGACGGAACCGGTACAATACAAGGAAGCGTAAATAGTGAATTTACGATAGAGCGAGATTTAGCCTTAGCGATCTAAATGAAAGTCGTAGAATACGTTAAATCGGGAGCGTCCATAAAAAGAATGCCCAAATCTGACTTCGTATGAAGAAGTTATGATTTTTCAAAGTTTCGGCTTAGCAATGTACACCCCGAAATTCGAATATTAGATCGAGCGGTTTTTAGCCGACACAACCTAAACGAGAATCGAAAATGTCGATAATATTAGCATAACGATAGAAAGACAGATGAAAACGGACGTCGGATGAAGAAGTTATGAATTTTTAACGGACTAATCCTGTCCCGGCCTGTTAAAAATAGAACTTTTAAAATAAAGTCAAAATTAGCCGACGGAGTCTAAACAAAACTTGTAGAGTACGTTCCCACCTTCACGTGGATATAAATAACGTCAAAAACGGAGCTTGTACGCGAAAGTTATGAATTTTTAAAGTTTATGGTCGAATTTGTGAAGGCTGATATGAACTTGGTGACGTGGCGCGTTGTGGGCCGTGCATCGCTGATCGTGAACGCTTTGGATTCGGACACGCCTCCCTTCGCTACGCCCCACGTACGAGATCCGGTACGCCCAGCGTACCTTCGGGTCTTATCCAACCGATGTGCGAGACAACTGGTCCGAGGTGGCGATCTTATCCGAGACTACTCCCAGCGTAGCTGCTGGACGCACAACGTAGTCCGAGGCTGCTGAGGCGATAAATAGCATGCGAGCCATTCCGAGTTTTTCACACATTATCACTTCTCTCTCTATATTACTTTCTCTCTCTAAGGGTTTTAACCCTCCCCTAAGCCTAGGTGATCCCCTAGCACGCTAAGGAAGCCCCGAGGCTCCCGGAGTCCCGAGAAAAAAAGGTCTTTCGGTTTCAAAACGTTGCTCCGAGCAAAGTCCGGTTTTCTTTGAAATCCGCTGTAAGTGAGCTACGCTTATGTAAATTTTAGTATAGCTTTCAAATAATTATAGTAATGTTATTAGGTCCTTAAAATATTTATTTGGGCTATTATTATGAGTTATAATGAGTGTTATTTAACGCTTATATAATAGTAATAATAGTCAGACTATTAAATAGTCGCGGTTATCGTTAGACTAAACCCTAGTAGGAATGGCAACGGGGCGGGTTCGGGGCGGGGCGGCATATCGCATACCCGAACTCGATATTTATAATTGTCCCCGAACCCGACCCAAAAACCGACGGGTTTCTTATCGGGGCGCCCCGTCGGGGCTAAAAATATCCTCGAACCCGACCCGAAACCCAATATAGACCCGAAAACCCGACCCGAAAATGGTGGCAGAATTTTTTTTGGAAAACTACAATGAAACAATTAAGAAATTAAAACCTTAAAATGACTTAAAATACAAATAAGTTCTTAACATAAGTGAACTAAACAGAAATTACTAAAGTCTAATATTGTAACGAAATTCATCACAATAGTGGGAAGAAAAACGATAGTGGGAAATTGGGAATACATGATGGGATTTAGGGTTAGAGTCTTTCGGTGGCTGAAATGGGTTAGAAGGATGAAATATCACTATATATATATATATATATATATATATATATATATATATATATATATATATATATATATATATATATCGGGTCGGGGCATTCATACCCCAATCCCTGCCCCGAACCCGAACTAAAAACCCGATAATGACCCGAAACCCGACCCGATACCCGATAAGAGTGACCCGACCCGACCCAAAATCTTCGGGGTTCGGGTTTTCCCGTCGGGTTCGGGTTTTTTTGCCATCCCTAAACCCTAGTGGTATTGATACTAGGTTTTATCGAAGGAAAATTGTTTTAAGAGTATCGAGGCGCTGTCCGAGTGCAGAATCACCACCTTTTCAGGTGAGTGCATAGTTACTTTTAGCTTACACATAGATATGAAGTATTTTATATAAATTACGTGTTGTGTGTGCATATTATCTGTATACTTGCTATCTATGCTGGATGAACGATTTTATACATGTTTTAAATGATTTAAACTGTATATGTATTTTATATCTACAAAATGTGTTGGGTAAAACATGGGTAGATGTAATAGTTGTTGTCTAATAAAATAAAATAATGAGAGGCCTCGTTATAGATGTTATTGACGATCCAGTCATCTAGCGGAGTATAGATGACGACCACGGACTATTCTAGACAGCCTAGTGGAACACTAGCAGGCTCGCAACCTGTAGGTGTTTATTTGAACTGTGTGCTCACTAGGCGTACTCCATCCCCCACATGGTTGCCTTAAGGACATTTATTGCTGAGGAATCCCCTTAGCAGCAGTGTCCATCCCGATGATAGTCCTTGGACTAGGTCCCTTGTGTTAGATGTATTAGGGACGTAAGGTGAGGATAACGGGAACGGGTAATCGGGTTTTTTTTGGTTTGATAAATTTAATAAACTTATTTATTGTGGGTTGAAAACCCTATGTGCTCACCAGACTCCCAAGCCTGACCCACTTAGTTTCTTGTATTACAGGTAGTGGTGCATGAGCATAGATGTGATGTCTTGGGATGAGAGATTAATGGATTTTAGGCCTGTAAATACGGAACAATGTAGTAAGGCCTATGCTGTATTGTTTATGCTTATGATCTGTATCGTACATGACATCCCGGGTCTTTTTAATGAAATACATTTCTACGGAAATGCTTTTGATAAATCTTTATCATATTTTGTTTTGGGAGAAATTCCGCAACACTTTTATTTAAAATATTACTCTGATTTTTTAACAAAGTATAAACAAAATCTGTCTTTTCTGGTCGTGAAAATGGGATATCACAGTTGGTATCAGAACATTAGTTTAAGCAAACTAGGAGTTTGTGGGATTTCGAGACTTAAACTTAGAATGATAAGCGATGATTGTGAGGTGTGAGCACTAGCTTATTTTAGGAATTATGCCTAAAATGCTTTTATGTGCTAAATGTTTTGTGCCTGATATGCTGTTATTTGTTCGGATCTATGGTCTGTTGCCGACCGGATCTGGAAACCTTATGTGTTTAGGATTCTAAACGTACGACTACGATATTAGAACTAGCATGTAAATGTTTCGGAGAGATAAGGATGATTTAAACATCAGTGTTAAATAAAGATCTAAATTCACCTTATTCGGTGTATAGATCAAGATGGTAAGGACCCGTAGCGGAAATATGAATGCAAATGGGAACAGAAACCAACCCCCAGTAATTGAGTAAATACTGGTTGTGGTAGCCACTGCTGAGCCAATAACGATGGCGGGAGTGTAAGCGATGATCCAGACGAGGTTAGATCGTCAAATAGAGGAAACCAGACATTTTATCCAACAAAATAGAGAGGAAGCAACCATACAGATCGAATAGCCCAAGTTGAACGAAGGGAAGATTGAGGAGGGAAACTACAGTGGAACCGTTGTTCAAGTCAACCCACTAATAGTTTGACAAAACAACCAAGATGACGGAGCCGAGAGGAATGGATGAAAGTACAAGGATTTTCTTACTTGCAAGCCATCGAATTTCATTGGAAATGAGGATCCGATAGGGTCATGGATTGGATCTCAGAAATGGAGTTAGCCTTTATGACGTGCGGTTGCAAAGGCAAGCTGCAAACCACCTTTGCGGTGCGTCAGTTTCGAGGAGGCGCTGTACGTTGGTGGAATACCTTGGGGAAGACTCTGAGTCCCAATGAGCCCCTACAACTGACATGGGCAGAATTTCTGGTGCAATTCAAAAGAAAGTACTGCTCAGCTCAAAACTTGCTCGAGCTAGAGAACCAATTCCTAACCCTGAAGAAGGGAAGCATGTTAATCGATGAATACACGAACAACTTCACAGAAAAGATGGAGTTTTCCTTGCGTCTTGTTCCAGATGAGCTGACGAAAATCGATAAGTACGTAAAGAGACTTCCATGGGAGTACGCGGTGCCAGTGCGTCAGGAACATACTCTGGAGGCAGCTATCTGGGCTGCCAATTCTGTGGAGGATATGATTAAGAGAAGGGCTGCCAACAAGGTTGAGGTTGGCGAGAAGAGGAAATTTGAAGGTTCTGCTAAACCCAACAAAAAGAAGAGCAAGTTCGGTTCAAAGAAGCTTGGGGAGGAGGAAATGAATTGAAATGGTGCGAGAAGTGCAAGAAGAAACACTCGGGAAAATGTAGCAAGAAAGTAACCTACTACAAGTGTGGGAAAACGGGGCACTATGCCAATGAATGCACCATCAACAAGAGGGTGTGCTACGAGTGCCATGAAGAAGGGCATATTGCTAAGGATTGCCCAAAGAAGAAAGATGTGGGAAGGCCCAACATTCCACCGAAGTCGAAGGTGAGAGCCTTCCAGATGACGCTCGAGGCTGCAAGGGAGGCAGCACACGTCGCTTCAGGTACCTTTCTTGTAAATGGTTTGCCTGCCAATATACTATTTGATTCCGGAGCCAACTACTCCTTTGTGTCGTGTAAATTTGGTGGGAAACTAGCATTACCTGTAGAAAAACATGATAATGCCCTGATTGTAGAAGTTGCCAGTGGCAAGTTCGTACCTGTTAGTAATCGTATTAAGAACATAGTCATCGACCTAAACGGAAACGAATTCCACGAAGATCTATTACCCATAGAGTTAAACGGTTTCGACATAGTTTTGGGTATGGATTTGCTTAGCGCCAACGATGCCGAGATATTATGCCGAAAGAAGATAGTTAGGGTAAATCCCCCTGGAAAGGAGTCATTTATGGTGTACGGGGACAAACGTAGAGTGAATTCTGGAACCATCTCCCTGATGAAAGCCAGAAAATGTTTATCCAAAGGATGTGCATCATATTTGGCATTTGTGATTGATGCTAAGAAGGAAAAGAAGGAGGTGGAGAATATACCGGTCGTATGTGATTATCCGGAAGTCTTTCCCGAAGATCTTCCCGAATTACCACTTGATAGGCAAGTGGAGTTTCGTATGGAATTGTTACCAGGAACGACACCGATAGCAAAAACACCTTACCGATTAGCACCGACTTAGATGAAGGAGCTTATGACGCAACTTCAGGAGTTGTTGGACAATGGTTTCATTCGACCTAGTTCATCACCCCGGGGAGCTCCGGTGTTATTCGTAAAGAAGAAGGACGGAAGCATGAGAATGTGTATAGACTACCGAGAGCTGAACAAGGCAACGGTGAAGAACAAGTATCTATTGCTGAGGATTGACGACCTATTTGATCAGCTGCAAGGTTCGAGCTATTTCTCAAAGATCGATCTTAGGTCAGGATATCATCCACTGAAAGTAAGAGAGCAGGATATTGAGAAGACTGCATTTAGAACGAGACATGGACACTACGAGTTCTCAGTTATGTCGTTTGGACTAACCAATGCTCCAACATCATTCATGGATTTGATGAATAGGGTTTGTAAACCATTCCTCAATAAATCCGTGATAGTGTTCATCGAAGACATTCTGATCTACTCGAAAAGCCAAGAGGAGCATGGCAAGCATCTACAGGAAGTATTAGAAGTGTTGAAGAAGGAGAAGCTTTATGCAAAGTTCTCTAAGTGTGATTTTTGGATCTGAGAAGTCCAATTCTTGGGTCATTTGGTTAACCAGGAGGGAATAATGGTTGAACCAGAAAAAATCAAAGCTGTAATGAAGTGGGAACGTCCAAAGAGTCCCACGGAGATCCGAAGCTTTCTAGGATTAGTCGGATATTACCGACGATTTATCCAAGGCTTTTCTTCGATAGCTGCTCCATTGACAGCTTTGACTCACAAAGGAGCTACATATACATGGAGTGAGAAACACGATGAGGCATTCGAGAAGCTAAAGAAGAAGTTATGTGAAGCACCAATACTTTCTCTACCCGATGGAGTTGAAGACTTTGCGGTTTAAAGTGATGCATCTGGAGTCGGGTTGCGTTGTGTTCTGACCCAGAGAGAAAAGGTGATAACATATGCATCTCGACAATTGAAAGAGCACGAAAAGAACTACCCCACTCACGATTTGGAGTTGGCAGCGGTAGTTTCGCCCTAAAGATATTGAGGCATTACCTCTACGGCACGAAGTGCAAGCTTTTCACTGATCATAAGAGTCTCAGTATCTCTTTAATCAGAAAGAATTGAACATGAGGCAACGACGTTGGCTAGAGTTACTCAAGGACTACAACTGTGAGATACTTTACCACCCCGGTAAAGCAAATGTTGTTGCTGATGCTCTCAGTCATAAAGTCAACCTTGAAAGGAAAAGGTCAAGAGCATTGAGAATTGAAGTCGTCTCGACGATTGTGAAAAGCATCAGGAAAGCTCAAGAAGAAGCCTTAGAAAAGAATGACCGAAAAGAAGAACGTTTGGGCAAAACTTTAGTGTTCGGTAAAAACAGTCAAGGACTGAGGGTATTCCAAGATCGGATTTTGGTACCTAAGACAGGAGGAATAAGAGATCTTCTGATGGAAGAAGCACACAAGACCATGTACTCGATTCATCCCGGTAGCACTAAAATGTATAGGGACCTAAAATCCTATTACTGGTGGCCGACGATGAAGCTCGATGTTGCGAAATATGTGGCTAAGTGTGTAACATGTGCAAGAGTTAAGGCACAACATCAGAAACCGTATGGGAGTTTAGAACCTTTACCTGTACCCATGGGTAAATGGGAAGACATCACAATGGATTTTGTGACTAAACTGCCCAGGACGAAGAACGGTCCCGACATGATTTGGGTAGTCATGGATCGTTTCACTAAGAGTGCAAACTTCATAGCAGCCAACGAGAGGTGGTCTATGGATAAGCTCGCAAATGCTTATGTGAAGGAAATTGTAAGACTTCATGGTGTTCCTCTTACAATTGTATCAGATCGTGATAGTCGTTTCACGTCGAGGTTTTGGAGGAGTCTGCAAGAAGAATTGGGTACGAAATCATGTTTGAGTACGGCGTACCATCCGCAAACTGATGGTCACAGCGAAAGAATGATTCAAACACTGGAAGATATGCTGAGAGCATGTACCCTTGAGTTCCAAGGGAATTGGGACAAGCACTTACCTCTGGTAGAATTTTCTCACAACAACAGTTTCCACTCGAGCATCAATATGGCACCTTATCAAGCTTTGTACGGACAGAAGTGTCGTACGCCGTCTTGTTGGCTTGAAGCCGAAGAGAAGCAGTTTATGGGCCCCAAGATAGTCCATGAGACTGCTGAGAAACTAAAGGTGATTAGGAAAAGGATGTCAGTAGCTTAGGATCGACAGAAGAGCTATGCTGACAAGAAAAGACGACCAATGAATTTTAAAGTTGGGGATTCCGTTTTGCTTAAAGTCTCACCATGGAAAGGACTTATACGATTCGGGAAGCGAGGGAAGTTGAGTCCAAGATTTATTTGACCGTTCAAAGTTTTTCAGAAGATTGGGAACCAAGCTTACAAGTTGGAATTGCTCGAAGAACTCGATGGTATTCATAACACCTTCCATGTGTGTTATTTAAGGAAATTCATGGGAGAAGTTCCCGACATAATTCCAATCTCATAGTTAAGGATGGACGAGAATAATAGGCTGATCGAAGAGCCTGACGAAATTGTTGACCGTAAGACTAAGAAGTTACGATGCAAGATGGTTGACTTAGTGCTAGTCCGATGGAAACATTCGAATGGGCCGAATCTCACTTGGGAAACAGAGGATGACAAGATGAGTCGCTATCCACATCTGTTTGCTGATGCACGATTCCGGGATGGAATCATCCTAAGGGGGAGAGAATTGTAACACACGGGTTTTGGGGCTAAGCATTTTAGACGATGTAATAGTCTAGGTCAACTATTGTAACTCATTTTGAAGTAATAAAGATGAAATATTTGAGTATTATGTGAATTATGTGAATTTTTATGCTTATTATGTATTTATAAATATTTAATAAATAAAGAATAAAAATAAGCGTCAAAATTAAAGTGTGAGATAAGCCCGATATCTTTATATAAAGCTGTAGTGGTCAAAACAAGGATTCCGGGGATATAAAGAACGCCGAAATCCGAGTTATAACGAAGAAGTTATGACCCGTTGAAGTTTCGCGACGGAACCGACATAATACCAGGAAGCGTAAATAGTGAATTTACGATAGAGTGAGATTTAGCTTTAGATCTAAACGAAAGTCGTAGAATATGTTAAACCGGGAGCGTCCATAAAAAGAATGCCCAAATCTGACTTCGTATGAAGAAGTTATGATTTTTCGAAGTTTCGACTTTGCAGTGTACAACCCGAAATTCGAATATTAGATCGAACGGTTTTTAGCCGACACAACTTAAACGAGAGTCAAAGATCTCGATAATAGTAGCATAATGATAGAAAGACAGACAAAAACGGACGTCGGAGGAAGAAGTTACGAATTTTTAACGGACCAATCCTATACCGGCCTGTTAAAAATATAACTTTTAAAATAAAGTCAAAATTAGCTGACGGAGTCTAAACGAAAGTTGTAGATTATGTTCACACCTTCGCGTGGATATAAAGAATGTAAAAAATAGAGCTTGTACGCGAAATTACGAATTTTAAAAGTTTATGGTTGAATTTGCGAAGGTTGATATGAACTTGGTGACGTGGCGCGCTGTGGGCCGTCCATCGCTGATCAGTGAACGCTTCAGATTCGGACACGCCTCCCTTCGCTACGCCCCGCGTATGAGATCCGGTACGCCCAACGTACCTTCGGGTCTTATCCAACCGATGTGCAAGACAACTGGTCCGAGGTGGCGATCTTATCCGAGACTACGCCCAGCGTAGCTGCTGGACGTGCAACGTAGTCCGAGGCTGCTGAGGCGATAAATAGCATGCGAGCCATTCCGAGTTTTTCACACATTATCACTTCTCTCTCTAAATTACTTTCTCTCTCTAAGGGTTTTAACCCTCCCCTAAGCCTAGGTGATCCCCTAGCACGCTAAGGAATCCCCGAGGCTCCCGGAGTCCCGAGAAAAAAAAGGGTCTTTCGGTTTCAAAACGCTGCTCCGAGCAAAGCCCAGTTTTCTTTAAAATCCGCTGTAAGTGAGCTACGCTTATGCAATTTTTAATATAGCTTTCAAATAATTATAGTGATGTTATTAGGTTCTTAAAATAATTATTTGCGCTATTATTATGACTTATATTGAGTGTTATTTAACGCTTATATAATAGTAATAATAGTCAGACTATTAAATAGTCGCGGTTTTCGTTAGACTAAACCCTACTGGTATTGATACTAGGTTTTATCGAAGGAAAATTGTTTTAAGAGTATCGAAGCGTTGTCCGAGTGCAGAGTCACCACCTTTTCAGGTGAGTGCATAGTTACTTTCAGCTTACACATAGATATGAAGTATTTTATATAAATTACGTGCTGTGTGTGCATATTATCGGTTTACTTGCTATCTATGCTGGATGAGCGATTTTATTCATGTTTTAAATGATTTAAACTGTATATGTATTTTATATCTAAAAAATGTGTTGGGTAAAACATAGGTAGATGTAATAGTTGTTGTGTGATAAAAGAAAATAATGAGAGGCCTCGTTGTAGATGTTACTAACGATGCAGTCATCTAGTGGAGTATAGATGACGACCATGGACTATTCTAGACAGTCCAGTGGAACACTAGCAGGCTCGCAACCTGTAGGATTTTATTTGAACTATGTGTTTATTTGAACTGTGTGCACACCAGGTGTACTCTATCCCCCACATGGTTGCCTTAAGGACATTTATTGTCGAGGAATCCCCTTAGCAGTAGTGTCTATCCCGATGATAGTCCTTAGACTAGGTCCCTTGTGTTAGATGTTTTAGGGACGTAAAGTGAGGATAACGGGAATGGGTAATTGGGTTTGTTTGGTTTGATAAAGTTAATAAACTTATTTATTGTGGGTTGAAAACCCTATGTGCTTACCAGGCACCCAAGCCTGACCCACTCAGTTTCTTGTATTACAGGTAGTGGCGCATGAGCATAGATGTGATGTCTTGGGATGAGAGATTAATGGATTTTAGGCCTGTAAATATGGAATAATGTAGTAAAGCCTATGCTGTTTTGTTTATGCTTATGATCTGTATCGAACATGACATCTCGAGTCTTTTTAATGAAATACATTTCTACGGAAATGCTTTTGATAAATCTTTATCATATTTTGTTTTGGGAGAAATTCCGCAACATTTTTATATAAAATATTACTCTGATTTTTAAACAAAGCATAAAAAAAATCGGTCTTTTCTGGCCGTGAAAATGAGGATGTCGCATTTCACTTAAATCTATATCATATCTAAACGAATCCGGTATGAGAGATGGTCGTGGCGGTCATCGGTGGTGGTGGTAGTTGTGGTTTACGATAGATCTCGACGAGGAGAGCATCGGAGATGGTTTAGTCTTTAAATTTGATGATGGAGAGTGGTTGCAATTTATATATGAGTGATTCTAATATGTTTTTATATGCTTGTCGGAGCAGATCTGAAACAAAGCAGGTGATTTGGATGGTGGTGTCAAATGGAGGTTTTTTACAGGAAAAAAAGAAGAAACGATAGTGGAGAAAATCTGCCATGGAAGACGGATGGTGTGACAACATTGGTGGTTGCGCCGTCGATGACGAAGGAGGTGAAGTCGTCGAAGAAAGGACGTATCATCGCCGGAGAAGAGAAGGTTTCAAAGGTGTGTGTGTGTTTTTTTGGAAGAGAGAGTATGAGCTAGTTCTTAATATAAGAGAAATGAGAAATTAAAATGTTTGAAATTTTTATATGTAAACATCAGATATGATAATATGATTGTGAAAATGGTTCTTAGAGGTTCTTAATCTTTTTTGGTTTTCATCTGAACCTTATATATATATATATATATATATATATATATATATATATATATATATATATATATATATATATATGAGATTAATTGACACAATAAAAAAAATTTAGAATGAGGGAGTAATTTTCAGTCAATCATTTATTTTTGTCGTAAAACGTTCCGGCATAACGGGCCAATAGAGGATGATTAATATTCATATATGAATAAACCACTTCCCTCTGGCACCAACCACAACCACGACCACTACCACCTTCTCAACCAATCACCACCAAAAGCCGCCACCTCCGTCACCACTCATCGTTGCCATATTCGTACATGAATAATCACTTTCGTTATACTTATTTATATATGAATATACATATTCATATATGAATATGATCTGTTCCGTAGGCATGGTACACTGGACTGTTTAAGTGGCAGATTCGAGATGAGTGGTCCAGATTAATTCCCTCGTGTAATTTTTTTTTCACTTGAACCCTCCCTTATATATATATATATATATATATATATATATATATATATATATATATATTGGGTCAAGTACATACCAATTATAGGTATGGGCATAGACATCTAATCCAACATATATATATATATATATATATATATATATATGTTGGATTAGATGTCTATGCCCATAACTATAATTGGTATGTACTTGACTCAATAGTAGCATGGTCCTTTTGGGTTGCCTTCACCATAACAATTTGATAGGATGAATTATGGAGAAAGAGGTTAACGAATGATTTATTAATATCTTATAAGAATAATATATTAACTGAGAAATCATATTATTTAACTAGTATTGATCAGAAATTAATTTAGAATTAACTTAGTGATCAAAAGAGACTAAATAAAAGAATCGGGATTGATTATGTAAATTAGTGATAGTTGTAGTTTGGGCTAATGGACCCTATTGATAAGGGGTGGATGAAAATCTATGGGAAGCCATAGATTTCTCGTCCAAGGCCTATAATATGGGGGTCTGTGGATTGCTTAGGGCCTAAGCAAGAAATTAGGGTTTCCAATTGAAAACCCTAGTAGCCTTAACTATAAAAGGTGCCATAAGGCTCCACCTCTCTCTTGTTCATCCATTGCTAAGTGGTGTTTGTGACTCCATTAGAGGTGCAACAATTGAGGAACTAAGCTCTTGAAGGTCAAGATCAAAAAAAGATTGCTCGTTACTACTAGCTAATAAGAAAGGTATTCTTTTAACCCTAGTTTAATTGTTAGATCCGAAAATTATATGCTAGATTAGGGTTCTTGCTTTGGAAAATTAATTTGCATGTATAAATTGAGGAAAACATATATCCAAAGTAATAGGGTTGTATGTGCACCATAGGAATGTTGTAATGCTCAATCCCCTTTAGTGATATCAGAGCTTAAGGTCATTTTTGTTATATTTGATACTATTGTGTTTTGCCAAAGCTGGAAAAGAAATCGATTTTGGCTCTTTGACTGCAAAACTTGACGAGTCCTAAGATGGACTTGACGAGTTGAGTCATCTATTGGCAAATGTTTTGGATTTCAAGCCTAAATTAGATAAGGATATTTACCATAAACTATTTTAACTGTTTAAAATCAAATTTTATGATATGATAATGAATATCCTCATCTAATTAAATGATAATGGTTAAATTTTAAGATAAGACTCAAAATTATATGATTAGTTTAATTATTTAAAATTTGATCCATATGTTTTGAAAGGTTTCAAAATTTTCCCTCAAGTTTTGGAATTTAAAATTTGATTAAAAAGTTTTTAATTTTGAAATATTAAATTCTAAAACCCTAGTGTTTTAAAAGTTTAAAATACAGCTTTTATACTATTATAATACTAAAAGATTAATATGTATTTATATATATATATATATATATATATATATATATATATATATATATGTATAAGATGAGTCAGTCTTACCGTTAGTAGGCCTCATTCATGAAGTCAAACTATAAGGGGGTATAGGGAAAATGCCTATAAAATGGCAGTTGAATGGGTGTCCACTCTCACCTATCGCTTCCTTGATTGGTGTAGAGTCGTTAGCCGAATGGGTATGATAGGCTATTAATTCCTCATTAATAAGTATAATGAATATTATAAAGTAACTAAACGTTTTTATAAATTCCAAATCTTAGTTACTTTAGTAAAACGTGAAAATGATGCTATTCCATAAAATTGCACTTTGTACCTTGCCAAATTGTTAGTAGAGCGTGTGTGGTTAACCGACACACTAAGTTGGACTAACAAGGGTGGCAAAGGGTAGCTCGAGAATTATCATAGATCAATGGAGCGTGTGTGGTTAACCGACACATTTATTAGGTGGTAAATGACTCGAGAGTTCCAAGCTAATTTGCATGGTTATTCACACCTTGTTTGTGATCCTCAGTATCCTAATTACAAACTTGAAGGGCATAATCGAGATTATACATGCCATTGAAAAGTTCAAAGAATCTCAAAAGAATCTAGGAATTTCATTTCATTTAAAACCTAATTCTTCATTTCATTTTTCATGGTGCAATTGGTAATCGTCATTTTCCTACCTTCAAATAATTTGCAATTGGATTACGGCATTCCTCTTCCGAATTGTGAATTATTGTGTTGGGTCCTAGCATTAATATTTCATTTGGGTGTTGTATTGAGGATTCTTTATCTAATCTAAACTTTGTTGTTTTCTCTTTTTCAGATGTCTAGCTCAAACAACGCTTCTAGCTTGAACTCCAACTCCTCAAGCTCCTTCTTTCTCATGAACATTTGTGCGAGGATCACCTTCGATGGATCCAACTTCATTGATTGGATTCGCAACATTCGAATGGACTTACGATACAAAGAGAAGGAATACGTTCTCGACAAGAAACTTAATGAGATCGATGAAACTAAATCAACTCTTGAACAAATAGCTGAGTATAGGGCTCACGAAAAGGACACGAAAAAGGTGTCGTGTATAATGGTAGCCACTATGACTCCTGAGCTACAACGGTTCTACGAGGACTACTGGCCTTACGAGATGTGCCAAGATTTTATGGAAAAGTAACATCAGAGTGTGCGTCAAGAAAGGTACGACATTGTTGCCTGGTTAATAACAACCAAGATGAAATATGGAGAGTCCATCACGACCCACTTGCAAAGGATGAAAAGGTATGTGGATTGTTTGTTGAAGTTGAATGTTGATTTTGACGAAGAGCTGGCAATTGATATGATCCTCCACTCCCTGCCTCCTTATTATGATAAGTTGAATATGACTTATTATATGAACAAAGAGGAAGTCACTTTAAGCAAACATGTCAAGGTTTGTTAAGAGCTGCTAAAAGTGGACTTAAAGGCAAAGTTGTCAAGTCCATCCCTGCTGCTGCTGCCTTGGTCGTTGCTATAGGACATGGAAAAAGGAAAAAGAAGAAAGATCCCTCCAAGAACCATAAGGGAAAGTCCCATGATGGATCTTCTTCAAAAGGATCCAGAGGTAAATCCGGTTCTGCTACTCCCTCATCCGATCCCAAAGAAGCAATGTGCTTTTACTGTCACGACAAGGGGCATTGGAAACGAAGTTGCTCGAAATACTTGTAGGACATCAAGGATGGGAAGATAAATCCCACTTTCGCATGTATTTATATTATTCAATCTAATAACTGATCACATGCTAGATCTTGGGTCCATGATACAGGATGTGGTTTTCACATTTGTTCTGATTTGCAAGGGCTAAAAAGAAGTAGGGATGTGGAGCATGGGAAGATGAAACTGATAATGGGGAATAGCAAATCGTTGCCTGCCACCAAGATTGGGATTTGCTCTTTAGTGCTTAGTAGTGGGTTAGGATTAGAGTTGAATGATTGTTGCTACTCGTTAGAGATGAAGAGGAATATTATTTCTTTTCATTGTTTGTATAGACAAGATTTTAGATTTTCATTTAATAATGAAGTTGGTTCTATTAATGCTTTCTATAATGGTACTTTTTATTTTGAAGTATTTCCTTGTAATGATATATATGAAACTGTGATGGTTGTAGATAACTTAGGAAAAAATGTGTTGCATATCGATTCGTCTAATTGTTTAGAAAAGGCATGATTGTGGCATTGTCGTCTTGGACATCTCAACAAGATGCGCATAGCCCAACTCCAAAAGGATGGAGTCTTGGAGTCATTTGACCTAAAGACAGATGACACGTGCGAATCTTGTTTACTTGGAAAGATGACTAAATCACCTTTCACTACTACTTGTGAAAGAGGTGAGGGATTGTTGGATCTCATATACACAGATGAGTGTGGGCCCTTCAGATCCACCACAAGGGATGCTAACCGCTTCTATGTGACTTTTATTGACGATTATAGCACATATGGGTATATATATTTAATCAAGAAAAAGTCGGAAACATTTGAAAATTTCAAAGAGTTTAAGCAAGAAGTGGAGAATCAATTGGGCAGGAAGATAAAGATGCTCAGATCCGATATGGGTGGTGAGTATCTTAGTATCGAGTTCCACGACTATCTTAACGAATATGGAATTGTTTCACAATTGACGCCGCGTAGGACACCACAACTCAATGGTGTAGCTGAGAGGCGCAATCAAACCTTGTTGGACATGGTTCGTTCCATGATGAATCAAGCTTCATTATCTATCTCATTTTGGGTGTATGCCTTAGAGATTGCCACCCATATCCTTAATCTTGTCCCAAATAAGAAGGTTGCCAAAACACCTCACGAGATGTGGAAAGGGAAGGTTCCCTCGTTGGCACATATCAAGGTTTGGGGTTGCGAGGCTTTTGTAACACGAGAGACTGACGATAAGCTCGAACCTCACAGTGAGTGGTGTATTTTCATCGGCTACCTATAGAAATATTTTGGATATATTTTCTATAGACCTAGTAACAACGTGGTCTTCGTAGCAAGGAGAGGGGTTTTTCGTGAGATAGAAATCATATGCCAAGAGGACAGTGGGAGGAAAATTGATCTTGAACAACTTTAAGAGTCAAGTGGTGAATGAACCTCTAACACTAGCACTCAACCTGAGGAAGAGATTCTTGTTGAACCAGTTGATGAGTCCTTACCTCTAAGACATTCCAGTAGAGTTAGTGTTCCACTTGTGTTGTATGGTTTCCATAGAACAACTGAAGTTGATACGTTTATCAGCGATAGTACACTAATAAATTTGAATGAACCTAACAACTACAAGGAGTCTATAAAGTTGAAGGAGGCAATGGACAGCGAGATTCAGTCCATGTATGACAATCAAGTTTGAAACATGGTTGACAATGTACCGGGTCGCAAGACAGTTGGGTGCAAGTGGATCTTCAAGAAGATGACCAATATGGATGGGAATGTGCATATGTTCAAGGCACGAATGGTTGTGAAGGGCTTTACTCAAACCCCAGGGGTTGAACTTGATGAGACCTTTTGAATAGTGGCCAAGATCAAGTCTATAAGGGTTATGTTGGCCATAGCTTCATTTCATGATTAAGAAATGTAGGAGATGGATGTCAGAACTGCTTTCCTTAATGGAAAGTTTGCTGAAGATTTTTACATGTGTTAGCCATAGGGTTTAGTAGACGCAAAGTACGCTAATAGATTATGCAACTTTGAGAAATCCATTTATGGATTAAAGCAATCGTCTTGTAGATGGAATATTTTTTTTCGATGAGAAAGTCAAAGAGTTTGGATTTTTGAGAAACGATGATGAGTCATGTGTATATGTCAAGGCTAGTGAGAGTATAGTTAGCTTTCTAGTTTTGATGTTAATGACATACTGCTCATAGGAAATGACATCCCGACCTTGCAGGAGGTTAAGTCCTGGCTTGGGAAGTGTTTCACTATGAAGGATCTTGGAGAAGCTACTTATATTATAGGGATAAGGATATTGAAAAGTAGGGGTAGAAGACTAATAGGACTTAGTCAGAGTACTTACACGGACAAGGTGCTGAAACATTTTAGTATGAAGAATTCCCAGAAAGGGGAACTACCAATCCAGAGTAATACCAAGCTAAGTAAGACTCAGAGTCAGAGTAATGATGCCGAGATAATGGAAATGAGTCGAGTGCCATATGCTTCCGCTGTTGGCTCGATCATGTATGCTAAGCATGGGTTTCCTTCACCATAGCAACTTGATAGGATGAATTATGGAGAAAAAGCTTCATGAATGATTTATTAGTATATTATAAGAATAATATATTAATTGAGATATCATATAATTTAACTAGTATTTATCACAAATTAATTTGGTGATCAAAAGAGACTAATTAAAAGAACGGAGACTGATTATGTAAATAAGTGATAGTTGTAGTTTAGGCTAATGGACCCTATTGATAAGGGGTGGACGAAAATCTATGGGAAACCCATAGAGTTTTCATCCAAGGCCTGTCATATGGGGGTCAGTGGATTTCTTAGGTCATAAGCAAGGGAATTATGTTTTCTAGCTGAAAACCCTAGTACCCTCAACTATAAAAGGAACCCCAAGGTTCTTGAAATCGGCCACTTGATTCATTAGAAGAAACCCTAGCTGAATTCTATAGCCTCAACCTCTCTCTCTATTTCATCCATTTCTAAGTGATGTTTGTGACTCCATTAGAGGTGCATCAATTGAGGCACTAAGCTCTTGAAGGTCAAGATCAAGGAAAGGATTGCTCGTTACTAGTAGCTAACAAGAGAGGTATTCTTCTAACCCTAGTTTAATTGTTAAATCTGAAAATTGTATGCTAGATTAGGGTTCTTGCTTCGGAAAATTAATTTCTATGTATAACATGAGGAAAACCTAGATCCAAAGCAATAGGGTTCCATGTGCACCATAGGAATGTTGTAATGCTCAAAACCCTTCAATATATATATATATATATATATATATATATATATATATATATATATATATATATATATATATATATATAGGTTGTAAAAAACACTCGACGTTAGCTAGTTGTTGGATTATATTTAAGAGATTAATTGGTTAGACGGAGATTAATCAGGGAATTAATCGGCGGCCATAAAGTGCTAATTCGTTGAATTTCGAGATATTAAATATGATCAATATCATAACAAAATTCATAAATACCACTAATATAATAACAAAATATGTTAATATGATCAATTTTGTAAAACTCGCCGAGTTGACCGATTACTCCTCCGAGTACTCGCTACTCAGCCTTTACCGAGGCGAGTTACAAAATCCCAAGTATTCTCCGATCAGCCCCTTGCTGAACTAAGCAGTGTTGTAAAACTTGATCAACTCGGTGATTAATATGTATAACTTACTTGATGATTTCCTATTTAACACACACATGTGATTATTACTATATATATCTTAAATTTTCAGTAATTATTCACAAAGTGAGACCATTATGTCTTTTTCATATTTTGTGTATTCATATATATCTTATTTTTTTTATATATTTCAATAAACTTATGATTTTGACATATACAATTTCCCTAAAAATATTTCTACATGAATTATCAAATCCAAGTACTCCTGAGTACTCGCTACTCGGTAGTCGACCGAACAGGTACCGAGTAACGAGTTCTACAACCTTGAATATGATTAATATAATACTAATCACCCATTAAATAGCTTTTATTTAGATAGATCTTCTTCAAAAGTGTTAAATTTTCATTATTTTTTACTGCTTCACGCATTGTGTAGGCAGAGGTTAATTGCCGGACGCCCTACAATCGGTTGGGTAGCACTTAGAGATTAATTGAGATCTAGTCGAGATATTTACAATACTGATATATATATATATATATATATATATATATATATATATATATATATATATATATAGAGAGAGAGAGAGAGAGAGAGAGAGAGAGAGATTCAATCATTAACATTTCTTATTTCTAGAACATCAAATACAAATTTCGACCATATAATTTTTTTTAATTAAAATCGAAAAATAATATTTATATAAATAAAAAAATACTAAAAATAATTAAAAACATAGTAACCAACACCACTCACCACCCACCTCCCACTAACCACCACCACCCATCATAATTAACCGTACGCCATCACCACACCTCATCACCATTAGCAGTCACACCCCCACCCACCACCTACACCCATCACCACCACTAACCACCACCACCCATCACTTCCACCTGTAATTACCACCCATCACCACAACCCACCACCACCCTCACCCCCACCTATCATCCCCACTAACCGTCAATACCACCATCGCTTACCATCTATCACCACTGTCACACCCCGAAAACCGAAGGCGGAAACATTTCCGGGGTTGACTCCACGTTGAGTATCAAATCCAATGTACATAGTAAGTAAAGTGAAACAAACATTACATTACATATTAAAAAATTTTACAATTTGTTTCAAAAGACACAGTTTATACAGTTGTGATACATAATATAAATATAAACAAAATGAACGAGCCTTGCACGCACACGATCCTTAACCAAGTAAGTCTTCGGGTACTTGTACTATCGTTGACCTGAGAACACAAGCAATTTGAAAATCAACATAACGCTGGTGAGTTCATAAACAGTTTTGTTTTGTGAAAATGTTTATGTTTCCTTTCTGTTTCTGAAAATGTAACACACACCAAGAAAATCCCTAATTTTCTTAAAAGTTGGTTGTTGTTTCATAAGTGTAATGTATGGTTTAGTTATCCGGCACATTGTTTTATGTCTTTAATGTATCAGTGTATTCCCAGGAAAGTCCTATACTTTCCTGAAGTGTAGTTATTGTAAAAGATGTAATGTTATTCAGTTGGTTACTCTTATCTGATTATGTGTAGGTTACCCAGGAATGCCCCATGCTTTCCTGTATGTTTGTTTTCAATGTAAAAGATGTATTCTGTTAGACCTGGTTGTGTACAAGATTTCCCAGGAAGGTCCCATACCTTCCTGAAGGTTGGTTATCATATGTAAAAGATGTAAAAGATGTAAAAGATGTAAAAGATGTAAACTGAATCCTGGTTATCTGTAAAATGTAGTATGTGATTCATTATTACTATTAGTAAATCTCTGTTATCCTAGTTGCGAGTTCCATAACCATACTAAAGACTGAACCTGTGGCAATAAGTAGTCCACAGCCTTGTGGCAATAAGTGGTCCACAATCCTTATGACTTTCGTCACCCTTGAACCATTTTGGTTCGGCTGTAGCTAGCAGCCAGGTGTGGGGTAGTCAGCCCCGTATAGATCTATACACTCAAGTCACGCTCTCTAAATCCCAGAGATTCTGGTTACGGGTGTAGTCCTCCACTCGCGTATCTCTGTGGAGTGTTCGCCGAGGACGTGTCTCCAATCATACGGAATAACAAATTTACTAATAATAATAGGATAATCCTCCATTCGCGTATCTCTGTGGAATGTTATTGAGGACAAGACAGTGTACGAATTTTATTGTTCATGTGTTATAGTGTCATGCTTTTAACTGATAAAATGTGGAAACCATTTGTGAAATATATATAAAACATAACCGTTTATAAAATCCATTTCACAAATAAATGTTTAAGTGAACTGTATGATCTACTGGTTATCAGTTACGTATATCAGTATTAAAAGCATATGAAATGTGAAACACACACACACGAAAAATAAGTTTTGTGTACAAGAAAACCCTTGTACTTTGCATGTGTTCCCCCCTGAAAACAATGAAAAACAGTGAAAAAGGTAGGGGTATGAACTCACCGGACTCGGAAACGTGTCGGTTTTGGATACTAGACGTTGGTTCGGGGTTTGATTACTCGCGATGTCCCTATGTAAAATGAAATAATGTCCATATATATACAATTAGAGATACATTCACTAATCATATGGAACATTACACTCCAATGAGGTTAAACACCTCAAAATGAGCGTTTGGAGTGACCCAGGTGACATCTTCGGACTTGTAATGGCATTAGGGACTTGGGACTTGAGTTTACTCTCCATAAGTAAACATTTAAATGAGTTTACAACCATAAAACACACCCACACATGAGTTTACGGCCGTAAACTCATGTTGGTGTGGTTTTGATGATCTAAGGGCTTAAATGGACATGGGGATTGCTAGAATGGATTTTCTAAAATGCATTGGAACACTTGGAATGAATTTAAATCATCAAAATGATTATTTTATGGGAGTTTACGGCCTAATATAGGCTCCTGGCCGTAAACTCCTTAATCTTCATGAAAATGGTGTTAAATGTTGTTAAAACAAATCATATGTGATTAATAGGATTATTCCAAGACCTAGTATGAGTTTTATGGGACATATGAGGGGTGTTATGGAGTTTACGGCCCATGAAACCCCCTTCATGGCCGTAAAATCTAATATATGGTGCTCCAAGGTGTTTCAAGGTCTAAAACTTGCATGAAAAGACTTCTAAAATTCATCTAAGGGCCTTAGGGGTGTTTAGTTTGCATTCTAACACCAAAAATTTTGGAGTTTACGGCCCAAGAACAAGCCTTGGCCGTAAACTCTTAGAAATCCCATGAATGATGTGTTTAAGGCCCTTAAAGTATTTTTGGTTGGTCCCTTGATTTATTCCAAGGCTTTTGGTGGTGTTGGATGGCTTTCTAACACCTTAGAATTGGATTTATGTCAAGTTTTGGGGAGTTTACGGCCCAAGCACTCACCTTGGCTGTAAACTCATCTAAATCCCCCAAAATTCATGTTTCAAGTGTCCAAATGCTAGAACCAAAGCCCTATAATTCATATCTAAGCCATAGAAGTGATTTGGAAGGGTTTAAGGGCATGAAAAACCCCTTTTACATGAGTTTACGGCCCAAGCTTATGCCTTGGCCGTAAACTCCTTCAAATGGCTCAAAATCAAAGTTTCAAATGTTCTAAGTCCATATCTTGAAGTCCCATAGCCATATCTAAAGTCCAATTGAGTTTAGGAAGGAGTTTAAGGGCTTAAAACCCCATTTAATGGAGTTTACGGCCCAAGCTTGCTCCTTGGCTGTAAACTCATGTTCTTGGTCCTAAAACTCAATTAGTTCATCAATTTGAAGGCTAAAGGTGTTGATTAACATGCTAGGGAGGTTACCTTAGAGATTTGAAGCCTTAAACTTGAGATTTGGACCTTAATTCTAGCTTGAGGAGAGAGGTTGTAAGAGTTTAGTGAGAAATTGGCCAAAGGCTTCAAATGGAGTCTTAAACATGTTTATATAGTGTTCGGGAATTGGACACGATAGAATTCTATCCGATACCGACGTTAAGTGGGGCTTTTGGACGTACCCGATTGAGTTACCGTAACCCGATACGGTAATTTCTAGAAATATTCCGATCACTAAAGTTGGGTGTTTAAAATGATTTCTAATGTATTTAGACACCCATTAAGTCATTTTAGGCCAACATAAACTAATGACTTAATAAAATGGCGAAATTGGAAACGAAATTGAAAATAACGTTTGGTTGATCGGATCGGATTACAAGTTGTGATACAAGAAGTGACATGAAATTTCGGGTTGTTACATTATCCCCCCGTTAGAGGGAATTTCGTCCCGAAATTCAAGACAAGAAATAAGATAATATACGATTCATTGACCTTGAAAGAGTTGTGGATATTTTTGTTTAATCGAGTCTTCTCGCTCCCAAGTGAACTCCGGTCCCCGCTTGGCATTCCAGCAAACCTTCACCAACGGGATGCGACTCTGTTTTGTACGTTTGACTTCTCGATCCATGATTTCGATTGGTTCCTCCACAAAGTTGAGGTTTTCATCGACCTCAATCTCGTCTAACGGAATCACTAGGGTTTCATGGATAGGCACTTCTTGAGGCTTGAAACATGAAAGACGGGATGGATGTTACTAAGTTCGTGAGGTAAATGAAGTTTATAGGCTACCGGACCAACTCTGGCGATGATTTCAAATGGTCCAATGTACCTCGGATTAAGTTTTCCACGTTTACCAAAGCGTACAGTGCCTTTCCAGGGCGAGACCTTCAACAAAACACGGTCCCCAACCTGGAATTCTAGTGGTTTCCGACGATTATCAGCGTAACTCTTCTGACGATCGCGCGAGGCCTTTAGTCGTTCACGGATTTGGATAATTTTCTCAGTGGTTTCACGGATGATTTCAGGACCGGTAAGTGCACTGTCGGGGACTCGACTCTTGGCTAACTGTGTATCTCCTACCTCGGCCCAGCACAGAGGGGATCTGCACTTGCGACCGTATAGAGCTTCGAACGGGGCAGCCCTAATGCTGGTGTGGTAGCTGTTGTTGTATGAGAATTCGATCAATGGTAGATATGCGTCCCACGACTTTCCAAATTCAATGACACATGCCCTAAGCATGTCCTCCAGAGTTTGGATTGTTCTCTCGCTTTGACCATCAGTCTGAGGATGGTATGCCGTGCTCATGTCTAGCTGGGTTCCAAGGGCTTTCTGAAGAGATTGCCAAAAGCGGGAAGTAAACCTGCTATCTCGATCAGAGATAATGGATGTAGGTACGCCGTGTAGTCGGACTACCTCTTGAATATATATCCGTGTGAGTCTTTCCATCTTGTATGATTCTTTAATTGGCACGAAGTGAGCTGATTTTGTCAAACGATCGACAATCACCCAAATGGTATCATACCCATTCAAGCACTTGGGTAGTTTGGTGATGAAATCCAAGGTGATCATCTCCCATTTCCATTCAGGTATCTCAGGTTGCTGGAGCAGACCCGAGGGTTTCTGATGTTCAACTTTTACCTTGGCGCAAGTCAAACACTTGCCCACATATGAAGCTATCTCAGCCTTCATATTTGGCCACCAATATTGCTTCTTGAGATCTAAGTACATCTTATCAGAGCCCGGGTGAACAGAGTATCTGGTTCTATGTGCTTCCTCCATGACTAACTCTCTAAATCTTCCAGACTTGGGAATCCAGATTCGATCCATAAAACAATGGACTCCGTCACTTCTGATCTCAAGTTTCTTTTCCATACCTCTCAAAGCTTTAGTTGTCATGTTCTCAGGTTTCAGGGCTTCTAACTAAGCTTCTCGGATTTGCACGGGTAGGTTGGAATGGATGGTTATCGACTGACTCTTCACTTTGTTGCTGGTACACTCCTTTCGACTAAGGGCATCTGCTACCACATTGGCCTTGCCGGGATGGTAGCGGATTTCACACTCATAATCACTGAGTAGTTCTACCCATCGCCTTTGTCTCATGTTCAGGTCTTTTTGGTCAAAGATATGTTGCAGGCTCTTATGATCAGTAAAGATCGTGCACTTGGTTCCGTAAAGGTAATGCCTCCAAATCTTCAATGCAAAAACCACGGCTCCTAGCTCCAAGTCATGTGTGGTATAGTTGACCTCGTGTGTTTTCAACTGCCTAGAGGCATAAGCAATCACTTTTCCTCTCTGCATATGCACACAGCCTAAACCTTGAGTAGACGCATCGCAGTAGACAACAAAGTCCTCTGTCCCTTCGGGTAGGGATAGGACAGGCGCGCTGCACAAAGCTTTCTTCAACGTCTGAAATGCGGTCTCTTGTTTATCACTCCAACAAAAGGGTACACCTTTCTGTGTTAGAGTGGTTAGAGGTTTGGCGATTCGGGAAAAGTTTTGGATGAACCTTCGATAATAGCCAGCGAGACCCAAGAATTGTCGGATTTCTGTGGGTGTCTTCGGTGCTGACCAATTCTCTATTGCCTTAATCTTGGAAGGATCAACATGAATACCCTCCTCACTTATCACATGACCAAGGAAAGTTACCTTCCGTATCCAGAACTCACATTTTGAAAACTTCGCGTATAACTTCTCGGATTGCAGGGTCTCCAACACTAACCTCAAGTGTTGTTTGTGGTCTTCTTCACTTCGGGAATAGACGAGTATGTCATCGATGAATACTATGACAAATTTATCCAAATAAGGACGACACACCCGGTTCATCAGATCCATAAACACTGCCGGTGCGTTGGTTAAACCGAAGGGCATCACTACGAACTCGTAGTGTCCATATCGAGTCCTAAAAGCTGTTTTGGGCACATCACTTTCATGAACTCGCAACTGATGGTACCCTGACTGAAGGTCTATCTTAGAGAAGTAACTGGCTCCCTGGAGTTGATCGAAAAGGTCATCTATTCGAGGAAGAGGATATCGGTGTTTGACAGTCAACTTGTTTAGCTCACGATAATCAATACACATACGAAAGGATCCATCCTTCTTCTTGACAAACAAAACCGGAGCTCCCCAGGGTGAGGAACTCGGTCTAATGAATCCTATGTTAAGCAACTCGTTAAGTTGACTGGATAACTCCTGCATCTCTGCTGGAGCTAAGCGAGACGGAGACTTCGCTACAGGAGTAGCCCCAGGAATTAGGTCAATACGGAACTCGACCTGACGTTCGGGAGGAATTCCTGGAAGCTCTTCGGGAAACACATCAGGAAAATTACAGACCTCGGGGATGCTCGCGAGGTCTTTAACTTCTTGTTTCTCATTGATTATATGGGCTAAGAATGCAATACACTCCTTTCGCAGGAGTTTCTGAGCTTTGATGCAGGAAATGATATGAAGGTTGGAACCGAGTTTATCGCCATAGATCACTAGAGTTTGACCCGATGGAAGATTAAGACGGATGGCTTTTTCGAAGCAAAGGATATCTGCATGATTGGGACTCAACCAATCCATGCCAATAATGACATCAAAACTCTTTATGGATACGGGCATAAGATCGATAGGAAATGAATGGTCGTTTAAGGTGAGAATGCAATTTACGAATACCTCACTCGCACTCTCTTTCTCTCCGTTTGCCATTTCGACGGTAAACATTTCGGTTAGAGGTTGAGAATCATGTTTTAGGTTATATTTGAATGCATGACTAATAAAACTTCTTTCAGCGCCTGAATCGAAAAGAATATTAGCATACGAGTTGTCGAGAAGAAATGTACCCGAGACAACATTGGGATCAGCAACTGCTTCTTCTCGTCCCATAGCAAGGACCCTTCCTGTGTTGCCAGCAACAGTCTTCTTTGGGCAGTTCCTTTTAAAGTGCCCGGCTTCACCACAGTTATAACAGGCTTGACCAACACCTGTTCCAGAGGATTGATTCGCTGATTGAGTCGGAGCTTTGTAGTATCGAACAGTGTGCCCCTTCTTACCACAATTGGTACAGGATAGTTCTCGACAGGGACCAGGGTTGTGGTGATACTTGCATTTTTCACATAGAGGGAGGTTACCAACATATTGGTTGGTAGGAGTTGGTGCTGTGGATCCTACAACAGAAGCAGCAACTACGGGGGTAGTAGCAGCATGAACTGCTACTGTTTGTTGTCTTTTGGAGGAGCCTTGGGAAGATTGACCCTTCTTTTTCTTCCAGAATTTTCTTTTCTCGCCACTGCTTTTGGTCGACTCTGGGGTAGCAGTTGTGGCTTCCTCAATATCATCACTATGATGAATTATAGCTTAGGCTAGAGTTTTAGCACTGTCATAAGTATCTGGGCGAGCAGCTAAAACATGACCTTTGGTCAGATTGGTTAACCCCCCAATAAACCTCTCAATCTTTTTGCTTTCAGGAGTGACTAGTCCAAGGCAGAGAAGGGCAAGATCATCAAATCGGGAAGTGTAGGCAGCAATGTCGGAACCTTTCATCTTTAGGTTCCAGAGCTCGTGCTCTAGCTTCTGCATTTCGCCTCTGGGACAATATTCGGCAAGGAGGAGTTCTTTCATAGTCTCCCAGCCCATGGCATTGGCTACGGGGAGAGTTAAGGATTTGACTCGGCCATTCCACCAAGTCAATGCTTTATCAAGGAAGGTACAAGCTGCGAACTTAACCTTATCGGGCTCATCACAGGCACAAATTTCGAAGATGGATTCGATTCTCTCGAACCATCGGGATAAGGAAATGACACCACCAGTGCCATTGAAGAAAGAAGGCTTCGCATTCATGAAATCCTTATAGGAACCCTCCTTACGGCGTTCCTGATTACCATCTTGATTTTGATTACTACCTCCTGAACCACCGGTATTTAGCTGGGACATGGCAGCTGCCACCGCGGCGGTAACAGCTCTTTGAAATAACACGGGATCGATTTCAGGAGGAGGTGGTGGAGGGTTGTTGGAGTTGGATCTTCTTCTGGGAGGCATCTTGATCTAATAAGATCAATAAAGAGAGAGGATGATAAGTCCTCTGAATCGAAAGATATGATAGGTATTAACTCCAATTAAGCGGTAAAGCAGGAAAGAGTTATTGAAGCAAGTAAACTATCGATAACGAAATGTTCAGGGGTCTAAACATGAACGATGATTTGAGAAATACTCCCATAGTATTTCATGATTTGCTACGATACTAACTCGATGTTTGTGGTATTAGGGTAAGTTTTAGGCATGCCGCCTATCACAATCACTCCCAAGCACATGTTGGTCGTGTCTCGAATGAATATAGTTGGCCAGGCTATATTGACCCTAGACACGACTACATAACTGCCCAGGTTTAACTGCAATACACAACACCCATTTACTTATGTTTTGTTCTATTTATAGATACGAATCTCGACGGTTCGGTATACTTGTATATTTCTGAAAATACTTGTAGTCTGAAGATACTTTTATTTCAGAGCACATAGGCCCTTTTAGTGTTTATAGTTTTATACCATGTAAGGTTTGGTATACTTTATTCACTATAAACAAGGACTCTGATACCAATCTGTCACACCCCGAAAACCGAAGGCGGAAACATTTCCGGGGTTGACTCCACGTTGAGTATCAAATCCAATGTACATAGTAAGTAAAGTGAAACAAACATTACATTACATATTAAAAATTTTACAATTTGTTTCAAAAGACACAGTTTATACAGTTGTGATACATAATATAAATATAAACAAAATGAACGAGCCTTGCACGCACACGATCCTTAACCAAGTAAGTCTTCGGGTACCTGTACTATTGTTGACCTGAGAACACAAGCAATTTGAAAATTAACATAACGCTGGTGAGTTCATAAGCAGTTTTGTTTTGTGAAAATGTTTATGTTTCCTTTCTGTTTCTGAAAATGTAACACACACCAAGAAAATCCCATATTTTCTTAAAAGTTGGTTGTTGTTTCATAAGTGTAATGTATGGTTTAGTTATCCGGCACATTGTTTTATGTCTTTAATGTATCAATGTATTCCCAGGAAAGTCCTATACTTTCCTGAAGTGTAGTTATTGTAAAAGATGTAATGTTATTCAGTTGGTTACTCTTATCTGATTATGTGTAGGTTACCCAGGAATGCCCCATGCTTTCCTGTATGTTTGTTTTCAATGTAAAAGATGTATTCTGTTAGACCTGGTTGTGTACAAGATTTCCCAGGAAGGTCCCATACCTTCCTGAAGGTTGGTTATCATATGTAAAAGATGTAAAAGATGTAAACTGAATCCTGGTTATCTGTAAAATGTAGTATGTGATTCATTATTACTATTAGTAAATCTCTGTTATCCTAGTTGCGAGTTCCATAACCATACTAAAGACTGAACCTGTGGCAATAAGTAGTCCACAGCCTTGTGGCAATAAGTGGTCCACAATCCTTATGACTTTCGTCACCCTTGAACCATTTTGGTTCGGCTGTAGCTAGCAGCCAGGTGTGGGGTAGTCAGCCCCGTATAGATCTATACACTCAAGTCACGCTCTCTAAATCCCAGAGATTCTGGTTACGGGTGTAGTCCTCCACTCGCGTATCTCTGTGGAGTGTTCGCCGAGGACGTGTCTCCAATCATACGGAATAACAAATTTACTAATAATAATAGGATAATCCTCCATTCGCGTATCTCTGTGGAATGTTACTGAGGACAAGACAGTGTACGAATTTTATTGTTCATGTGTTATAGTGTCATGCTTTTAACTGATAAAATGTGGAAACCATTTGTGAAATATATATAAAACATAACCGTTTATAAAATCCATTTCACAAATAAATGTTTAAGTGAACTGTATGATCTACTGGTTATCAGTTACGTATATCAGTATTAAAAGCATATGAAATGTGAAACACACACACACGAAAAATAAGTTTTGTGTACAAGAAAACCCTTGTACTTTGCATGTGTTCCCCCCTGAAAACAATGAAAAACAGTGAAAAAGGTAGGGGTATGAACTCACCGGACTCGGAAACGTGTCGGTTTTGGATACTAGACGTTGGTTCGGGGTTTGATTACTCGCGATGTCCCTATGTAAAATGAAATAATGTCCATATATATACAATTAGAGATACATTCACTAATCATATGGAACATTACACTCCAATGAGGTTAAACACCTCAAAATGAGCGTTTGGAGTGACCCAGGTGACATCTTCGGACTTGTAATGGCATTAGGGACTTGGGACTTGAGTTTACTCTCCATAAGTAAACATTTAAATGAGTTTACAACCATAAAACACACCCACACATGAGTTTACGGCCGTAAACTCATGTTGGTGTGGTTTTGATGATCTAAGGGCTTAAATGGACATGGGGATTGCTAGAATGGATTTTCTAAAATGCATTGGAACACTTGGAATGAATTTAAATCATCAAAATGATTATTTTATGGGAGTTTACGGCCTAATATAGGCTCCTGGCCGTAAACTCCTTAATCTTCATGAAAATGGTGTTAAATGTTGTTAAAACAAATCATATGTGATTAATAGGATTATTCCAAGACCTAGTATGAGTTTTATGGGACATATGAGGGGTGTTATGGAGTTTACGGCCCATGAAACCCCCTTCATGGCCGTAAAATCTAATATATGGTGCTCCAAGGTGTTTCAAGGTCTAAAACTTGCATGAAAAGACTTCTAAAATTCATCTAAGGGCCTTAGGGGTGTTTAGTTTGCATTCTAACACCAAAAATTTTGGAGTTTACGGCCCAAGAACAAGCCTTGGCCGTAAACTCTTAGAAATCCCATGAATGATGTGTTTAAGGCCCTTAAAGTATTTTTGGTTGGTCCCTTGATTTATTCCAAGGCTTTTGGTGGTGTTGGATGGCTTTCTAACACCTTAGAATTGGATTTATGTCAAGTTTTGGGGAGTTTACGGCCCAAGCACTCACCTTGGCTGTAAACTCATCTAAATCCCCCAAAATTCATGTTTCAAGTGTCCAAATGCTAGAACCAAAGCCCTATAATTCATATCTAAGCCATAGAAGTGATTTGGAAGGGTTTAAGGGCATGAAAAACCCCTTTTACATGAGTTTACGGCCCAAGCTTATGCCTTGGCCGTAAACTCCTTCAAATGGCTCAAAATCAAAGTTTCAAATGTTCTAAGTCCATATCTTGAAGTCCCATAGCCATATCTAAAGTCCAATTGAGTTTAGGAAGGAGTTTAAGGGCTTAAAACCCCATTTAATGGAGTTTACGGCCCAAGCTTGCTCCTTGGCTGTAAACTCATGTTCTTGGTCCTAAAACTCAATTAGTTCATCAATTTGAAGGCTAAAGGTGTTGATTAACATGCTAGGGAGGTTACCTTAGAGATTTGAAGCCTTAAACTTGAGATTTGGACCTTAATTCTAGCTTGAGGAGAGAGGTTGTAAGAGTTTAGTGAGAAATTGGCCAAAGGCTTCAAATGGAGTCTTAAACATGTTTATATAGTGTTCGGGAATTGGACACGATAGAATTCTATCCGATACCGACGTTAAGTGGGGCTTTTGGACGTACCCGATTGAGTTACCGTAACCCGATACGGTAATTTCTAGAAATATTCCGATCACTAAAGTTGGGTGTTTAAAATGATTTCTAATGTATTTAGACACCCATTAAGTCATTTTAGGCCAACATAAACTAATGACTTAATAAAATGGCGAAATTGGAAACGAAATTGAAAATAACGTTTGGTTGATCGGATCGGATTACAAGTTGTGATACAAGAAGTGACATGAAATTTCGGGTTGTTACATTATCCCCCCGTTAGAGGGAATTTCGTCCCGAAATTCAAGACAAGAAATAAGATAATATACGATTCATTGACCTTGAAAGAGTTGTGGATATTTTTGTTTAATCGAGTCTTCTCGCTCCCAAGTGAACTCCGGTCCCCGCTTGGCATTCCAGCAAACCTTCACCAACGGGATGCGACTCTGTTTTGTACGTTTGACTTCTCGATCCATGATTTCGATTGGTTCCTCCACAAAGTTGAGGTTTTCATCGACCTCAATCTCGTCTAACGGAATCACTAGGGTTTCATGGATAGGCACTTCTTGAGGCTTGAAACATGAAAGACGGGATGGATGTTACTAAGTTCGTGAGGTAAATGAAGTTTATAGGCTACCGGACCAACTCTGGCGATGATTTCAAATGGTCCAATGTACCTCGGATTAAGTTTTCCACGTTTACCAAAGCGTACAGTGCCTTTCCAGGGCGAGACCTTCAACAAAACACGGTCCCCAACCTGGAATTCTAGTGGTTTCCGACGATTATCAGCGTAACTCTTCTGACGATCGCGCGAGGCCTTTAGTCGTTCACGGATTTGGATAATTTTCTCAGTGGTTTCACGGATGATTTCAGGACCGGTAAGTGCACTGTCGGGGACTCGACTCTTGGCTAACTGTGTATCTCCTACCTCGGCCCAGCACAGAGGGGATCTGCACTTGCGACCGTATAGAGCTTCGAACGGGGCAGCCCTAATGCTGGTGTGGTAGCTGTTGTTGTATGAGAATTCGATCAATGGTAGATATGCGTCCCACGACTTTCCAAATTCAATGACACATGCCCTAAGCATGTCCTCCAGAGTTTGGATTGTTCTCTCGCTTTGACCATCAGTCTGAGGATGGTATGCCGTGCTCATGTCTAGCTGGGTTCCAAGGGCTTTCTGAAGAGATTGCCAAAAGCGGGAAGTAAACCTGCTATCTCGATCAGAGATAATGGATGTAGGTACGCCGTGTAGTCGGACTACCTCTTGAATATATATCCGTGTGAGTCTTTCCATCTTGTATGATTCTTTAATTGGCACGAAGTGAGCTGATTTTGTCAAACGATCGACAATCACCCAAATGGTATCATACCCATTCAAGCACTTGGGTAGTTTGGTGATGAAATCCAAGGTGATCATCTCCCATTTCCATTCAGGTATCTCAGGTTGCTGGAGCAGACCCGAGGGTTTCTGATGTTCAACTTTTACCTTGGCGCAAGTCAAACACTTGCCCACATATGAAGCTATCTCAGCCTTCATATTTGGCCACCAATATTGCTTCTTGAGATCTAAGTACATCTTATCAGAGCCCGGGTGAACAGAGTATCTGGTTCTATGTGCTTCCTCCATGACTAACTCTCTAAATCTTCCAGACTTGGGAATCCAGATTCGATCCATAAAACAATGGACTCCGTCACTTCTGATCTCAAGTTTCTTTTCCATACCTCTCAAAGCTTTAGTTGTCATGTTCTCAGGTTTCAGGGCTTCTAACTAAGCTTCTCGGATTTGCACGGGTAGGTTGGAATGGATGGTTATCGACTGACTCTTCACTTTGTTGCTGGTACTCTCCTTTCGACTAAGGGCATCTGCTACCACATTGGCCTTGCCGGGATGGTAGCGGATTTCACACTCATAATCACTGAGTAGTTCTACCCATCGCCTTTGTCTCATGTTCAGGTCTTTTTGGTCAAAGATATGTTGCAGGCTCTTATGATCAGTAAAGATCGTGCACTTGGTTCCGTAAAGGTAATGCCTCCAAATCTTCAATGCAAAAACCACGGCTCCTAGCTCCAAGTCATGTGTGGTATAGTTGACCTCGTGTGTTTTCAACTGCCTAGAGGCATAAGCAATCACTTTTCCTCTCTGCATATGCACACAGCCTAAACCTTGAGTAGACGCATCGCAGTAGACAACAAAGTCCTCTGTCCCTTCGGGTAGGGATAGGACAGGCGCGCTGCACAAAGCTTTCTTCAACGTCTGAAATGCGGTCTCTTGTTTATCACTCCAACAAAAGGGTACACCTTTCTGTGTTAGAGTGGTTAGAGGTTTGGCGATTCGGGAAAAGTTTTGGATGAACCTTCGATAATAGCCAGCGAGACCCAAGAATTGTCGGATTTCTATGGGTGTCTTCGGTGCTGACCAATTCTCTATTGCCTTAATCTTGGAAGGATCAACATGAATACCCTCCTCACTTATCACATGACCAAGGAAAGTTACCTTCCGTATCCAGAACTCACATTTTGAAAACTTCGCGTATAACTTCTCGGATTGCAGGGTCTCCAACACTAACCTCAAGTGTTGTTTGTGGTCTTCTTCACTTCGGGAATAGACGAGTATGTCATCGATGAATACTATGACAAATTTATCCAAATAAGGACGACACACCCGGTTCATCAGATCCATAAACACTGCCGGTGCGTTGGTTAAACCGAAGGGCATCACTACGAACTCGTAGTGTCCATATCGAGTCCTAAAAGCTGTTTTGGGCACATCACTTTCATGAACTCGCAACTGATGGTACCCTGACTGAAGGTCTATCTTAGAGAAGTAACTGGCTCCCTGGAGTTGATCGAAAAGGTCATCTATTCGAGGAAGAGGATATCGGTGTTTGACAGTCAACTTGTTTAGCTCACGATAATCAATACACATACGAAAGGATCCATCCTTCTTCTTGACAAACAAAACCGGAGCTCCCCAGGGTGAGGAACTCGGTCTAATGAATCCTATGTTAAGCAACTCGTTAAGTTGACTGGATAACTCCTGCATCTCTGCTGGAGCTAAGCGAGACGGAGACTTCGCTACAGGAGTAGCCCCAGGAATTAGGTCAATACGGAACTCGACCTGACGTTCGGGAGGAATTCCTGGAAGCTCTTCGGGAAACACATCAGGAAAATTACAGACCTCGGGGATGCTCGCGAGGTCTTTAACTTCTTGTTTCTCATTGATTATATGGGCTAAGAATGCAATACACTCCTTTCGCAGGAGTTTCTGAGCTTTGATGCAGGAAATGATATGAAGGTTGGAACCGAGTTTATCGCCATAGATCACTAGAGTTTGACCCGATGGAAGATTAAGACGGATGGCTTTTTCGAAGCAAAGGATATCTGCATGATTGGGACTCAACCAATCCATGCCAATAATGACATCAAAACTCTTTATGGATACGGGCATAAGATCGATAGGAAATGAATGGTCGTTTAAGGTGAGAATGCAATTTACGAATACCTCACTCGCACTCTCTTTCTCTCCGTTTGCCATTTCGACGGTAAACATTTCGGTTAGAGGTTGAGAATCATGTTTTAGGTTATATTTGAATGCATGACTAATAAAACTTCTTTCAGCGCCTGAATCGAAAAGAATATTAGCATACGAGTTGTCGAGAAGAAATGTACCCGAGACAACATTGGGATCAGCAACTGCTTCTTCTCGTCCCATAGCAAGGACCCTTCCTGTGTTGCCAGCAACAGTCTTCTTTGGGCAGTTCCTTTTAAAGTGCCCGGCTTCACCACAGTTATAACAGGCTTGACCAACACCTGTTCCAGAGGATTGATTCGCTGATTGAGTCGGAGCTTTGTAGTATCGAACAGTGTGCCCCTTCTTACCACAATTGGTACAGGATAGTTCTCGACAGGGACCAGGGTTGTGGTGATACTTGCATTTTTCACATAGAGGGAGGTTACCAACATATTGGTTGGTAGGAGTTGGTGCTGTGGATCCTACAACAGAAGCAGCAACTACGGGGGTAGTAGCAGCATGAACTGCTACTGTTTGTTGTCTTTTGGAGGAGCCTTGGGAAGATTGACCCTTCTTTTTCTTCCAGAATTTTCTTTTCTCGCCACTGCTTTTGGTCGACTCTGGGGTAGCAGTTGTGGCTTCCTCAATATCATCACTATGATGAATTATAGCTTAGGCTAGAGTTTTAGCACTGTCATAAGTATCTGGGCGAGCAGCTAAAACATGACCTTTGGTCAGATTGGTTAACCCCCCAATAAACCTCTCAATCTTTTTGCTTTCAGGAGTGACTAGTCCAAGGCAGAGAAGGGCAAGATCATCAAATCGGGAAGTGTAGGCAGCAATGTCGGAACCTTTCATCTTTAGGTTCCAGAGCTCGTGCTCTAGCTTCTGCATTTCGCCTCTGGGACAATATTCGGCAAGGAGGAGTTCTTTCATAGTCTCCCAGCCCATGGCATTGGCTACGGGGAGAGTTAAGGATTTGACTCGGCCATTCCACCAAGTCAATGCTTTATCAAGGAAGGTACAAGCTGCGAACTTGACCTTATCGGGCTCATCACAGGCACAAATTTCGAAGATGGATTCGATTCTCTCGAACCATCGGGATAAGGAAATGACACCACCAGTGCCATTGAAGAAAGAAGGCTTCGCATTCATGAAATCCTTATAGGAACCCTCCTTACGGCGTTCCTGATTACCATCTTGATTTTGATTACTACCTCCTGAACCACCGGTATTTAGCTGGGACATGGCAGCTGCCACCGCGGCGGTAACAGCTGTTTGAAATAACACGGGATCGATTTCAGGAGGAGGTGGTGGAGGGTTGTTGGAGTTGGATCTTCTTCTGGGAGGCATCTTGATCTAATAAGATCAATAAAGAGAGAGGATGATAAGTCCTCTGAATCGAAAGATATGATAGGTATTAACTCCAATTAAGCGGTAAAGCAGGAAAGAGTTATTGAAGCAAGTAAACTATCGATAACGAAATGTTCAGGGGTCTAAACATGAACGATGATTTGAGAAATACTCCCATAGTATTTCATGATTTGCTACGATACTAACTCGATGTTTGTGGTATTAGGGTAAGTTTTAGGCATGCCGCCTATCACAATCACTCCCAAGCACATGTTGGTCGTGTCTCGAATGAATATAGTTGGCCAGGCTATATTGACCCTAGACACGACTACATAACTGCCCAGGTTTAACTGCAATACACAACACCCATTTACTTATGTTTTGTTCTATTTATAGATACGAATCTCGACGGTTCGGTATACTTGTATATTTCTGAAAATACTTGTAGTCTGAAGATACTTTTATTTCAGAGCACATAGGCCCTTTTAGTGTTTATAGTTTTATACCATGTAAGGTTTGGTATATTTATTCACTATAAACAAGGACTCTGATACCAATCTGTCACACCCCGAAAACCGAAGGCGGAAACATTTCCGGGGTTGACTCCACGTTGAGTATCAAATCCAATGTACATAGTAAGTAAAGTGAAACAAACATTACATTACATATTAAAAATTTTACAATTTGTTTCAAAAGACACAGTTTATACAGTTGTGATACATAATATAAATATAAACAAAATGAACGAGCCTTGCACGCACACGATCCTTAACCAAGTAAGTCTTCGGGTACCTGTACTATTGTTGACCTGAGAACACAAGCAATTTGAAAATTAACATAACGCTGGTGAGTTCATAAGCAGTTTTGTTTTGTGAAAATGTTTATGTTTCCTTTCTGTTTCTGAAAATGTAACACACACCAAGAAAATCCCATATTTTCTTAAAAGTTGGTTGTTGTTTCATAAGTGTAATGTATGGTTTAGTTATCCGGCACATTGTTTTATGTCTTTAATGTATCAATGTATTCCCAGGAAAGTCCTATACTTTCCTGAAGTGTAGTTATTGCAAAAGATGTAATGTTATTCAGTTGGTTACTCTTATCTGATTATGTGTAGGTTACCCAGGAATGCCCCATGCTTTCCTGTATGTTTGTTTTCAATGTAAAAGATGTATTCTGTTAGACCTGGTTGTGTACAAGATTTCCCAGGAAGGTCCCATACCTTCCTGAAGGTTGGTTATCATATGTAAAAGATGTAAAAGATGTAAACTGAATCCTGGTTATCTGTAAAATGTAGTATGTGATTCATTATTACTATTAGTAAATCTCTGTTATCCTAGTTGCGAGTTCCATAACCATACTAAAGACTGAACCTGTGGCAATAAGTAGTCCACAGCCTTGTGGCAATAAGTGGTCCACAATCCTTATGACTTTCGTCACCCTTGAACCATTTTGGTTCGGCTGTAGCTAGCAGCTAGGTGTGGGGTAGTCAGCCCCATATAGATCTATACACTCAAGTCACGCTCTCTAAATCCCAGAGATTCTGGTTACGGGTGTAGTCCTCCACTCGCGTATCTCTGTGGAGTGTTCGCCGAGGATGTGTCTCCAATCATACGGAATAACAAATTTACTAATAATAATAGGATAATCCTCCATTCGCGTATCTCTGTGGAATGTTACCGAGGACAAGACAATGTACGAATTATATTGTTCATGTGTTATAGTGTCATGCTTTTAACTGATAAAATGTGGAAACCATTTGTGAAATATATATAAAACATAACCGTTTATAAAATCCATTTCACAAATAAATGTTTAAGTGAACTGTATGATCTACTGGTTATCAGTTACGTATATCAGTATTAAAAGCATATGAAATGTGAAACACACACACACGAAAAATAATTTTTGAGTACAAGAAAACCCTTGTACTTTTCTTGTGTTCCCCCCTGAAAACAATGAAAAACAGTGAAAAAGGTAGGGGTATGAACTCACCGGACTCGGAAACGTGTCGGTTTTGGATACTAGACGTTGGTTCGGGGTTTGATTACTCGCGATGTCCCTATGTAAAATGAAATAATGTCCATATATATATATATATACAATTAGAGACACATTCACTAATCATATGGAACATTACACTCCAATGAGGTTAAACACCTCAAAACGAGCGTTTGGAGTGACCCGGGTGACATCTTCGGACTTGTAATGGCACTAGGGACTTGGGACTTGAGTTTACTCTCCATAAGTAAACATTTAAATGAGTTTACAACCATAAAACACACCCACACATGAGTTTACGGCCGTAAACTCATGTTGGTGTGGTTTTGATGATCTAAGGGCTTAAATGGACATGGGGATTGCTAGAATGGATTTTCTAAAATGCATTGGAACACTTGGAATGAATTTAAATCATCAAAATGATTATTTTATGGGAGTTTACAGCCTAATATAGGCTCCTGGCCGTAAACTCCTTAATCTTCATGAAAATGGTGTTAAATGTTGTTAAAACAAATCATATGTGATTAATAGGATTATTCCAAGACCTAGTATGAGTTTTATGGGACATATGAGGGGTGTTATGGAGTTTACGGCCCATGAAACCCCCTTCATGGCCGTAAACTCTAATATATGGTGCTCCAAGGTGTTTCAAGGTCTAAAACTTGCATGAAAAGACTTCTAAAATTCATCTAAGGGCCTTAGGGGTGTTTAGTATGCATTCTAACACCAAAAATTTTGGAGTTTACGGCCCAACAACAAACCTTGGCCGTAAACTCTTAGAAATCCCATGAATGATGTGTTTAAGGCCCTTAAAGTATTTTTGGTTGGTCCCTTGATTTATTCCAAGGCTTTTGGTGGTGTTGGATGGCTTTCTAACACCTTAGAATTGGATTTATGTCAAGTTTTGGGGAGTTTACGGCCCAAGCACTCACCTTGGCCGTAAACTCATCTAAATCCCCCAAAATTCATGTTTCAAGTGTCCAAATGCTAGAACCAAAGCCCTATAATTCATATCTAAGCCATAGAAGTGATTTGGAAGGGTTTAAGGGCATGAAAAACCCCTTTTACATGAGTTTACGGCCCAAGCTTATGCCTTGGCCATAAACTCCTTCAAATGGCTCAAAATCAAAGTTTCAAATGTTCTAAGTCCATATCTTGAAGTCCCATAGCCATATCTAAAGTCCAATTGAGTTTAGGAAGGAGTTTAAGGGCTTAAAACCCCATTTAATGGAGTTTACGGCCCAAGCTTGCTCCTTGGCTGTAAACTCATGTTCTTGGTCCTAAAACGCAATTAGTTCATCAATTTGAAGGCTAAAGGTGTTGATTAACATGCTAGGGAGGTTACCTTAGAGATTTGAAGCCTTAAACTTGAGATTTGGACCTTAATTCTAGCTTGAGGAGAGAGGTTGTAAGAGTTTAGTGAGAAATTGGCCAAAGGCTTCAAATGGAGTCTTAAACATGTTTATATAGTGTTCGGGAATTGGACACGATAGAATTCTATCCGATACCGACGTTAAGTGGGGCTTTTGGACGTACCCGATTGAGTTACCGTAACCCGATACGGTAATTTCTAGAAATATTCCGATCACTAAAGTTGGGTGTTTAAAATGATTTCTAATGTATTTAGACACCCATTAAGTCATTTTAGGCCAACATAAACTAATGACTTAATAAAATGGCGAAATTGGAAACGAAATTGAAAATAACGTTTGGTTGATCGGATCGGATTACAAGTTGTGATACAAGAAGTGACATGAAATTTCGGGTTGTTACAACCACTCACCATAAACCACCCATAACTACTACCAACCACGTATCACCATCACCAACACCCACCACCCCCACTACCCACCCTCATAACCACCACCATCCATCTCCACCACCAACCACCACCTACTACCGTTTGCTACTTACAACTGCCACTACCATATGTTATTAAATGTATATAATCAAATAAATCAAATGTGTTTATATGTATTTAATCATATAAATCACATGTGATTCAATACATATAATTACATGTGATTATTTTTGGATTAATGTCTAAGTCCATAACTATAATTGGTAAGACTTGACCCGACCCGGCATGGTCCATTTGGGTTGCATGGCATCATGCATTTGGATAGACTATAATGAGAGAAATAACACTTAAGGTTTGTTAATATATTATAAGTTATAATATATATTAATAAGATTATTTAGTTAGTATTGATCAAGAATTAATCTAGAATTAATTAAGTGATCAAAAGAAGACTAATTAAATATATGGGTTGATTGTGTAAATCATCCATACTTGTATAGTGGGCTAATACTCTATGGATTATCAAGTTGGGATAAAACCCATATGATGCTCCATGGATGCTCCATGGTGTTTTTGAACCCATGGATCCAAGGAAATGGAAAGCCATGACAATTAGGGTTTACCCTAATTGTAACAACTATATAAGATCATATTCTTTGGCAAAATCGGGACTATGAGTGAGAGAAGGGCTAGCCGATTTTAGAAGTGTTCAAGTTTCTCTCAAGTTATTCCAAGGGTATTTGGTGTTGTGTGATCCATTTGAGGTGTCACACTTGGGGCACTAGGCACTCAAGCTTCTTGAGAACATTCTACATCAAAGAGGTATGTATTCTATCTTGTTATATTCATTGTTTTTGTATGCTAGATTAGGATAATACCTTGGATGTTCATAACTTCATATTTGCATGTATAATAGAGAAAACATAGATCTAAGGTATATAGGGTTGCATGTACACTTAGGAGTGTTAGAATGCTCAAAACCAAACAATTATATGTATCTAATCATAGATGATTTATCTAGAGTAGATTTGTTTTCATGTTATCGATATAATAATTTTTCTTATGTATTTAATCACGTGTGGTTATATGGATTTAATAAGATATGATTAATGTTGACAAAGAACAAATTTTGAATCTACAATACAAATACAAATCTTGAATACATAAATCACATGTCACTAAATACATGAGAACAAATATTGAATCGATAAAACAAAAACTTATCTTGTCCATATATATATATATATATATATATATATATATATATATATATATATATATATATACATATATACATATATATATATATATATATATATATATATATATATATATCATATCTGATTAGATACATATAATTACATGTAATTAAATACAATAATTATTGAATCAAGAATGCGAAAATAAGACTTGTCCACATAAATCATATGTTATTAGATACATATAGTCACATGTTATTATACATATCTAATTATTCATTTTTTTTCATACTTGATTCAATAGTCGTGCTCATTTACTTAATCATATATGATTATATATCCAATCACAAATGATTTAAAGGGACAAGATTCGTTTACACATTTCCCATTCAAACGTTTTCTCATATATTTAATTATATCTTATTATATGTATTTAATCATGTACATTTAATGTGGAAATATTTTTTTTAGTGTATTTGATGTAATAGTTATTCTCGTGTATATAATCACATACGATTATATGTATCTAATCACATATGATTTATATAGACAAGATTGTTTTTTGTCCTTGTAAATAATATGTTATTAAATAAATATAATCATATGTAGTCATTACTTGAGAAAATTATTGAATCACATGTGACTAGATACATATAATCACGCATGAAAATATACATGAGAACGACTATTAAATCAAGAATGCTAGAATAAATCTTTTCCAAATAAATCACACATGATTAAACATAATTACCAATGTAATTAAACCCAACACCTATCACCACCCACCCAACGACCACCACTCTCCACCGTCACCCACCACCACTACCAACCACCTACCCACCATCGCCACCCATCGCCTATTAGTACTCACCACCCATCACCTATCACTACCCATCACCCATTTTAATAACATTTGATTAAATAGTTGATATCATATACTTAATAACATATGACTTAAAAGACAAAGGAAAATTTATTTAATCGCTAAGGAAAAAGAAAATCTTGGGTGGTGGGTGGTAGGTGGTGGTGGGTAGTGATGAGTAGCGTGTGACAGTGATAGATGGTGGGCTTAATCACATGTGATTATATTTATTTAATCACATGATTTATATGGACAATATTCATTATCATGTCGATTTGATATTTTTTTTTCATATGTTTAATCACATATAATTAATGTAGACAAAGAACAATTATTGAATTGAGAACGTAGAAACAATTCTTATGCATATAAGTCATATGTTATTAAATACATATAATCACATATGATTAAATAAGTATAATCAAATGTGATTAAATACATCATAACAACTATGGAATTGAAAAAACAAAAACAAATCTTGTCCATTTAAATCATATGTGATTAGATACATATAATCATATATGATTACACACGTGAGAACAAATTATTGAATTGAGAACACAATAATGAATCCTATCTATATAAATCATATGTGATTAGATACATATAATCACATGTGATGATATGTATTTAACCAGATATGATTTATGTGGTTTCGATTCAATAATTTGTCTCGTGTATTTAATCATATGTGATTATATGTATTTAATCATATATGATTTTTGTGGATAAGATTTGTTTTTACGTCCTTGATTCAGTAGTTGTTTTCGTGTATATAACCACATGTGATTATATGTATCTAATCACATATAATTTATAGAACAAAGTGTTTGTTACTCGAATGGAAGTCTACCGAGAGAGGGAACGAATATCTAAAGGAACTACTGGGAGAAAAATTGATATTGATGAGATTCAAGATTGGCCCTATCACTCAACCAAAGGTCATATACATATTAAGGATTCTAACATACATCCACCACCTCCTCGTAGATACGTTAGTGAGTATCGTGCACCTTATTTTTATGCTTTTCATATTACTAAGGGTGACTAGGGTGTGCTTGGTGCAGTTTAGAGTCAAAATCGCAACCATAGCGCATGTACGGTTTAAGATTTTCGAAAATAACAAACCGTATGACAAAGGTTTCAAATCATATTATACAGTATTGTGCGGTTTGGTGCGGTGTGAGCGGTTTTTGTGTAGCTTGATGAATAACTAAAATTTTTGTGTATTTCAATTTTATACACATTAGTCTGGGTGTTCATGCTATAGTTTAGAGACCTCACTACGAAATATTTTAACCACATTATGCATTGTAATGTGGTTTTATTGTTGTGCAAAAAGTTTAATTAGCACAAAACATATTATAAACTAAAAGAAAAATAACATGTAGATAATTAGCAACAAATTTTTTTTTAAGATTTATGCAAACATGTCAATTTTAAATAAACAAAAACATAATTTTAGTTAAGTAGTTAATTTATGACTCTTCTAAATTGTACCTTCTATTCCAAACAAATTTGTCTTTATTTACTATCCATATTAGTAATTTTTTAACTATATATATATATATATATATATATATATATATATATATATATATATATATATATATATATATGTGTGTGTGTGTGTGTGTGTGTGTTTATATATGTATTCGAAGGTGCTGTGTGGTTTGAATCGCGATTTTGTAATTAAAATCTGCAAACTGCACTGTATAGTGCCATTTGACATAATTATAAAACCACAAATCGCATCGTGAATATCTAAACCGTATTTTGTGGTGCAATATGGTACAGTGTAGGCAGTTTATGCACTTTGTGCGATTTGGTGTACACCTGTAAGGGTGATGACGCCATACTTGGTGATGATGAGACATGCATCTATTAGAAAGCCATGGTGAGCATAATGGCTGGAAAATGGCAAGTAAAATTGAGAGTGGGATTCAGTCCACATATAATAATCTAGTTTGGAATTTGGTGGATCCGACACCTGACATTAGAACCATTGGGTGTACATGGGTCTTTTAGAAGAAGGTTGGCATGGATTGGAATGTAAAACTTATAAATCTCAACTAGTTGCAAAGGTTTACACACTCAAACTCAAGGAACTTATTATCATCCAACCTTTTTTGCTAGTAGCTATGATCATGTCTATTATTAATAGCATCAATAAACTATCTAAAGGTAGCAGAAAAATCAATATTAACCTAAGTGTATATGCACCCTAGGATCTCGGTTTTACTAGTTATAGCACTGAACTTTAAAAATACAAAAAGAAGAAGATTGAAAATACTTACAATGGATGACAGACTCAAAGGAGATTCCATCTAATGTAGTCAGACCAACAAACTCCAAAAGCTAACAAGCATTAACTCTATGGAAGGGTTTTTCGAAAATCCTTTAACCGTAATAGTAGGATTATAATTTTCATAGACAGGAAGAGGGGACAAGATTATTAACTGTTTTGGAAAGATCATTAGCCTCCAGGGTGACCCCTAGCAGTCTATTTATAGGTTGTAGAAAAAATCCTAAAAGGATTCAAATGCTTATGGTTAATCCTTATCTCATTCAAACCTGCCTTATCCTTATCCAATGGATATCAAAATCATCCTATATAGTCTTCTAAGAGCTTTTAGAATATTCAAATTAATCTCTTCGATTAATTAATATTCAAGCTCTTTAATTAATTAAAAACTTTTAATTAACTATCAAAACAATTTCTAATTAATTTATTAATTACTTAATAAATTAACAACTTATTTGCTCAATTTCCTTTTATCAATTTGTGTTGTGAGGCTAACCGAAAAGGTCCTTATTACTATTAAAAATATTACCAAAACAGTTAATGACTTTGGAGACTATTTCCGACATTCTCCTGTTTGGATAAGTTATTAACTTTTAGGAACAATATATTTCACTAGTAATCAACAGAGAACAGTCTTCGAATGTAACTGCCAAACTCTTGACATAGTCAAGTTTATCCCTTATATAACGAATCTGTTATTCCTTTGTTCTACATATCCATATGAAATTGAGATATGGATACGAATCAATCTCAGAGTTTAAAATTCTATTTACCGATAAAATTTGTGATGACTACATCCAACTACTAAGTTGAACACATCAATTTTAGTCAGTACCCAACCAGACACATTATATATAAGCACCAAATCATCAAGGGGCTCATGGATATCACTTCTCATGTTAAGGCAGCAGGAAAAAATAAAACTTGACCACATAGTTTCTATCTACTAGTCATATCAGATATAAACATGCCTTTTATGACTACTAATTATAGGTAGTGTTATAGTAAACCACTACACAACACATTTCAAAAATCAAAACCCCATATATGTCTAGATTTGAAGAATAAAAGATACTATCATCTTAGAATTACTCATGACTATATCCATAAAATAATATCTAAGTGCATGTAGTTTTAATACTTAAAATCCTCATTTCAAGTACTAATGCATTCTTAGCATAATCTCTTATGTAACGTCCAATATCGTATGGTCTAATCAACTAACACTCATGACATTCTTAAAATCCAATACTAAATCCCAAGAGTAGGACCGACTGTAGAGTTTTAATCATAATTAAATATATTAGAAGTGGCTTCAAAACATGCAAAAGAGAAACAAAATAATGAATAACACTACTTTGATAGCAACTGATGCTCGTTATTAACTCTCCACAAAATAAACATAAAAACGGTCACAAATTGTGCTCTTATATGTTTCTAAATTAAAAAAAAACTATTCCAAGTGTGCTTAAGTCAACTCATTTGCATATTAAATTCCTCATGAGCTAGTCTCAGTATCAGACATGTTGACTTAGCGAATAGATCAACAATATTTTCTTTCGATATGATTATATTGATCGTGATGTCTTCACATTCTTGCAGTTATCAAATATGATGGAATTTACTGAGTTTGTGTTATGTGAGCTTGTATGACTTGTGATCAATACTTGAGGTAAGTACACCCTTACAATCACATGAACCATCATAAGGACCATCAATGATTAAATTCAATAATGATGTCACTACTCTTTTACTCATATAGCTTCCTTAACTGGTTGAAATATGCTCTAAGTTTATTCTTAAATCCACTATGGTGCATTACTTGGTACTCTTTCAAGCTAATACTTCACCATTTAGAAAAAAATTATGAATTTTGAATACAAATGAAATTGTCTTTATTAATATGGAAATTAACATCAATGTAACCTTTACAATGATCTCTTTCATACTAAGATCATCTCCTTTGTCCTCATATGATACTAAGGAATGTATTTGACTTTGAATAATTTATTCTCACCAAGTTCATCTAATCTGACTTTTCATACTCGAGGCATACGAGACATCAGATCTACTATTTTTCATGGCATACATAATCGATCCCACATGTAGAAACATGTGGGACACAAACCATTTCTTCTAGCTCAATGCTAGGACATTATATAAACTCAATGTAATCTAATACATTATGTACTATTTCTAGTTTCTTTGAGATATCATGTACTTTTTATTAATCTAATGAATCATCTAGATCTATCTACATAGATAATTATCGTATGAGTGTTGTTTCTCCCATGTGTCTTGAAACAAAACAATTTCTCAAAAAACTCCAGTTTAGACACTCGATACGTTAGATCATTGTTTCCTATGAATTGTATATTATCCGAATACATTACAAGGGTGACAATAGTATTCCCACCAAAATTGACATATTCATGGATGATCTTCATTTTTCGAAATTCAAACTCTTTGAACTTTCTCATTGAAACAAAGATCCCATATCCGAATACATTACAAAGGTGATAATAGTATTCCCACCAAAATTGACATATGCAAGGCTGATCTTCGTTTTTCGAAATTCAAACTCTTTGAACTTTCTCATTGAAACAAAGATCCCATTTTCTTCTCACTAGCTTGGACATACCTTATGGCCCATGTTCATTTCTTGAAATTCAAGCCTTTTGATATTTATCATTAAATTAAACATTTCGTTTTGCAAAAAGCTTGTTTTAGTTCAAAATCAACTTCATAAGCATACACATTCTTGACAACCTACCTTGGTTTTGGCTATGTGTTAGAAACACTTACGATTTTAAGATCAAGTTTTTGATTAACAAAATTTTCAAACATTCAAAGACTAAATCTCGCTCTATGTATCATCTTTCCATATTTCACCCTTGTAGGGTTTGACATAACTTATGATAGCTTGCACACTTTGGTTGTTGTCTACCAGTGGCTTATTCCCCTCAATAATATAAAATTTGTGTAAATAGGTTAATGATGCCCTCTATTAAGTCTATTAGGAAGTGGTAGATGTATGTCAGTTCCTCAATTGCTCTTTCAACTCAAATTAAAATCTAGGACCAACTTTAAGTTCTTCTTTGGTTGACTCTTGGATCCTATCAAGATCATTATGGCTCCAAATAGATTTTTTTTATATCAGTTCCTTCTCCTTAAAGACTTACATTCGAGCAACAAACCTTTTGTTCGCAAAGCAATTACCCAAAAGTCTTGTTGGGATGTCCAACAAGATAACACATCAATATTCTAATTCCTAGAGTGTCTAAGGCTCCACGAAGAACATGTGCTAGTGAGAGATGAACCGTTAAAATCTATTTCAGAGAATGTCTTAGAGTAAGACCAAGGACTGTTGTATCACCATTCATGGTACAATCCATGGATTTTTCTATTAAGCATAGTTCGACTCATCAAGTATCGAATCAAACCCTAATTGATTTCATTTTCCAACAAGACTCCTTAGGACAGTGTTCTAGATGGAGACAATTTATGAAACCCTTTCATAATTCCTTATTTGATCAACATTGTTTTGACTAAATGGATCACCATCTATAGCGGATATGAGAATCATATCCTTTTACCTAGTGGATACTTAACTTCATTTTCTGAGAGCTCTAATCTCCCGAAAGGTTCTAAAAGTAACGTTTATTTAGATAAACATGTTCAGAAAAAGTTGTTCTAACTAAATATGGTAGATTTTCTGAATTGACCATTAGTGTCAATTAATTCCAACATTTATTTAAATCACCTAGTGATTCAAATGTCATTTATTTTGATAAACAAGATTTGTATTTATCCTAAGATTTGTAGTCAAATGATATCCAAAATTCGATCTATCTGGATACTTGGTAAATCATTCTTTGTTTAAATGTTAAAGGCAACGACTCCACAAATACATGTTGATAAAACATTTGGATGCATTTGTATTAGTACATATTGTGGATAATCTGAATGGATTATTAGTTAAAACTAATTTCAATAGATATTTACACTATCATATAGTATTTTCATCATCCATCTTGATAAATAAGATTCACACTTATTGAAAGACTTATGGTAAAATGAATTCCAAAATCCTATCCAACTGGATCTTTGGCAGGGAAATTCTTATTTTCAAGAAGATGATTCCACAATATAGATTTCATGCAAATATTCTAATCAACTTTTGAACTATACTAGTTTCACAGATTACATGACTATCTTTTAAACACATTAATAATGTTCTAAATAAGTCCCAAGAATCTTACGAAATTTTGTATAAACAAATTTTGAATTATAAAACCATAGAATAAATGAGATTGTATTTTGATCCTATGAATAGCTCCATGGGCCGAGTATTCATGCTCAAAATTTCTTCTCCTAGTTTCAGTCTTCTTACTCCCTTTAAGTCACCGCACAGTCTTACAAATGTCTGTACGTTATCTTGGAAGTAATGTTCCTATGGAATATTATGAATTTGCATATATGATTGTAGACTAAACATTTGTGAGAATGAGTTTCTCTTTAATCCTATGGATAGTAGCAAGGGCTTGTAATCCATGATCAAATCATTTTTTTTCGTGCTTCACTCTTATCTATCTAACATACTGGGAATTTATGCTTTATTGATCTTTGTCTTGCTATGGAAACAAATAGCCTATCAGAACTTGTCTCAAAATTATCCTTCCTTTTGTCCTTGGTGTTGAAGTCTAGATTAGGTATTCCAACACTAATTGCCTTTTATCCACGGGCAATTAGATTTCTTCTTCTTGATACTTCAATTCGTGATAGTGAATATGGGAGTATTTGAAGTTTAAGTTTCTACAATTAGCCATGTTATACCGAAAGGGACTCAACATGCCTTGCAACTCCTTTATTGACATTTCCAAGTTGTTCATATCAAAATTAGATTGAAATGGTTATATGTACATGTTAGCTACTTGACTATGGCAACAACCATCAACTCTTAGCTTAATGAAATTCCCTTACTTCAAAAGTACTCTTGATAATTATTTATATCTCTTTGGAATGTAATGGTAGGATCAGACTTGGGAAGAGATTTATTAAAAGCAAGATTGTTCTATTCATAAATAAGAACCATTCCAACACTATGAATTTGTACTAAATCGATCATCCTACGAGCCAATCCTTTTAAGAGTTTTATTGTAGTAGATGTTAGTGGATTATCTTATAGTAGTTATTTTGTATCAATTGCATTCTTATTTTTTTATTAATCATTCAAAATAATTTTATAACCCTAGTTAATTATATTCGAAGGATATAATCCATATTGGCTTTGTGATGTCTAAAGACATGTCGTAAACACAACACAAAGTTATTTAGGTAGACAATGAACTTTTTGACTTTCATTTTTTTTTTATAAAACTACTAGATCATTTGAGATTCTTTGACATTTAATGGCATGTTAATCTCGATTGAGTTTATCTCAAATTTAATGATGGGGATACCACAGACCATTAAATAGATGGTGAATAATCCATGCAAAAACGCTTGACCGTTGACATAAAATTATTCTCACATTCATGAGCCTGTTAACCACACACTCTCCATCTACATAATAATTTCACAAGCAACTCATCATTTTAAATTATATTCTCGTAATGACGTGTTTGTTAACCGCAGACGCTCAATCGTCATAATATTAAAAAAAAATTCATTTTCATTGGTAGCACATGACTCAACTTTTAATATATAAATCAAGAATTTTGTTTTATTAGTCGCTTCATACTTTTAATCTTGAAACAAAATTCAGTCGAACCCTTTCAGTAAGTCCACTCTCCAAATACAAAAGGGAGATTAGGGTGGTAATGGAGAAGAATTTTAAGAACTGATCTCCTTAGGAATCATAGAGACCTTCTAAAACTTACTTATAGTATTACAATGGGTGCAACTAGTTTTGATTTAACAATAATGTTTTTATTAACATGTGATGACACATGTGGTATAATTGTTATACATTTATTAAATTATTCCATATACTAAATTTAAAACTTTTAAATTTATATTCCTTTATTTCTAAGTTAATTATCTTATTAAATAAATCAAGATAAATATTCATATATTTCAATTCATGTTTAAATAATATTAAATTTTAATTCAATGAATATTCAAATTTAATTCCAATTAAATAATATTTAAAATTAATCTCAAGAATTCGAATATTAATATTTAAATAATTAAAATAATATTTTAAACAAGAGGCTTATCCCTAGAAATTTGAAAAAAATGAAGAAATCTAAAATCTTGACTAGGCACGCCACGTTTAGCAGGGGTGCTTCGCGTTTGTCGATAATCCAAATTTTGCAGGTTTCTTTTGTTTTTGATTTTTACCAAGTTTGTTCTATTAAATAAACCTTATTAGGGTATGATACTATTGTTAAGTTTTAAAACATTAATACACTATCTAATAGTAACAAAAATAATCAAAAGATTTACGTAAGTGTAAATATACCCTAGGATCTAGGTTTTACTAGTTATAGCAACGGACTTTAATAGTATAAAACAAAGAACATTAATATCTTGATCTGATGATCTTGTGATTAACAACACTTTCAATGGATGAAGGAACCAAATGAGAGTCTGTCTAATGTAGTGAGACTACAAACTCCAAAAGCTGACATGGATTAACCCTATGAAGTGTTTTTCGAAAATCATATAACCCTAATAGTAGGATTATAATTTTCACAAATACGGACAAAATAGAAGAGTATTGATGATTTTGGAGAGATCATTAACGTCTAGGGTTTGACCCCTAGTAGTCTACTTATAGGCTGTAGAAAGAATCCTAAAAGGATTCAAACCTTTAAGGTTAATCATTATCTGATTGAAACATGCATTACCCTATTCAAGGGATATCAAAATCGTCCCATATAGTCTTCTAGGGGCTTTTGGAATATTCCAACTAATCTCTTAGATTAACAAATATTCATGCTCTTAAATTAATTAACACCTTTTAATTAACTACCAAAATAATTTCTAATTAATTTATTACTTAATAAATTAATAACTTATTTTCTCCATTTACTTTTAGCTATTTGTGTTTTGAGACCAACCCAAAAGGACCATATTATTACTAGAAATATTACCAAACAGTTAACTATCTTGGACACTATTTCTAAAAAAATTACCTTTCTTAATGGAAAGATGGAATAAGATGTATATATGGTACAACATGAAGGTTTTGTACAGTCTTAGTATCAAAATAGCGCGTGCAATCACAAGAAGTCCATTTATGAATTCAAACTAACATCTTATAGTTGGAACATCTCTTTCGATGAGAACGTCAAAGTTTATTTTCTAAAAAAATGAATATGAAATTTGTGTATATGTTAGTGCTAGTAGGATCATTGTAGTCTGCCTTGCTTTATATGTTGATTAAATATTATTCAGAGGAAGCTATATCACAATGTTGCTATTTGAAAAAGCTTGGTTTGGGGAATGTTTCGCTTGGAAAGAATTGGGAAATGCCGCATACATACTTGGTATAAAGTTTTATAAAGACATATCCATGCAATTGATTAGATCAAGTAAATGTTCTTACTTAGATAAGATCATGAAGAAATGCTAGATGCAAGACTCAAAAAAGACCTAGTGCCCATACAACATGACTAAATATTGAGTAAGACTCAATTTCCTAATAGCATTGTGGAACTAGATAGAATCAGTCGAGTAACATATGCTTTCTTCTTTATTGTCGATCATGTTTGTCATGACATGTAGTGTCCTAATGTTTCATGTCTCTTGGGCATCACGAGCCATTATAAATCTTGTTTAGGCGAAAATCAGTATATTGCACTCAATAAAATTTTGAAATATCAACTGAGGACTAAAGATATGTTCTTAGTTTATAGTGGTAAAGAGAAGCTAAGTGTAAAGTGCTACATAGACGCAAGTTTCCAAAATAATGGAGATTATTTGGGTTCTTAGTTGAGAGTCATGTTCTTAATGAATAAAGGAGTAGTGACTTGGATGAGTTCCAGGAAAGAGAAATCAATGGATTTGACGACTGAGTTGGAGTTTATAATAACTAATGAAGTTGTAAAGAAGGCTATGTAGTTGAATATATGTTCATCAATGATCTATGTGTTTTTCCCAGTATAAGTGAGCATCTTGAGATCTTCTGCAACAAAGAGGGTGCAGTTGCTTCGGCCAAAGAACCCTAACAACACTAACGTAAATGACACATACTCATAAAATAACACTACATTAGAGAGCGTGTGGTTGGAGGAGAGAACATAGTAATTCGTGTATCATTGGAAGAAAACACAACTGACCCGTTTACCAAACCATTATAATAGATCAAACATGATTGTCATACTAGATCGATAGTCATTAGATTTGTTAGTGACTTGGTTTCATTACTTAGTTTATAGTTCAATACTTTATAATTGATATAGTTTGTAATTTATCTGATTTGGTGTTTATTTTTTTAGACTTAGTAATGAGCTAGATTGCTACCATATATATTAATATCTTTTTGTGTTACTGTTTTCATATTTTTGAAACCCTTCTAGTATATTAGTTTATTCGAACCTCCATAGTCGGACCTAATTCTTGAAGTAGTGATTTAAGATTGACATGGAGCATTGCTTTAGTTTTTTATTGAGACGAATAGAGCATAAAGATTGCGACTATTTGTAACACCCATGTTCAGATTGGTTAAACTTAATTGTAGCAAGGACCTAAGATGGAGTGATGAAGGAAACTCTATGCCACGATGTGGCCAAGGAAGGCTATGGCGTGGAAATGGTTAATTGGTCGCGTAATGTTTTGGACCACCATGACGTGTCAATGCTTAAACTTCTAGAATATTAACTTATTGAACCTCCATAGTCGGAAATAAGTCTAGAAGTAGTGATTTAAGATCGAGATGGAGCATTGGTATATTATTTATTGAGACGAACAAAGCATAGAGATTGCGACTAATTGTAACACCTGTGTCCAGATTGGTTAAACATAATTATAGTAAGGACCTAAGATGGAGTGCTGAAGGAAACTCTATGCCACGATGTGGCCAAGGAAGGCAACAATGTAGCAATGGTTAATTGGTCGTGTAATTTTTTTAGACCACCATGTCGTGGACAAGGAAGACCACGTTGTGGCATCTGATTAGGCCGAAGCCCATGACTCATTTAGGGTTGCCTTCATATTTACGCCCCTCTCACTCGATTATTGGGTTCCTTTCTCAGCCTCTATTCCCCTCAACCTCAGAAAAACCCTAATCCTTCCCCTCTTGGTTGTTTTGGCTGATATAGGGGGGGGGGGGGGTTAATTCTTTTGAAAGGAAGTGAGGATGAATTGGTGTAAGGGTCAAACAAGCAACTGGGAATTTACCATATGTTTGGCTGGGTGAAGGCCAAGGTGTGGCCAACGAAGGCCATGACGTGGTAGTCAGCTAAAGTTAACTGTGGCCGTTGACTTTTTGTATGTGTTGATTTTTTGGTTAATCTTTATTTTTAGAAGGTATATATAGGGTTTCCCTTGTTTGGATTTTAAGGAGGTGTTTTGCACTCATATTTTGGCGGTGAGAGCTACTTTTGGTGATCAATGTGGCATCGTGCGAGGTTTTAGTCAGTACCATGATTCATGTGAGTCTTCTCGCAGTACTTTCAGGTCGAATGCACCAATGTCGTACCATTGGATTATGTTATAGTATGATAGCTATCTTTGTGGCTCTTTCATGTGTTGTATGTGTACCGGGCGGGGCCCGATGCTAGGTGGGGGCTGATGAGTGTGTTGGGTGGGGCCCATCGCATATTACTGACAGTTCTGTTCCGCACAGGACCCGATGCCAGGCAGGGCTTGATGGTGGGTGGGAAAGGCCCATTGTATATATTGTTTTTGGTATTTTGGGGACCTCACTAACCTTTGTGCTTACAGTTTTGGTTTATGGTTTCAAGTACGTCCAGTTCGAAAGGGTAGGGCTCCACATAATTGCACAACATCCTCTAGAGTTTAATTTTGATTATTAATTTTTACTCTAAAGTTTAAATACTATTTTTATCTTGAATGGTTTTGAAAGAATTTGTTATATAAATTATTGTTTTAAAAATGAAAATTTTACCTTGGACATTTTGGATGTTATAAGTTCATATTAGAGCCTTGATTTTAGGGATTCGGGCACACTCTCCGGTGTGACTGAACTCAAACTTAGCAATTGGTAATCTTTTTAAAAGAAAACGAATTTCTAAGAAGTCTTTTATAAAGAAAAAGAGGGTGTAATGCGTGCAATCATCCAAGCTCAAGTAAGTGATTTCTAGAATACCCATACATGTTGATATGCTATATGATATGGATATTGCATGCTAGGATAAGGCTAGGGATACTTTTAGGAATTTCATGATAAATTGGTCTAATATGTGATGCCTTATAGCCTAGCAAGCATTAGATGATATTCTAGTTTAGGAGTATGTATTGGTAGTAGTAATTGCTAAGTGTATGCTTTAAAAATTGTATACGATTAGGATCATATAGCCCTATAGTTATTGATTTGCCCTTATTTATTGTTCATCCTTTGGTTCTGGTCCTAGGGTAGAGTCTTTTATTTGACATTCTATTTGATCATGTATTGAGTTTAATTTGCATGTATAAGGCAACCGTATGTGATGCTAAAAGTTCCTAGCATGGGTTGTAGTAAGTGAGCTTGGGATGTCGTTTTTTGCTCTATAGCTTGGAGTGTTACTGCATGAATGCTGCTTAATTTGAGCTTTGTGGATCTCTTAGTGATCTGACCTAACTATGATGTGAATATGTTAATTTAAATGTTCCAAATGTTAAAAAATCTTAGAGTGATGAATTTATATCTATTATGCTTATCTTGTTTGATTTTAACTCTTATAGAGATGAGACTTTTACTCGAAGGATTATCCAAGCCTTATGGCATGTGATTGTATTCATGATGTAGTTAGTTGACATTAGTAGGAGTTCTCCAACAGTTGATGGCATGTGAGTTACTATGTGAGCGAGTCGAGGCTTTTTTAACCGATATCGTTGCAGGATAGTTGGGAACACGGACTCCCTCATTTCGGGAGTTCATGTCTTATGGAGCTCTAGAGTTCTTTGTGGCTAAGGACCCCATCGCGAGATGTCGATGGATCGCTGACATGGAGAATGCTTAACGGCTGAGATTCTACCCTGAGGGGGCTATGGTGGGAATTACATCTTGTCTTTTGAGGGACCGAGCGTGTAATTGGTCAGAGGAGGTCGGTAGGGAATTAGGATCTACGACCATTATGACCATGTATTGGGAGGATTTTTTCACGAGATTCTTGAAGTAGTTTGCATTGACGATTGAGGTGTAGTAGCTGGAAAAGGAGATTTAGGACCTTCTCTAAACTACTGAGACTGTAGCAGATATCACTACCAAGTTTCAATAAACAACCTTTTTGAATGATATGATTGCTAGAGCCTGGGAGCAGGATATTGATTTGGAGCACCTCGGTAAGAGGAAGCTTGAGCAGATTCAGATCGTGGTAGGCCAGATGAAGAGGTCCAAGACTAAGGATTCGCTCTGGGAGGCCTTCAGGGATGGGGCCATTGTGCTAAGTGTAGGAGGACCCATGATGGAGGCTATCGGTAGATAGGAAGAGGGTGTTTCAGTTGTGATTTGATAGGTTATTTTAGTAGGGATTGCTCCCATGGATTAGTTTCGATATGTTGTCACTATAACCATGTGGGCCACAAGAAGGCCGAATGACCGATGTTGATGTTGGGTTTTGAGCAATCTAACACTTCCTAAGTGTGCATGCGACCCTAATAAACCTTGGATCTATGTTTGTCTAAATACATGCAAAATAATAATTTTCCAAGGTTCATAACCTATCTAACATGGCATGGGGTACTTTTAAACATTAAAGAATTAGATAAGATTACATACCTTTTGATGAGTTTGATTCCTTGGAGTTTGAGAGCCAAGCACCAATAGTGTGAATGCCTCAAATGGAAATCACAAATCACCACAAACACTTGGAAAACTTTGAGAGAGTGTACACAGACATAAATTTTCGGCCACACACTAACACACATACACTAGTGGCTATTTCATGCAACATAAGCATGCTTATATAGTGTGCATGGTTAGGGTGAAACCCTAATAACCCATGACCTTTCCTTTTCCAAGGATCCATGGGTTAAAAGCTCCATGGATCATCCATGAACTTCCATACAAGCCTAGCCCATTAACAAATGAGTGTTAGCCCACACCATATAAAACCAATAGCCCACAATCTAATTAGTCTTCCTTTTTGTCACACCCCAAAACCAAGACCGGCGGAAACGTTCTGGGGCGGAGGACGTCATGTATAATATCAACAACAATGTAAAGTAGTAAACAAGCAACAACATCATCCATTGCATTAATAAAATAATTATTATACAATTGTATTCTGTCAAATTTTGATAAACACTGAACCATAAATCAAAATGAAAGATAAGTCTTGAACAAGCTCCATCTTCCTTTCACCTTGCATCGGTACCTGTCTATGCTGACCTGAGGATACAAGTAATTTTGAAAGCGAGTATCAGCTTTGAAGCTGGTGAGATCATAAGTATTTAGTGTCTTAATTTGCATGTAAGAATTTTGTAAGTCTATGTATTGTAAGAATTTGAAAGTGTATATGGATTGTAAGTGTTGGAAAAACCCTAGAATCCCTATGATTCCTTCTAGTATATGAAGGTGTCTTCTACCAAGACCTAACTGTTCTGTGTGTGTGTCTCTTTTAAGAGTATGTATCTTTCCAAAGTATAACTATCATTATCCTAAAATATAACTTGTACATTTATGTTTAAGTGAGGTTATCACTAAAAATATGTAATGGAAAACTCAACGTAGTACTAAATCGTAGCTCTAAAAGGACTACTACCGTACTAACTACCTTGAACCGGATTTTAGGCTAAGGCATTCTGTGATAAATTGCACCATACTATCGACTGATAACAACGACATAAAGAACGGTCGTAATAACGGAATGACGTTTGGCACCCGCAGACCTGCAGGTCCGGCTGTAGCTAGCAGCAAGGTGTAGGATTGTCAATCCAACATAGATCTATACACAAACTCATACTACGGACTGGTTCATCGACATAAGAATGGTCGAAATAAGGTATGACGTTTGGCACCTGCAGACCTGCAGGTCCCACTGTAGCTAGCAGCAAGGTGTAGGATAGTCAATCCTATATAGAATCTTTGCGCAAACTCAACGCTCCCCCTCCAAGAGACTCTGGCCGCAACTCAAGTCATGAGATTTTAAGTCATGCTTCGATTTAAATCCCAGAATTAACGTATTCTTGTATATGTAATGCAATGAACTGTTCTAGCTGTAATGTACGTGCTCTCTACCTAGCAAGTATAGTAATGTAAACGTTCTAGTATAGTTGTATATGTTCTCGTCCTAGTATAGATGTATATGTGATGTACAGTAATGTTCTAGAAAGTATTGACTCATGAATGAACTGACTCATTGTATGATATCACGTCCTAGTAATGGTTCTAGTATCTCCCTGAACTACCCATATGGTAGCTTACTAGTAATCTAAGTGGTACGTATGGACATGGATGTATACCCTTGCTACCCAAGGGCATGGGATGAACTGGAAGGACCTTTTATGACTTTATATGTACACATGATATATAACTAATATTTAAACGACCTTCGGACGAGTATCCAATATCCCACCAGACCACATCTCAAGGCGCGAAAAGGAAATAGGGTGGATAGCCTTCCTAAGTCTTTTAAACATTTCTTATATAACTATACATATAGAGGCATGCAATTTATAATGTAAGACAATAAATAAGTTTGGTAAAACATTTGAAACATACATATTAGTTTAAGGAAAGATCGACTTGATGTCAATCTATAAAACAATTTGAAGGCATAAGTTGATAAAGCAATATAAGTATAAGGAACATTTGTTTGAAACACAGTGTAAATAAGTTTGAAATATGATAACCAGAGTAAGAGGTACAGTGTAATAAGGAGTTTAAAACATATAAATGTTTATAAAAATCATTTGAAGGAAACTGTTTGGTAAAACGGCTAATGAGTAGCCAAATCTTTTGAATGCTGTATATTAATCACATGTGATTGATGTAATAACTAGCGTAATTCTACTTATTAATCGCATGTGATTGATATAATACTAGCATGATTCTACTTGTATTCCCCCCCCCCATAAAACATTTAAAAGTAGTTTAAAACATTAGTTAAGGGGTATGAACTCACATGGAAGTTTGAAGATAGCGAGATGGAAAACCGGGCAGAGTTTCGTCTCGGGAAACGGATTTTTCTCAGGATTCTCGGGAATCTCGGGAGTAAAATCGACCCTCGGGACTTGAGCAAAAAGACCAGAGCTTCGGGTTTGAACGGGCACGGAAAACGAGGCAAGATCGTGAGAGAAAAGAGAGAAATGAGCAAGTTTTTCGGAAAGCCTCGCATTCAATTTATAGGAAGGCTGAACCGCCTCGGTACGCGGGGCGTACGCTCGTACGCAGCGCGTACGCGTACGTCATGCATGACCGAAGCCTCGACTGCCTCGGCTTCGGATGGGACGGGTCGGTGGAGAGGCGGGTCGGATGGGAAGGCGGGTCGGATGGGACATCGGGTCGGACGGGTCGGAAACCTCGGATAGGGCGACGTGGACGATCCGAGGCCCTTGATCTGAGTACGCGGGGCGTACGAAGGTACGCAGGGCGTACTTCGGTCCTATCCGATGACTCCCCTTCGGATAATACCGGGAGTTTATAAATAAATTTATATTTATATTAAATAAACTTCTAAAATTCATATCTCCCTCATACGAACTCCGTTTTTGACGTTCTTTATATCCACGCGAAGGTGAGACCAAGATCTACAACTTTCGTTTAGATTCCGTTGGCAAATTCCGAAATTATTTTTATTATTTATTTAATAAAATGACGTGTTTAAAGAATTTCTTCAAAAATTCATAACTTCTTCATCCGAAGTCAGATTTTAGGGTTCTTTATATGTACGAAAACCTTGATACGATTCCCACTACTTTAATTAACCCAAATAAGATTTTAGGAAAATTATAGTTTGATCTAGATTTGATCGGTTTTACATTACATTGTCTCGAAATACCGGGTTGTCACATCATCCCCCCGTTAGAAGGAATTTCGTCCCGAAATTAGAATTTAAGCAAGGAAGTATGCACGAATGATCGAGTCGTGAGGAGGAAACTTCCTAATTGATTGGTTCTAGCGCACCTAAGTGATAACGGGTTCTCGGTTGGCATTCCAACGAACCTTCACTAACTGGTGATGGCGTTTCTTCGTCCGCTTGACCTCTCGGTTGAGGGTCACTATGGTTCTAATACGAAGGCGAGGATCTCTCCGATTGGACTTGCAAGAGTCCTAACGGAAAGGTATGGTTTCACGATCGAGATGCGAAGAGTAGAAAGTACGTTACTAAGTTCGCGGAAAAGGTCTAGTTTGTGAGAGGCACATGACCGATTCTGATAATAATCTCGAAGGTCCTGTCTAACTTGGATTTAGCTTTCCACGCTTTACGAAGCGTATTAAGTCATTCCCAGAGTGTGTTATCCTAAAGAACTTGGTCACTCACTTGGAAACTCAAAGGTTCCTTTTCTTGCGTAACTTCCCAGTCAAAGGCCACCCCTTGCTGGGTCAAAGTCGTACAAGTTTCTGTAGCTTGCGAGGAGTTCTGAATGAACTAAGGCGGTAGGTCGGTAAGACCTAGAATCTAACGAAAAACTGTTGGCGTCTCTGGTGTCGATAAATGCTCAACGGTTTTTGACAAATTGAAAGAGTACTCAAAATTTCTCACATTACTAACAGTGTGCCCTAGAAAATTGACTCTTCAATTTCAAAACACGTGCCTAGAGAACTTTGCTAAAAGTTCCTCTGTAGGAATGTTACCATGGGCTTTCTTCTTACTACGAGGGTAGATACATAAGTCATTACATGGAGAAATGACGACTGATCCCAGTAAGAAAGACGTAACTCTATTTATTTAGCTCATGAAAACTATGGGCGTATTGGTCCTATCCGAAAGGTATCACTACGAACTCAAAGTGTCCGTATCGAGTTCAGGAGATAGTCTTCCGGACATCCTCCCCTAACACTCGATCTGGTGATATTTGGATTCCAGATCATCCCTGGAAGTAGTTTCTTTCCTTGCGTTTGCTCAACCATTTTGTCTATGCGAGGTAGAGATAACGATTTCTATGAAAATCTTGACGGAGTCCTCGATATTCGAGGCATATACGTTGCAATCCGTCGATCTCCGCGAGAATATAACTGGGGTTCTCTAGGGTGAGAAGCCTAGTCTTCTAATTCTCTTTCGGTGTAGTTCGTCAAGTGGTTTGTACAGTTCTGGTATCTCCGAGGGTGTTTAAACTATAGGGCGATTTGTTTTCGGGTGTCGTACTGGGTTCTAAGTTTGTTCACATGACGATGTGATTACTCGTATACTTAGGCAGTTCTCCGTCCTGAAGTCCATTTTAGAATTTATACAGGGCTTCACGATCACAATCTCGTGTATACGAGTCGTATATAATTAAGATTGAAAAGGTAGTCGAATAACTGATTCTTCCTTACCCTCACATCCCATCCGGGAACATAAGTTAAAGTGGAATCATCAATTCTAAACCTGTAGAACCTTGATTATATATCACTCTTATGCATACATTTCTCAGTGATAGATCAATCGTAAAAATCCTAGGATTCAACTTGACGTACTGCACGAGTGGTACTTCGGGGATTTCTTCTGAAAGAAAGTAACTAAGTGGTACTCCTGGCATGAGTACCACAGTGTTCTGATATGACGGCTTTGCTGGAAAAATGATCTAGAAGAAAGAGATGTACGTATGAAGCTGTTTTGGCATCGATCAAATTGAATCTGATTGTATGATAATGTCGGAATCATACAGAAACTTTAAAGACATTAGAATTAAACATAGATGATTACAGAAAAAACACAACTGTGCAACCATGAACAAAGTTACAGTACTTTAGATTTACCATAAGACTATTGCTGCGAATAAGATATATTACAAAAGACTAGTATACGCAGCACGAGAATTCCTATACAGACAGGGTCTCGCAAAAGGTAAGACTCTAGTTGCACTAGTTCTAGATAGTTTATAAGTTTGTTACAATGAAACGCCCAAATTACATTTAACGTGGTTCCGGGGTAGGCTCTCTTGCAGCTGTGATCCTGAGAATTTTCCCATCTGCGCCAGAGTTCTTTGCTATCGGGCAATCTTTCTTGAAGTTCCTTACCTCACCGCATTGGTGGCATGACTGGCTAGTACTAGCCTTGGGGACGGGATTGCGGTGTTTAGCCAATGTTACGTGGACACGAGTGCCTTCCTCATTACTCCACTTTGAAAACTGCTTCTTAAATCGCTCGGTGCTATAACAAATCTTGTGTGCAGGTTTAGTCCCGATGAAAGGGACTTGAGTGATGGGTCGCGCCGGTGCTCCACAGTTACGAGCATGGTGCCCTATGTTTAGGCAATTGCAACACTGCATCTCATGGCAAGCCCCATGATGATGGAAACTACACTTATCACACTTTGGGAGTTTTCCCTCGTATGACCTGCTCGGTACTGGGATGGCAGGGGTTTCCACTTGCTGCTGTTGTATAGCCAGCTTTTGGGATCTTTTGCATTCCTTCCGGGCTTGACGCTTTCGTTTCTTGTTTTCTGTTTTTCGGCTTTGCGAGTCTGTGACTGTTACCGTTTGACGACCTCCTAGATGGATACCACGATTGGAAACTTCGTTCCCATCAGTTGCATTGACTGCGCTGTTAGCGCTACGGTGTGCAAGGACCGCGGTTACGGCAGCCACCACGGCAGCTGTAACTGTTGTTTGAAAGGTAGCGGCGTCCATAGGAAAAGTGGGGGTTTCGCTGGTCGACTTATTGTTTCTGGATGACGACATGATTCTGTAATACGAAAAGTAAAGATTTTGTGAGCGATTTTGGTTGACCCTGATGTACTTAGATTGTTCATGTAAAGAGTACGACGATGTTCTCGAAAGTTTGACCTACATCCCTATGATGAAGTCCTAGTAATGAGTAGAGGTAAGTTCGTAGAATGGTCTCAAGACGTTTGTTGTACAAGTTGAGGTATCGTGGGTTGGTGAACAACAAAATCCAACCACTGAAAGAGACTTGGAAATGTCTCCGTATCTAACTGGCTATGGTCTAATGACTTAACTAAAGCAGGTTTCAGATAGACTCCAATGAGAGTATGATAAGAGTACTTGAATGAAGGAAATGTCACAAAAGTTAGCCGGCTGACACTATCTTGGATATTTACGACGTAAAGGTTCAGGAAAATGACCTTGTAAGGGTCTTACATCATATCCACAGGAGATAGTTTCCTGATAGCATAAAGACTTAACTAAAGTACTTACGGTACAAGATAATTTCATAGAAAATGCCACATCAGGCATAGACAGAAAAATGCGATTCTTCTTTATAACGAAATAAAGTAAAGCGTCTACTACTGGCGATGGTCATCCCTCTGGTGAACTCTCAGTTCAGCCAATTGACGTTCCATGTCAAACGGGTGTCTTTCGCACACCATCTGGCGTACTCGGGGCTCTATTACATCGGCTCGTGATTCAGCCAGTGCTTGCAGCAGGGTTTCATGGTTTCTCTCTGATCTCTCGTGAGCATCTTCTAGATGAATAGTGTAGAGGGTATGCATTCTAGCATAGGTGACTACTTCTGTAATCTGATGTAGGGCTGTCCTTCCTTGAATCTCATTTTGGCCTCTCTGCGGACCAAGATTGGCAAGACTCTATCTGTTGAGCCCCCATTTTTCAAGTCTTAAAAGCTTCGGTCGCCATCAAATAGCATAAACTGATCTTGTCCTTGGCTCCCTGTTTCCAAGCATTCCACTCACTCAGGGTCGGGCCATGAAAAGCCGGACGAGGGTTAGGAATTGGAAAGGAGCTGCTTGGGGTAGGTTCTCAACCTCTGGTTCGGAGTTAGCATCATACGAAAAGTCTTCATCATGGTGATCATCCAAGGGGATAAGATGATCATTCACTGGTTCTTCTCCAAACTAACCAGCTATGACTTCGTTCGGAAGATGCTGGTTGCTGAGGGGATGGAGTCCAGCTATGATTTCTATGCGAGAATTTAGGGTAAGAGGATAATTATTAGACGAACTAGCTAGATAATTATTTAGAAAACCTTCATTAGTTACATCGCTATTTGTGAAGTGCATACCAGCTATGTGTAATCTAAACAGGATAGACCTTCGAATAAGTGACCTTAATTCCAAATTCACACAGAATAGGGGTAAGGCAAAATTATCACCGATTCTAAGTCTATAACATCCTAATTACATATAGCCTCAGTGTATCCACTTAGTAACAAATCAACTTAATAGTGAAGATCTCGTTTTAATTCTCAAATATAAAGTACTTATAGTAACACCAAATACTCCTATAGTATTTTAATTTTAATGTTATGTTCTATTGTTCTCATTGTGGTAGGGTTGGTAAGATTTTAGCATTGTCGCAACCACACACTTAAACTTAGGCACATGCTAGTCAACCATCGGATAATATAGGCGATCAGGCTATATCTTCCCAGTTTTGACCATATGTCTCTAAGCCCACTTGTGTTGCCCAACAATCGTAATTCTTTTGTACTGTCCTAGTGACACTGATTTTAGTATGAATGCAGCACATATACTTACTTAAATATTTTACTATTTAAAGTATAAACTCTTGGTCAGAGTATTTTTAATCCCTTATGTATTTATAGTTAGTATTTCCTTTACGGGTTGATATACTTAATTCACTATAAACAATGCTCTGATACCAATCTGTCACACCCCAAAACCGAGAACGGCGGAAACATTCTGGGGCGGAGGACGTCATGTATAATATCAACAACAATGTAAAGTAGTAAACAAGCAACAACATCATCCATTGCATTAATAAAATAATTATTATACAATTGTATTCTGTCAAATTTTGATAAACACTAAAGCATAAATCAAAATGAAAGATAAGTCTTGAACAAGCTCCATCTTCCTTTCTCCTTGCATCGGTACCTGTCTATGCTGACCTGAGGATACAAGTAATTTTGAAAGTGAGTATCAGCTTTGAAGCTGGTGAGATCATAAGTATTTAGTGTCTTAATTTGCATGTAAGAATTTTGTAAGTCTATGTATTGTAAGAATTTGAAAGTGTATATGGATTGTAAGTGTTGGAAAAACCCTAGAATCCCTATGATTCCTTCTAGTATATGAAGGTGTCTTCTACCAAGACCTAACTGTTCTGTGTGTGTGTCTCTTTTAAGAGTATGTATCTTTCCAAAGTATAACTATCATTATCCTAAAATATAGCTTGTGCATTTATGTTTAAGTGAGGATATCACTAAAAATATGTAATGGAAAACTCAACGTAGTACTAAATCGTAGCTCTAAAAGGACTACTACCGTACTAACTACCTTGAACCGGATTTTAGGCTAAGGCATTCTGTGATAAATTGCACCATACTATCGACTGATAACAACGACATAAAGAACGGTCGTAATAACGGAATGACGTTTGGCACCCGCAGACCTGCAGGTCCGGCTGTAGCTAGCAGCAAGGTGTAGGATTGTCAATCCAGCATAGATCTATACACAAACTCATACTACGGAATGGTTCATCGACATAAGAATGGTCGAAATAAGGTATGACGTTTGGCACCCGCAAACCTGCAGGTCCCACTATAGCTAGCAGCAAGGTGTAGGATAGTCAATCCATTATAGAATCTTTGCGCAAACTCAACGCTCCCCCTCCAAGAGACTCTGGCCGCAACTCAAGTCAAGAGATTTTAAGTCATGCTTCGGTTTAAATCCCAGAATTAACGTATTCTCGTATATGTAATGGAATGAACTGTTCTAGCTGTAATGTACGTGCTCTCTACCTAGCAAGTATAGTAATGTAAACGTTCTAGTATAGTTGTATATGTTCTCGTCCTAGTATAGATGTATATGTGATGTACAGTAATGTTCTAGAAAGTATTGACTCATGAATGAACTGACTCATTATATGATATCACGTCCTAGTAATGGTTCTAGTATCTCCCTGAACTACCCATATGGTAGCTTACTAGTAATCTAAGTGGTACGTATGGACATGGATGTATACCCTTGCTACCCAAGGGCATGGGATGAACTGGAAGGACCTTTTATGACTTTATATGTACACATGATATATAACTAATATTTAAACGACCTTCGGACGAGTATCCAATATCCCACCAGACCACATCTCAAGGCGCGAAAAGGAAATAGGGTGGATAGCCTTCCTAAGTCTTTTAAACATTTCTTATATAACTATGCATATAGAGGCATGCAATTTATAATGTAGGAGCATAAATAAGTTTGGTAAAACATTTGAAACATAAATATTAGTTTAAGGAAAGATCGACTTGATGTCAATCTATAAAACAATTTGAAGGCATAAGTTGATAAAGCAATATAAGTATAAGGAACATTTGTTTGAAACACAGTGTAAATAAGTTTGAAATATGATAACCAGAGTAAGAGGTACAGTGTAATAAGGAGTTTAAAACATATAAATGTTTATAAAAATCATTTGAAGGAAACTGTTTGGTAAAACGGCTAATGAGTAGCCAAATCTTTTGAATGCTGTATATTAATCACATGTGATTGATGTAATAACTAGCGTAATTCTACTTATTAATCGCATGTGATTGATATAATACTAGCATGATTCTACTTGTATTCCCCCCCTATAAAACATTTAAAAGTAGTTTAAAACATTAGTTAAGGGGTATGAACTCACATGGAAGTTTGAAGATAGCGAGATGGAAAACCGGGCAGAGTTTCGTCTCGGGAAACGGATTTTTCTCGAGAATCTCGGGAATCTCGGGAGTAAAATCGACCCTCGGGACTTGAGCAAAAAGACCAGAGCTTCGGGTTTGAACGGGCACGAAAAACGAGGCAAGATCGTGAGAGAAAAGAGAGAAATGAGCAAGTTTTTCGGAAAGCCTCGCATTCAATTTATAGGAAGGCTGAACCGCCTCGGTACGTGGGGCGTACGCTCGTACGCAGCGCGTACACGTACGTCATGCATGACCGAAGCCTCGACTGCCTCGGCTTCGAATGGGACGGGTCGGTGGGGAGGCGGGTCGGATGGGACGGCGGGTCGGATGGGACATCGGGTCGAACGGGTCGGTCGGACGGGTCGGAAACCTCGGATAGGGCGACGTGGACGATCCGAGGCCCTTGATCTGAGTACGCGGGGCGTACGAAGGTACGCAGGGCGTACTTCGGTCCTATCCGATGACTCCCCTTCGGATAATATCGGGAGTTTATAAATAAATTTATATTTATATTAAATAAACTTCTAAAATTCATGTCTCCCTCATACGAACTCCGTTTTTGACGTTCTTTATATCCACGTGAAGGTGAGACCAAGATCTACAACTTTCGTTTAGATTCCGTTTGCAAATTCTGAAATTATTTTTATTATTTATTTAATAAAATGACGTGCTTAAAGAATTTCTTCAAAAATTCATAACTTCTTCATCCGAAGTCAGATTTTAGGGTTCTTTATATGTACGAAAACCTTGATATGATTCCCACTACTTTAATTAACCCAAATAAGATTTTACGAAAATTATATTTTGATCTAGATTTGATCGGTTTTGCATTACATTGTCTCGAAATATCGGGTTGTCACACTTTTAATCTCTAAATTAATATATAATTAATTTAAGACTAAGACTAATTAAATAGCTTAACTTCATATTAATATATTATAACTTATAATATATTAACAAACATATGTGTATAACTCTCATAAAATTATCCATAAATAGTTCGGGTGAAGTGCAACCCAAATGGACCATGCCGGGTCGGGTCAAGTATATACCAAATAAGTTATGGACTTAGACACCTTATCCAACAGACTCTCACTTGGATAAGTCTAATAACTGTATTTGCCTATATAACTTCAGGAACCAACCAGCAATCGTAGCTCTCGAAAACTCTGTTGATCTATGAAGCGCCATTTTAAGACAAGTGATCATATAATCCTCTGTTCTCATGATATCAGCTGGACAAACACATGGAACCATGTCTTGCTTATTGTCTGGCAGTTGTTTCTCGATTTCCGATTTGTTTGACAAAGAACTTAACTGAACACATCAATTTAGTTATGACCGGGCCCGGTACATGGGTCAACACAAAATCATCGAGGGGCCCAGATATGGCTTCTATTTCTAGAAGGAACAGATAAACTTCGACTCATATGCTTGTTCTACTACTTGTTGAATTGCACCCAAAGGCACGTTTTATAACATCAAGTTACTGATGCGTTTACGTGCAATCAATGCACAAACAACTTATAGGTAACAACTCATATCTCTAGGTTTGAAGACTTATATGATATTATCGTCTCACGATCACTCGAGATAAATTCCATGAAGTGATACAAGTGAGCGTGGGTTTATACCAATACTCATAGCTTATGGGTACTCATGAACGTTGCAGCAACCATTGCCATGTCTAAACACCTTTAGCCATCTACAAACCCAATTCATGACAATATTGATTCATACCTACTTCCGACGTATGACCGATTGTGGAGGTTTGAATAAATTAATTATAATAGGAAGTCAAAACATGCAAAACTGAAAAAACAGTAAATAACTGACAATAATAGTAACACTTTACTCATAAATAAATCACAAATTTTATTCTTCATCAAACGTTGATTACATTTTACAAGTTTCAGAAAAGGCTATCTAATCTGTAAGACTAATATCGTCCCTCAGCTCGATGCGCCTCGCATGCTGGAAATGCTTAACCCTCGTCAGTCCCTTCGTAAGGGGATCTGCAGGGTTCTCATCTGACGATATCCTCTTTGCCACGAGGAGTTCGTCAATCTTGTGTCTTATCAAGTGATATTTTCTGTCAATGTGTCGGGATCTGCTATGATCTCTTGGTTCCTTGGCTAAGGCAACCGCACTATTGCTGTCACAGAAAATCTCCATAGGCTCCTTAATAGCTGGTACAACTCCAAGGTCTCCGATGAAGTTCTTCAGCCATATCGCCTCCTTCGCTGCTTCACTCGCTGCTATATACTCTGATTCACAAGTCGAATCAGCCACCGTCTCCTGCTTGGAACTCTTCCAAGAGATTGCCCCTCCATTTAAGGTAAAGACCCAGCCCGACTGAGAGCGAAAGTTATCCCTATCAGTCTGAAAACTAGCATCACTATACCCTAATACTCTCAAGTCATCACTCCCATCAAGGGTAAGGATCCAATCCTTAGTCCTCCGCAGGTACTTGAGAATGTTCTTTACCGCGGTCCAATGAGCCTTGCCAGGGTTCCCTTGATACCTGCTGACCATGCTCAAAGCAAAGGCCACATCAGGGCAGGTACAAGTCATAGCATACATGATCGAGCCAACAGCGGAAGCATACGGTAATTGGCTCATCTCAGCTATCTCTACCTCTGTACTCGGACTCTGAGTCTTACTCAGTTTGGCATTGCTTTGGATCGGTAAATCTCCTTTCGTGGAATTCTGCATGTTGAACCTTTTCAACACCTTATCCAAGTAGATACTCTAGCTAAGTCCAATTTGTCTTTTACTCCTTTCTCTTAATATCCTTATCCCTAGGATATAGGCAGCTTCCCCTAGGTCCTTCATAGCAAAACACTTCCCAAGCCAGGACTTAACCTCCTGCAAGGTTGGGATGTCATTTCCTATAAGTAGTATGTCATCCACATACAGTACCAAGAAGCTAACTATACTCCCACTAGCTCTGACATACACGCAAGACTCATCTTCACTTCTCGAGAAGCCAAACTCTTTGACCTTCTCATTGAAACAAAGATTCCAGCTACGAGATGCTTATTTTAATCCATAAATGGATTTCTCAAGCTTGCATACCCTATTAGGGTACTCTGCACTGACAAAACCCTCTAGCTGATTCATGTACACATCCTCAGCCAACTTTCCATTAAGGAAAGCGGTTTTGACATCCATTTGCCAGATTTCATAATCATGAAATGCAGCAATGGCCAGCATAACCCTAATAGACTTAATCTTTGCTACCGGCGAGAAGGTTTCATCATAATCAATACCTTGAGTCTGAGTAAAACCCTTCGCAACCAGTCGAGCCTTATAAGTATGCACTTTTCCTTCCATGTCAGTCTTCTTCTTGAAGATCCATTTGCACCCGACTGTTTTACAGCCTGGTACATTGTCAACCAAGTTCCAAACTTGATTGTCATACATGGACTGTATCTCGCTGTCCATAGCCTCCTTCCAATTAGCAGACTCTGGGCCTGCCATGGATTCCTTAACACTACTAGGTTCATCCAAATTTACCAGTGTACTATCACTGATAAACGTATCACCTTCCGTAGTAATATGAAATCCATAATAAAATGAAGGTGTGTTCCTAACCTGTGTGGAACGCCTCGGAGGTACACACTTGTCAGCTTGCTTAACAGGAGTTTCCTCCTCAGGTTGATTGCTAGTGTCTGAGGTTCCTTCACCAATTGCTTCTTGAATTTCTTCAAGATCAATTTGCCTCCCATTGTCTCCTTGGCTTATAAATTCTCTCACGAAAGACCCCTCTTCTTGCTACAAAGACCACATTCTCACTAGGTCTGTAGAAGAGGTAACCGAAGGATTTCTGTGGGTAGCCGATGAAAATACATCTTTCACTTCGGGGTTCGAGCTTATCATGAGTCTCACGCCTCACGAAAGCTTCGCAACCCCAAATCTTGATGTGGTCTAAAGTGGGAACCTTCCTAGTCCGCATCTCATGAGGTGTTTTGGTAACCTTCTTTGTAGGGACTAGATTAAGGATATGGGCGGTAGTCTCTAACGCATACCCCCAAAAAGAGATTGGTAGCGAAGTTCGACTCATCATAGAGCGAACCATGTCTAACAAGGTTCGATTACGCCTCTCAGCTACACCATTTAGCTGTGGTGTCCTGGGAGGAGTCAATTGTGAGACAATCCCACACTCGTTAAGATAGTCAAGGAATTCGGTACTAAGATACTCACCACCTCGATCGGATCGAAGCATCTTAATGTTCCTGCCCAATTGATTTTCTACTTCCTGTTTGAATTCCTTAAACCTTTCAAAGGTTTCTGACTTATGTTTGATTAAGTAGACATACCCATATCTACTAAAATCATCAATAAAAGTCACATAATACCGATTAGCGTCCTTTGTGGCAGTTTTGAATGGCCCACATACATCAGTATGTATTAGGTCCAACAAACCCTCACCCCTTGCACAAGTTCCAATGAAGGGTGATTTTGTCATCTTTCCAAGCAGACAAGATTCACAACTATCATCCGATTTAAGGTCGAATGACTCCAAGACTCCACTCTTTTGGAGTTGGCCTATGCGTTTATTGTTTACATGTCCAAGACGACAATGCCACAATGATGCTTTATTTAGGCTAGTAGAAGAATCAATATACAACACATTATTTCCTAAGTTGTCTACAATCGACACAGTTTCATACACACCATCACAAGGTAATGCTTTAAAATAAAACACATTTTTAAAGAAAGCATTAATACCACCACATTCATTATCAAACGAAAAGGTAAAACCTTGTTTGTACAAAGCATGAAAAGAAATAATATTCCTCGCCATTTCAGACGAGTACACACATTTATTCAAATCTAATTTTAACCCATTATTCAGCAAAAAAGTATAAACTCCAATCTTGGAAACAGTTGAAGCCTTCCTATTCCCCATGATCAAGTTTATCTTCCCGTGCTCCACGTCCTCACTTCTTCTTAGGCCTTGCAAATCAGAACATATGTGAATACCACATCCTGTATCAGGCACCCAAGAGTTAGAATATGATGAGTAATTAGACAATATTGTGTAAATACCTGCATGGGTGGGTTTCACTTTCCCATCCTTTAGATCCTGCAAGTACTTAGGGCAGTTTCGCTTCCAGTGCCCCTTGTCCAGGCAATAGTAGCAATCAGCATCCTTGGGAATGGCAGGAGGAGTGACATAACCGCTCTTGGTCTTCGATGAGGATCCTTCAAGAGACTTTCCCTTGGTATCCTTCGAAGGGTGCTTCCTCTTTTTCCCTTTGCCTTGCCCGATAGCCAAAACAGGGGTAGATGTTGGAGTAGGAGTAGTAGAGGCAACAACCGCCTTGCCCTTAAGACCGGATTCAGCGGTCTTCAAGAGTCCTTGAAGCTTGCTGTGGGTAACTTCCTCCTTGTTCATATTATATGTCATACGAAAATGGTCATAACAAGAAGGTAAGGAGTGCAAAATGATGTCAATTGCCAACTCCTCAGGGAAGTTCACATGCAACTTCAGCAAAGAGTCCACATACCTTTGCATCTTTTGCATGTGGGCCGTGACGGATTCACCGTCCTTAATGCGGGTTGTTATTATGGAGGAGGTTATTTCATATCGCTCCTGACGAGCACTCTGATGGTACCTTTTGTCACAACTAGAAATTTTGTGCCTTGTAACTACAACACTTAAGTAAAAATTTTGAATCAAAAAATTAAGAGCATGTAAGATGCTTACTTTATGGCAGCAAAATTTCAATCAAGTACACCATACAAGCATTACAAATAGTCAACAAGTAATTGGAAACCCTAGAAGTTCTTGTTTAGGTCCATTTTGGACTAGGACTTCCTTATTGGGCCCAATGGACCAGTAAGCTTCCAATTTGACTATCTTGGGCTTAGAACCTTTAAATGGGCTATAATTGGACCCACTTCCATTTATTTCAACATTTTGGGCCATATTGGGACTAGAATGAAATAAATTAAATATTATGAACCATTTTGGACCATAATTAACCTAATCTAGCCTAATAAAGCATAAAAATCACATTTATATTTTTATAGGGCCAACAATCATTCAACCTAACTATAATATGGGCTTAGGGGCAAAAATCTCAAAAATCTCCTCTCTCCCCTCTCCATTCTCGGCCCAAGCTCACAAAGAAGAAGGGTTGACTTTGTTGGGTGCCACCTCACTTTTGCACCTAGGATTTCCATGCAACGCACATACTTCCATGCAACTATCTTGTCAAACCTCTCTCTTCTCCCCTCTCTTCTTGCTCTCAGCCGATTTCAAGCACACACATACACACACATTTCACTCATTTTTCCTCTCATGAAACTCTCTCATTTCTCCTCCAAAATTTCGAGATCTAAGGAGCTTTCAAGAAGATATTTCCACAAAATCTTCACTTAAGGTAAGATCAAGTTTGGATCTATGATTTAGGTACTTTGTTTTATCAAAATCTCCTTCTAATCCATGTAAAAATCTTGATCACTCTCCTGGAAACTCTCTAAGTTCGAGATCTTCCAAGGAGAGGTTCTAAGGCCAAGCTTTCTTCTCGTTTCTTCTAAAAGGCGAAACCCCACCCAAAGGTGAGCTTCATACCCCCTATTTTTTGGTTTTATAAGTTTTGTGGTGGGGGGGGGGGGAATACAAGCAAATGTGTAGATCTATGTGTATATGTATGCTTTGTGTGGTTTCTATGTTTATATTTATGTTCTTATGTGATTGTGGTGTTGGATCTAGTCAAAAAGTCCTTAAAACCGAAATTTACATTAGGTTGTATGAAACTAGTATAAATGAACTTCTTTGAGCTAAAAACCCATTTTTGGACTCAAAATGTTAAAAATATAAAATTAAAGGGCTCAAAATGACAAAATACAAATTCTGATGGTTAAGATGAGTCAAAACAGTTTCAACAATGTATTTTCTTGAAATATACTCTTTTGAAGAATTAAAATATGAAATTTTAAGCATAATGGGCCAAAAATGAACTTTTCGGCCCAATAAAGCCCAAATTGCGAGATTTTCAAAATTGAGGGGCTGAAACTGTACGTTTCTGTAAAACAGGGGACTACTAGTGCTCCAAGTCCATTTCAAGGGTTAAAAATACTTTTCATATATAAAAGGGACCAAAGATGCAAAATTTTTCTATTTTGGGCCAAAAGTGTAAAAATTGCGAAAAATGAGGTTTCAGCCGAGAAAACTTCATTTTGAGGGACTAAAACTATTTTTCAAATAAATTTGAGCTGAAAAATACCTTTTCAACAAGTTTTGATACTAAAGTTTCAAGAAAAATGGTTTAAGGACTAAAATGGAAATTCTTTTATACAAAGGGTCAAAATTGTAAATTTATCCAAAAGAAAGGGGCTGCAAAAAGAAAAATTCTAATTTTTTAAACAATAAATCCGTTATGATGAAATACTAGTACCACGATTACCGGCGAAATATAATACACCTTCAACACCAAAATCGTTATCAAACGAATTGATTCGGTCTCGAATCGATAACGAATCAGAAATTAATAACACGACGATACTTCAATATATACGCGGAAATTTCAGGAAGTCAATACACACGTGGGAATTCACCAGACGTCGATACACCATCTTTGGGCCCGAAAGTTTCAAATCGTGCTTGTTGGGCCTAGCTAGCCCAATGACATGATCTTTAGGCGCGAAGGAAACTCGCTTACATGTCGTTGGGTCTTATATGACCTAATTCCTTGTAAAAGGACTTTCAATGGCTTTTGTGCTATTGGGCCCCAAGGGTCCTTTGGTACTGCTAGTAAAGTCGAGAATTCACAAATGCGAGTCGGGCCAAGGGCCCTTCGCATTCACGATAGCCTTGAACGACTTATGGAAATATCGGGGGCTTCGCACCCTCTTTTCTCCTTGGTTGTGGGGCTATGAGAAGTCAGGGTGGTTGGATTAAGTGAATAGTACGGACGACGCCTAAGGGATCGTTTGTATAGTTGTAAACTAGTCGTTTTCATTAATGCATGTTTATAACAATTCACAATCCATAATTAATCCAATGTAACCTGGAATTATCGAATACACACGTCGCAACGGTATATCAAAATATAAAACGCGTAATTCAAAGTATTAGGAAAACATCGGGTTTTCCTAGGGTTTTCAATTCATACACCTACGAGATGCATACCAAGTCTAACAATTTTTCACATTTATAGAAACAAACAAGCATACTTACGGATCTTCACACTTTTTATACGATACTCTTTTCAGAAAATATCGGATTTTCTGGTGGTTTTCAAAACAATACAAAACATTATGTTTCAAACATTACTTATGAACTCACCAACATTTCATATGTTGACGTTTTTCAAAATACTTGTATTCTTAGGTAACAGGTAAATCAAAGGGAAAAATGTACTCAGTGATGTCTTGTTGTTTGTTTAACTAGTATCGAACAATCTACTTTTTGGGAATGTAACGTTTTGAAACAATGTACTAAATGTAAACACTACCAGTTGTACTATTTCAATGCATGGTGATGAATGATGTTATGTTTCATGTATATTCACTGTGATGGTATTCAATTGAGTCACAACAGCCCTCGGACGTTTCCGCCGTCTGGTTCGGGGGTGTGACACCTTTCCATCAGGTCTTGGTGCATCTCAAAAGGGTAGAAGTCTCCATATGACTTTTGGAGCTCAGCGGGCATCGTGGCCAACATGATGCATGCTACCTTAGTAGCATCTCTCTCATGTGTCCTGAATTCAGTGATCTGCTCAGGAGTAGCAGTAGACTCATCAAGCTCTTTTAACTCCTTATCGAGGATATATTCCTTGTCCTCATAACGAGTAACCATCCTGATGTTCCTGATACAGTCCATGAAGTTGGAACCATCAAAAATGACCCTCCCACAAAGATTCATGAGAGAGAAAGAACCAGTTGGTTTAGAGCCCGAAGCATTAGTGTTGGAAGACATCTGAAAGAAGAAAGCAAGTTTAGATTAGATATATAGAATCCTTAATAAGACACCCAAATGTAATATTAAGGCTAGGATCCAATCACAATATATTATACTTAGAAGAGGGATGCCGTAATCTAACTAATAATATATTTGAAAGGTAGGTGAATGACGATTCACCAATTTCCACCATGAAAAACAAAATGAATTATTAGGTTTTAATTGGTTTTGAAATTCCTAGATTCTTTTGAGATTCATTGAACTTTTCAATGGCATGTTTCAATCTCGGTTGTGCCCTTCAAGGTTTGTGACTGGGATGCCGAGGATCACAAAACAAGGTGTGAATAACCATGCTAATTCACTTGGTACCCTTAATATTATCACCTAATCAATGTGCCGGTTAACCACACACGCTCCATTGATCTATGACAAACATTAAGTCACCCTTCGTAATCCTTACTAGTCCAAGTTAGTGTGCCGGTTAACCACACACGCTCCACCAACAACTTGGTAAGGTACAAAGTGTGAATTCCATGGACTAGCACCATGTTCACATTTTCCTAAAGTAACTAATATGGGGAATTAAAAAAGGTTAAGTTACTTTATAATAATCATTATACTTTTAATGAGGATTTAAAGTCATTGTCCTACCCGTTCGGCTAACGACCCTCCACCGATCAAGGAAGCGGTGGGTGAGAGTGGACACCCATTAAGCTGCCATTTTATAGGCAACAACCTTATACCCCCCTTGTAGACCGACTTCGTGAATGAGGCCTACTAACAGTAGAACGACTTATTCTTATACATATATAATGTTATAAATAGTATAAGGGTTGAATTTTAACTATTAAAACTCTAAGGGTTGGAATTAAAGTTTATTAAAGTGTGTGAAACTTTACAAATTCCAAAACTTGAGGGCAAGTTTTGTAACTATCCAAAACTTTTCATTTCATAACTTATGAATTAAAGGTTCATAAAAATGAAGACTCTTCATTTTGGTGTAACTTATGTGTTTAAATGTGTGTTAAAGAAAAGTGACCTTTGGATATCCATAACTTGAGGACAAATTATGGACTCCATTAAAACACATAAATGATCAAGAATTAATTCTAAACAATTCAGCAAATAATTCCTATCATCTTCTAAATTCATAAGAACATGAACATGATTATCAAAGTTTCTGGAATTATATGAACACATACAAAGCATGAAATTTTGATATATGCCATTGTAAATGGATTAGAACAACCATTACACCAACTAAAACAAATTTTAAAACACCAAAATAGTTTAGAGTAATGTTTCTACTCCATTTCTAGCAGCAAAAGTCGAAATTCTGCATTCTGATCATTCTACTCGCTGAGTGCACGAACCTACTCGGCGAGTAGGATGAATTTTGCCTTGAACTTGGCGAGTCCCCCCATGGACTCGGCGAGTCCATCAGCCAGACAACAACAATTTCAACCTTTTTCACTATTTTGCATCAAGTATCAAACAAGCAAGCCTAGGCTCTGATACCACTGTTGGGTTTTGAGCAATCTAACACTTCCTAAGTGTGCATGCAACCCTAATAAACCTTGGATCTATGTTTGTCTAAATACATGCAAAATAATAATTTTCCAAGGTTCATAACCTATCTAACATGGCATGGGGTACTTTTAAACATAAAAGAATTAGATAAGATTACATACCTTTTGATGAGTTTGATTCCTTGGAGTTTGAGAGCCAAGCACCAATAGTGTGAATGCCTCAAATGGAAATCACAAATCACCACAAACACTTGGAAAACTTTGAGAGAGTGTACACACACTTAAATTTTCGGCCACACACTAACACACATACACTAATGGCTATTTCATGCAACATAAGCATGCTTATATAGAGTGCATGGTTAGGGTGAAACCCTAATAACCCATGACCTTTCCTTTTCCAAGGATCCATGGGTTAAAAGCTCCATGGATCATCCATGAACTTCCATACAAGCCTAGCCCATTAACAAATGAGTGTTAGCCCACACCATATAAAACCAATAGCCCACAATCTAATTAGTCTTCCTTTTAATCTCTAAATTAATTCATAATTAATTTAAGACTAAGACTAATTAAATAACTTAACTTCATATTAATATATTATAACTTATAATATATTAACAAACATATATGTATAACTCTCATAAAATTATCCATAAATAGTTCGGGTGAAGTGCAACCCAAATGGACCATGCCGGGTCGGGTCAAGTATATACCAAATAAGTTATGGACTTAGACACCTTATCCAACAGTTGAGAGGTGGAGCAGTGAGTGCGTCTATTCCTGATACTTTTAGGATCACTAATGGTTGTGAGCACTAGGTGGAAGCCCCAACAGTGAGGAGCCGATCTTTGCAGTTTCAGTCAGGGGAGGCTGGAGTTCATCAGCTGCCATCGTGGGCATGTTATCTTTTGTTTTCCTCATGCCTTATATATATATATATATATATATATATATATATATATATATGTTCTTTTGTATCATGCATTTGTATGTGTAAGGCATTATCTTCAGTTTAGTTTCTCTGTAATTGCCTGGTTAATTTGACCAAGGGCAGTCATATGACATTTTGCATGCCGAGAATTATGAGTGGGGCACATTTTGTTGAGCTAGATATAGATTGTTAGGTAGTTGTTGGGTTCCATTGGAGAAAGTGATTTAGGGGAACCACTTAGAAGATCAGTAGTCAGATTAGCATGATTAGTCCAACAATGAAGTCGGAGTTCTGAAGTGTATGGGTCTCTCAGTAGGGATGGAAGTTACTCATGGAAGGACTCTTGGGTCCAATCGCTACCGTTACTAGTAAAGGAGTGGTGGAAAGTGCATAATGATGGCAGTCGTGTGAGTTTGGTCAGAAGTGAGATTTTGGGTTGGTTATCCGTTAACTCTGGTAAGTGAGGTTCATTATTAGTTTTTTTAGTAAGCTTGGTACTGGGTATCTAAATCCAAGTGGGGGATAATGGTTTGGATTTCTAGGAATAAAATCAGCAACAGAACCAGGAAGAGTGTCACATGCTAGTCGAGAAGGAAGTCGGTTCAAGTGGTAGTCTGGTGAGAGGTTGCACAATATTCGGGGTTGAGAACTTCTAGCGACAGGTTGGTGCATTCGTTGTTATGCATAACATATATGAGGTTGGATCCATGTTGCGGGTTGTGTTAGAGTCTCCCTGCATGTTCTTGTCTGATTAAGGCTTTGGAGTTCGAATCATGACCCGAAGACCTGATTGGGATGTTGTCAATGTGGTTTTGACCAGTGTTTGATCGTGAGTTGGTGTGGTAGATGGAGAACAAGACTGTGAGTCGGGCTCATGGTTGATAAGGAAGTGTTGTAAGACTGTAGGGTAGTCGTAAAATATACAAGGATGATAGGCTATTGGGGAAATGTTGTAAGTATGCAACGTAGTCGTAACATTCACAAGAATAAGGTAGGCCAGGGTAGGGATGCTCGTTGGACTAAAGGAAGATCAGCGCATGGCTGGGTGGAGGCAGATAGTATTATCAGAGGATTTCTTTTCATTTGGGATGAGGATCATAGGATTTGAGGTGAGGTTAGGCCTGTTTGAAAGTTAATTATTTGAGACCCATGGGATAGGACCGTTAGGTTCTGCAAACTAGGTGAGACCCATGGGTGAGGCCCATATGGTTGTAATAAGAGTGGGAGATAGCTTGTAGGAATTGGTTGGAGCAAGGTATTGGGTCACATTTAGAGTTGAATGACTCTATGTTCAAATATTTGTATCCGTGTAATGTGTAGTCTAGGGTAGCCCTTATCAGTTAGACTCTTGGTAGGAGCCTAGTGGGGAGGCCAGGTGTGAGACTGTCAGTCCCAGCGGTGGATTGGGGATTTTTTTATCTCGGTTTGCAGAAGGTTACCGTGGAATCAAAAGATTTCGATTATGGTTTTGTACTGGGTGGACAAATCGATGTGACTTACGTTGGGAGTCACCCTTGATCTCAAATAGATGGATTCAACAATGATGAATCGTTGGGGATTTTTTTTTCCAATGGTATTAGTTGTATAGTTCTTGATTGGAAGGGGGTTTCATTCGGTTAGCTTGTAAATTAGAGTCGTATTTGGTTGTGTTTCAGAACGACTTTGTGTGTTGGGAAGTCATACAAGGTATTGGATATCACAATTTTGGATAGAGTAGTGTTTGTTTTTTCAGTGGTTAAAGTTAGTTGATCAAGGATCCTTTCTCCATCAAGGTATGTGAGTCCTGCTAAGACTGGTTCGATTAAAGTGTTGGAAGGTTGTTGTATGTATGAGTCAACTTCCTAGTCCATATCGGAGTTGTGGCATTTTCTTTTAGGTCGTCGGTTGTATCTAGAAGGTAATAAGAAGCAATTTCGAGGATGAAAATTACTTTAAGTAGGAGATAGTTGTGACACTCATGTCAAAATTAGTTAAACTTATTTGTATCAAGGACCTAAGATGGAGTTTTGAAGAAAACTCTATGCACACCGTGGCCAAAGATGGCCATAACATGGCAATGGTTAATTAGTAGCATGATTTTTTTTTACCACCACGGTGTGGCTGAGGCATGCCACAATGTGACAGCTGAGTAGACCTAAGCCCATGAAAAATTTAGGGCTCCCTTCATATTTATGCCCTTCTAACTTGATTCTAGGGTTCTTTTCTCGGTCTCTATCCCCTTCAAACTCATAAAAATCCAAATCCTTTTCCTCTTGGTGGTTTTGGCACATTTTGGGTCACTTTGGTGCTTTTGAAAGGAAGTGGGGAAGAATTTGTGCAAGGATCAAGCAAGCAACACCTTATCATCTTTGTTATCACCTTCTGGACCATTTGTAAGGATCTAAGTCTCTACATTTTGTGTTATTCTCTTAGATATAGGTTGGTTTGGTCGCTTTTGGTTTATAAAGTTGATTTAAGTTATTTGATAGAAAAACTTGGCAACTTTATTGCTTTCTAGTGTCCCTTGAACATCATATCTTATGGATTTGAATTTGGGTTGTGATTTGTGAATATTGCATGAGTTTTAGGTCATTTTATTACCGTTTGACCTAAGTAGAGTTAAGGACATGCATGGAGCATGCATTTCTGTCAGTAATCATTTTTATGGACCTTTGGTACCCCTTTTAGCTTATGGAAGAGTTGGGGTTAAGGACTTTTTCAAATTAAGGGCTTAATGGTTAAGACAGTTGGGATATTTATGGTGTTGTGTCAATTTTGTAATGTTTGTAATTAGTCTTTATTATTAGCATATTAGACCTGTCCATGCGACATTATGAGCTAGGGTTAGACTATATATATTACATGCATGTATTGATTTTAATCATTCAGCACAACTTCATCATGCTCTTCTAAAGCATTGATTTTAATCATTTAGCAAAACTTCAATCATTGCTTTCTTTGTTTGATTTAATTTACAATTAGGAATCTTTCGATCTATTAATATCTGTTTCATTAATTGGTATTAGAGCAGAAGATTGTGCAAACAATACGAAACTCTTCTATCGAAGTGTTATTAGGGTTTTCTGCTTTTATTGGATCTTTTCTTGCCGTCTTTATCATTTTCATCGATTGTTAACATTGGATCTGATCCTTATTATGCCCTAAACTCGGTTTTAGTTTTGCACATCAATTCTTTATAGGTTGTAAGTCAATTAAAAACATGCAGCACGACAATCCATACACTCTATCTTTTAATCTTTCTGGCAGCATCGGATCTTCAACCATGATCCCTATTCTCTTCCCACAAGACTATTAAGTCTAGGCTCTACATTTCGAAGACTAAGTTTTGGGGTTTGAAGAGCATGAAACATCGATATGGCAAGCCATATCATATGGAACTTTCATGCATATGGGAACTAGGAGAGTTATTAAAACTCAAGCAGAATATAATGCTCTTCTTATTGATGTTATATACATCCGTCGGGATGAAGTGGATAAACTGCTAAGCAACGTCAAGGCGATGAGGAAAATCAAGTTCGCTCTATCTCTGGACATGTTTTGTCTGGTGAGTTCTAGTGAAACAATGAAGGAGATTTGGGATAGGCTGAAAGAACTATACTCATGTGATGCAGATCTTGAACATTCTGTTCAAACACTACTCTTTTTAGAATTTGGTGCTTTTGCTCATAAGCCAGATAAGAAACTTGATTAGACGTTTAATCATTTTAATCATCTATTAAGCAGGATGTTGAAACACAAGATTAGGTGTGAACTGATTAAGCAGAAGGTGACCTTTATGAATGGATTAAGATCAAATTGGAAAGTTTTAGTTTCTACCGTAAAAGCTCATGATCAGTTTAAGAGCTACACCTTGGTGAAGCTTGTGGGTATTCTCAGATCCTATGAATATGAAGTAACAAAAGATGTTAAACTTGTTTCTGGCATGGGTTCACTGGCCCTAGTTGTGAAGGAAAAAAAGGTTGCAGAAGAAGATTCAGAGTCTGACCTCTCAGACTGTGAACTTTCAAAAGAAGAATACGCTCTAATGGTGCCAAACCCCAAGAAGTTTGCGAAAAAGAACTTTGGACACTTCAAATATAGGAACTGGCAAGGAAACTATAGTTCAAAAAAGGCTAAGGACAAGAGCACTAAGAACTCTTAGATGGACAAGCCGATGAAAGAAAAGAAAATGTTGGGGGATTCCAGCTATGATTGCAATTTTTGTCATGGAGAATGAGTGAGAAAAAAGATGAAGAAGATGATGAAACTTAATGTCTCAAAAAGACAGAGGAGCTTAGAAAGAAAAAGAATGTGGATAATGCTAAGCCTTCTTTGATTATGCAGGAAAATGATGATGAGTTTGGAAGAGTCGAAGTTTGGTCGGCTGATTCGGAGGATGAAGAAGTTCACAATACTGCACATGGAGAGTGTTTTGTAGCAAACTCTGAAGTCCCTGAGTACGAGGGAAAATGTTTTGTGGTTCACAATGATGTATCAGACCAACGAGGATACACAACCGACATCATCAAGGCTTCTGTCAATTGTTTCGCTGCAAGACCTGTCTCTGAGCAGATCAGTTAGTGTGAGAAAATGATTAGCAAGGTACACTCTATTCTTAACTCTCGTAATATTCATGTCTCTCGATACGAAACTGAATTAGATGATTTGAAATTTATTGTTTCCAGTTTATGTGATAGTTTAAAAAGGAACCGTTTAAGTAATTCTAACTTAACTGATCAAACCAACAAGGTAACAAACAAGAGTGAAGAGAGATGGATATGGATTGAGAAGTTGGAGTTAGAGCTGTCTAGGTCTAGAGATGATATCATTTATTGTAACGAGACAATTAAGGGCTTTTGAAAGAACGAAACGTTTTCTGTTTGATTGCTAAACATCTTTATTTTAATATTACTCAACTGCATCTTGATTGTGAAATACGAAAGAATATACACCAAAATGATTTTTCCCTTTCTTGAATTTAAAAATGATGAAATCGATGCAGATTGCTATAAATGTGAATCCATTGTTTCCTCTGACGATGTCTCTGATTCTTACAAAATTGGACAAGACAAAATTGAAGCTTACGTATAGACCAAGGAACATAAGGACATGTTGAAACAAATTTTTAGTGGAAAAGATAAAGAGCAAATTAAGTTTGATACTATACAGAAATTTGACTCATTGTGTTCTTTGTTGAGTTAAGAAAATACTCTTGATGTTGAAAATGTATTTGAATTTTTCGATGAAAGTGACATGAGCGAAATTTCTGTAGATGATGAGATTGATTGCTCTGAATTTTTAAAAAGTGAAACTGAACCAAAGAAGACTCTGATTTCTGAAAATTATGTTGAGTATGTTCGAATTTATGATAATAAAGGTTCAAAGGTTTAAAAACAAAGTAAACAATTTTTCTGAAAGTTCAAACTGTTCCGAATCAAGTTTTCGCAACTTCTGGACTGACCAAAAATTAGACCATAGAATTATCATCCTTGGTAAAAGAATATAATACAGATGGGTGTGATGAATTCTTTTAACCTGCTCCTGTCGATAATGTTTATGAAATCAAAGGACTCTCGGGGATGACCTCTTTGAAGGCGAAAGGGAGACATGTGGCAGAACCATTGAACAAAGTCAACTCCAGTTACGAGAAAGGCAGTACAAGTGGAACTAAAAACGCTTCTAAAGATACGTCATCCGAACAGAGTAACCATCCTGTTAGAAAAGAAAAGTCTAGGGCTAGTATTCATAAGCCAACAGAGGAATTTGTTTCTTAGAAATATCAATGAAATGCTAGATATAGGAAAAATATAAAAGAAAGAAAGCATTTCTGGAAGTCTAAAAGTTCAAATTCTGTTAATCAATAAAGATCTATAAGTCTGAATGCGAATGTCACTTCAAATTTGAATACTAAAAAGATTTCAAAACCACAGTCTTCTCCATAGTTTTCAAGACCAAAAGTTTTTCAAAAGCCATCATTTTCAAAACAAACAAAATCTTTGGAAAAGACGAAACCTAGTTTTTCTCCAAAAATAAATATTTCAAAATCTGCCAACACATCGAAAGGTGTTAAGGGAAAAAAAAGTTCTTTCAGAATCTAAACCCTCTTTCCAGATGTCCGAAATACAGTTGAAAAGTGAGGAAAAGAAGTTTGAGAAAAAGGTTGCGAAAAAACAAATTGAAGCTAAACAAAAAAACTCCGTTAAAAGAAAAGAATCCTAAAGATAATAGGATCGTTTTTTTCAAAATCACAAAAGAAGAGAATTCAACTTTGGTAAAACGATCTTACTTTGTTGATAAATCAGTAACTTTTCCTGTTAATAAGAAAGCCTCACATGGACCAAAACAACTTTTGGCTCCTAAATCTCTCTAATTTTTTGAGGTAATTTCTGATGAACAGTTCGACTCCGAATGCTCTATCAATAGTGGTTGTTCGCGTCACATGACAAGAAGGAGAGAAAAATTGAGGGAATTCGGATCGTTGAAAGATGGAAGACGAGTCAAGTATGGAGATAATTCACTCGGGGAAATCAAAGGAGACAACATGATTACAAATAGGGAATTCTTGATTCGGAAGGTTGCCTATGTGGATGGCCTGCAACATAACCTCGTAAGTGTATCTTAACCGGTTGTAGGTACTAGTCTGAAAGTATTGTTTGATGATGGGGGATGGGAGAGTATTGAAAAGAAGTCCAAGAAAGTGCTTCTGAAGTCCAAGGGGAAAGGCGAAATGTATCTGTTGAATTTGAATCCTATCAAAGGAAAACTTGCTATATGCCTTCTTACCAAAGCATCTCGGATGACAGTTGGTTATGGCACCGAAGGCTCTCGCATCTCAAGTTCAAGGACATCAACAAACACGTACTTGGTGATCATCTACGAGGGCTACCACTATTGAAATTTGAGAAGGATCATCTTTGTGCTTCCTGTGAACTTGGGAAGCAGATTAGGAAGAGTCATTTGAATATCATCAACACCAAAGAGATCAAACCACTTGAACTAGTACATATAGATCTTTGTGGTCCTTCTGCCAACGAGAGCATTGGTGGTAACAAGTACATTCTAGTAATTGTTGATAACTTTTCTAGATTTACCTGGGTTTATTTTCTTAAACAGAAATCTAAAGCCACATCTAAGATTAAGTCCTTTATCAAGCAGATCGTGCTTCAACTACAAAAGCTAGTCTGGAAAGTTCATAGTGATAATGGTTTGGAGTTCAAAAAGAAAGTGTTTAAAGAACTCCTAACCAAAATGAGAGTTGCTCATAATGTTTGTTGAATCATGCAAGTGACCCTCTTAAACTTCGTCTACCGCAACTCTCAAGATCCAAAGTCATCATTGATCAGCTACCGCATCCGCAGTCATCATCATCCGCAATCACTATCTTACATTGTTAGATTAGTCTTTTATCTGCTTGTCTTAGTATACACTCTTTTGTCTAGTATGCCTTGCATGACTACTCTTAACAAATAGGACTAATGTAATCTATGAGTCTCTATAAATAGAGCTCACTCATTCTCATTTATAACAATTGAAGAAAAAAACACCCCACATCTTGCAATTTATACCTTGTGTTATTTCTCTCATCTCTTTCTTATCTTCAAAGTTCATCTTAATACAACTAAACATCATCTCTCTTCGGATCAAGTCACTAGTGACTTATTTACTAAGTTTGATCTCACTTACTAACTTGGTGCATTCCTTGTTAAGAATCTACTTAAGTGTATACTTGATATAATACCTGTTGTATTTTATAATTCCTTTACATTTCCTCACCTAGCTCACTAATGTCACACCCCCAAACCAGAACGGCGGAAACGTTTGGGGGCGGAGGACGTCATACTCAGTATCATAACAGTTCATAGAAAGGAAAGTACACACCACCATACATATATATAAAGATTTCAAAAATGTTTACATCATTGTATTCATTACATGCTCAAAAGATAAATGCATAAACATCTTTCAAAAGAAATAATTAACGTCAGCGCGTTAATCTCCAAAAGTTGATTTCCAAACCTGCTTAACGGTTCCCTGAGAATACAAGTTATTTCAAGGAAAAAGTGTCAACAATTAAGTTGGTGAGTTCATAAGTGGTTTAGAAACATTGAATGCCATTCCAAAATGAGTGTATATTTTTCCAAGAAAATCCCTTATTTTCTTATAAAAGTATGAAATGCATGAGAGTATTTGTGTTGAAAAATGTAGCTAGTTGAACCAAGAAAATCCCTTATTTTCCTAATAGTTGTTTGGTTTGTATACAGGAAAAACCCTTATTTTCCTAACATAACTGGCAGCCTCTAAGACCGAAAATCGCAAGCAACCGACCTGCTTAAAAGTTGTGGCATAGTTTTATATAATAAAGCTATACGAAGATCACACTTGTTAGATGAAGAATAGTTTTTAATAGCTACTCATTCATAAAAGCATAATACCATAATAATTGTATATCCGGTGAGTTTTATAACCATACTAAACATAATATGCCTGTAGCGACGTTCTTCAGGCGTCGTAGCGTTATGATAACTGTCACCCCAAAAGACGGACTGTAGCTAACAGTCAGGGCGTGGGATCATGACTTCCCGTATAAATCTATACACATTTGACACGTTCTCCGAACGGGAGACTCTGGTTATAGACAGGACTTGTAGCGATACCTTTTAGCAAAAGGTAGTATTTGAAGATGTACACGTCTCACGGATTCTCAACTAAGTCTGTATTAAAGTAGTAGTTTTGTATGTAAAGTTTATCCTTTTTCAAAATGTCCAACAAAGCATAAATCATAAGTTCTTTGAATGCATAAAATGGTTTAGCAAAGATGGTTACCCTTGATATAATGTATTTGTATGTATACGTATAAATAAAACATATTTCTATTTATAAACATCTTTTATCCCAAGAGGGTAAAGTTGTGTTGTGAGGTATTTTGCATGATAATGACTTCATCAGATAGTTAAAACAACAGTATGAAAAGTATAGCAAAAGATCGATGTTTCACACGATTTTAGTCATGTGTTTACTTGTATTCCCCCCCTTAAAAGTGTATAAAAGCATTTACAAAACATTTGAAAGTGTAGATTATAGGGGTATGAACTCACTTGATTGATTGGGGAAAACGAGAAGAAAATTGAGCAGAACTTCGGCTCGTTAAAGTCGATTTTCCTCGGGATTCTCGGGAATCTCGGAAATCTCGGGAGAGTAGAACCTTCCTTCGGAACTTGAGTGTGAAAACCGGGGCTTCGGGAGGACTTCGGGAGCTTAACCGCAGAGTTTCAGCACGAGAGAGGGAAGAATGGAGCACCTAAACCCGGCACCCCAAGAGTTCTATTTATAGGGGCATTTTTGAGTGCCACGTCGTGGCTAGGGTTGGCCACGTCGTGGGGCGCAAGCACTATCCCCTTCCGTTGATTGGACGCCCTCAGTCGCTTGTCGGGTCGCGGCCAAGCTGGGCCACGTCGTGGGGGCCTGACAGCCTCAGATTTTGGACCCCGAACTTGTAAAATCCATAAATTTCGCATACGAGCTCCGTTTTCGACGTTCTTTATATGCAAGCGTAGCTAAAAACATGATCTACAACTCTCGTTTAGACTTCATCGGCAAATTCTGAATTTATTTTTTATTATTTATTTTTAACGGCCCGGGACACGAAAAGTCCGTATAAAATCCATAACTTCTTCATCCGATGTCCGTTTTCGTCAGACTTTTCGCTGTTGCACTACTAATGTTGAGACCTTCGATTCTCATTTAGGTTGTTTTGGTCAAAAGTTTCTAGAGCTCTATTTCGAGTTTTTAGCTATCTACTGCTATATTCGGATCTTGGAAAAATCATAACTTCCTCATACGAAGTCAGATTTGGACGTTCTTTTTGTGTACGCTCACGGTTTAATGTTATCTATAACTTTCATTTAGATACCTAAGGCTAAATGCTATCGTATTGAAACTTCGCGTTTTCCGTTTAATTGATGTTGTCGGTTTTGTCGGAAATCTTAGAATGGTCATAACTTCTTCGTCATCACTCGGATTTTAGTGTTCTTTATATATTTGGAAACCTTAAGACGATATCTACTACCTAGTGTACTCAAATCAGAGCTTTTGAATAATTCATTTATCGATGATATTCCTATTACATTCCAAAGAGGTTAGAAGACTCGATTTATAATGCCCGGAAATAACGGGTTGTTACAACTAATTATCTAACTCTAACTTACTATTATTGTTGAGCTTTTTAGATCCTTTGAGATAAACTATTCCGTAACTATACTTGTTCTAACGTTTGTTCAAGTGTGTCTCAAGTTTTTCTCTCAACAATTGGTATCAGAGCCAAAGTGGTTGCTCTTTGAATCAAAACTCTGATCTTCAAAAGGCTTTCTATAACACTAAAGCTCATTTCTTAAAAAAATTCAAAACTACGAAATATGGCACATGCATTATCTCTCAATGTATCAAACAGTGTTGGTGGTTCGAATAGAGCACAAATACTTGTGGCAAATGAATACCATCACTGGTCCCAGTGAATGGAGAGATACTTAAGAAGACTTAGAAGAGACATATGGAGGTTTGTTGAAGAAGGACCTCATGTTCCTGTTCTTATGCCAGTACAAGCTGATGGAGCCACAACTAGGCTAGGAGAAGGTCAAGCAGCCTTGAATCGTCCAACCAAAGACGATCTTGACAAAATGGAGAGTGACACTATTGCTTTTTATGAGATTTCATGTGGAATTGCTCCTGACAACTTCGATATCATCATAAACTGTAAATCAGCAAAAGAGATATGGGATGTCCTCAAGAACCTGTATGAAGGAACTAAACAAGCCCAAGATAAAATGGTTACTACTGCACTCAATGAGTTTAACAACTTTAATGCTCATGCGGGAGAAAGCTTAGAAGCTTCATTCAAGAGGTTTAATCTGATAGTGACTAAATTATAAAATGATGGCACCGTAAGAAGCAACCATGAAACAAACCTTCAGTTCTTGAATGGTTTGGGAAGACACTGGACGATAGCTAAAATGATTGTTCAAGGCGATTGGGAAATTCATTCCATGTCTCTCTATAAGCTCTACGGAGAACTACAAGCCCAAGAGTCTACGGTACTCAAGGACTGTGCAGACTTCGGTGGTCCACTTGCTCTCGTAGCACAATCTCCTCATTCTATATCATATCTCACCTCGTATGACTCTCCACCATAGTCATATGAAGCAGACTCAGAGTATGATGACGAAGAAGAGTTCCAGAATGCAATAGCTCTTGGTAGTCAACAGTTCAATAGATTACCACCTCCTTCATTCCGAAAAAACCCACAATACAACAAACTACCTTTCAACCGCAACTTCCAAAACAATCACTATCGTTTCACTAAAAACCCTGACCCTCACCCTCCACCGCAGTCCCAAAATACTCAAACCAAAGAAGTACTGAAGTCCATTCAAAGCACTGACTCTTGTAATCCTTCGGAAGACTAAAGTGATGTTGAGATATGTCTCAAGTGCAACAAAGAGAATCATTTTGCCAAAGATTGCAAAGCAAATGTAGTAAAAGATAGAGCATTCTATCTCAGAATGGCTCAAGAAATGGAGGAAAAGGAAAAGGGAAGAGCGTATGTTGCTCAAGTGAAGAAAGATCATCGGGTCTGGTCATCTGGAGATGAAGATGAGGGCATCAGCAACGGCAGAGGAAAGGGAAATTTTTGTATGGTAACAACTGCTGACGAGGATGGTTCCACAAATCTGAAGAAGAATCATTGCTACAAGGCGAAACATGGAACACTAAGCATTGTCGAACAGGTAAAACTTATGATTCAAATTCTAAATTATAGCGTGCATGACTGTCAGCCCTTCATAGACACTCTTAATGACACGTGTGCTGCCTTCCTTACAAACTACAATAAAGCATTAGATGAGAAGAACATTGCGTCCCAGGAGATGTTTCATGTTGGAGCACGTTTGGACAACAAAAGAATCAAAATGGCTATGTTAGAAAACGACTTAATGTTAGAGAAAGATGCTAGGATGTTAAGTGAAACACAATTAGAAATAGCTTTGAATCAGAGGGATTTAGCTCAGAGTGAAATTTTACGCTTAAATCTTTTAATTGAAAAGATCTTTAGTGAAAGTGAAGCCATCAAGAATCTTGTTAATATTGGAAACGTTGACAATAATTACAACTGTGGTTGGTCCAATGGGTATCCTACCGCAACGGACTCATCACCCCGGTTCACTCCAGACCATCCCTATGTCCCTCCTAATCATAAATTTCTGTTTCCGGCCAATGATAAAACCTTTCCTGAGGGTATCAAAGCTCGCTTTGGTAAACTTCATGATCTGAGTAACAATTGTGTTATCGAGGAAATTCTCCCTGAACTTTCTGACCCTATGAATAGCATAATTCATTCCGGTTCTCAGAAATCATCCGTAGTTGATGAGGAAACTGTTATGGAAGGTCTCGAAGCCTCAATGGACTTCCCATCTCTACTGTCAGACCGCAGTGTCCCTTACTGCAGTCATGAACCGCAGTCTAACCATTTACCATCCATCAAATGTCTTGCAAATGTACCCACTCAGACTTATTCTGCCGTAGTTCAAAACTCCACACCACAGACCATAGTCAAAAGTATTGTGACCATTCAACCAATTCATCATGAATTGCCAATCGAAAATTTTGAATTTGGTCAATGTTCACTGAATCGTGAACTCTCCAGTTCAGATGAATCAAGTCCTCGCTTAACAAAGTTACCAAAGGTTTCAAGGAAACAACAATTAAATGTCACTAACTGCGGTTCTCCTAAAACCGAGGCGAAAAAGGCTTTAAAAGAAGAAATTCGATCCCGTGGTAAAAAGTGGGAAACTCTTTACAAAAAAGCGATTTGAAAAAGTTCCTAAGTCTAAGAGTCCAAAAAAATTTGTTTTCTCAAATTATCTATCCAAAAACTCTGCAGTCAAGAAAACAAAGAAAAAGGAATGTATAGTTTGCAAATCCATTCCTAATTCATTTGAAGCCACCCAAAAGAAAGTAAATTCTTTTGGTAGCAATGGTTTTCAAATCTATTCCACAGATAATCCAAAATGGAAGGGTATCTAACCTAATCCAACTCTTTTAAAATCACATTAAAAAGTTCATAAATGGAAAGGTATTTTCCCAACTCTAGCACTCCTAAACTCACCTCAAAGTTTTAAGAAATCACTTCACAAAAGCTCTTCACATGCTCCTACACCTGTAAAACCTGCTAAAACTACTTTTTCAAATCACACCATCACCACTGTCAGATCTCACAATCCTTAGACTGGACATAAGTATACTCCCTCACTGAGACCACTGACTTAACAAAATGTCAGGGTAAATGACAAAAAATCTATGTGCCAATGTCAGTATCAAAAGATATCTTCTCATGTCAAATATCATTCTTTTCAAAAAACTTGTAACTTATTTCACTCTTACAAAACTCCAAAAAATCCTAAACACCCAGGACTAGGTTTGAAAGTAGACCTGAAACCTATCCCAGCAACCTCGTATCATGCATCAATTAAAAATTCCTATGTTGCCTCGGCTACATAATGTCAAGCGATTGGAGCACTTGCCTGATCAAATCCAGATCTAAAGGTATTATGCATCCCATAGATGTCTCTCTGATCATTGGCAAACTGCAGCTATGCTTCCTATCAAAAGTAGTATCCAAAGTAAGCTGGCTCTGGCACCGCATGCTTGCTCATCTCAACATCCGGTACATCAACAACCTGGTCACATGGGAACTTGTCCGTGGCCTACCCATTATGAAGTTTCATAATGATACTCTCTACCCTGCCTGTGAGAGTGGCAAGCAGTCCAAAGTAAGTCATCCTATGGTGATCGACTCCTCCATCTCAGAACCACTGGAACTTCTCCATATTGATCTCTACGGTCAATCTACCATAGCCAGTCTGCACCACAAGAAATACCAACTGGTTATAGTGGATGACTTCACACGTTTCACATGGGTCTTCTTTCTTCGACTCAAGTCAGAAACACCGCAGGTGTTCATCAAAATCATTAAGGAGATCGAGCTTCAAATCAAACTACCAGTGCGTCGTATCCACAACGACAATGGAATTGAGTTCACCAATTATCTTCTGAATAGTTTCTTGGTGTCCTAGGGTATAAGACACAATTTCTCAGCTCCCTATACCCCGCAGCAGAATGGAGTTGTAGAGAGAAGAAATAGAACTCTGGTGGAAGCATCTAGATCAATGCTCAACTTTGCTAATCTTCCTCTATACTTTTGTGCCGAAGCAGTGGCCAATACATGCTTCGTACAGAACTGCAGCATAGTGTGTAAACGTTTCAGCAAAATGCCATATGAGGGTCTCAACAACTGAAAGCCTAATGTACGATTTTCCATATATTTGGGTGGAAATGTTTTTTGATCAACAATCAAGATCATCTCAATAAGTCTGCACCTAAATCTGATGAAGGCATCTTCCTTGGATACTCAACCAACAAAGTAGCATATCGTGTTCTCATACGACGTACGAGACTAATAGTCGAGAGCTTTGACGTGAGGTTCGACGATTCCTATGTCCGCAACACCGATCCCTCCACCGAAACCAAAACAATCCTGGAATGTGATCTTCCTAACTCTTCGGGTCCTTTAAACATAGTTGAAGTTAACCATGATAATCTCTTTGATCCATTAGAGACTGCTAAGCTATTCGAAGTTCTTGTTTCTCCAGAAGCCTAAATGCAACATGCTAAAGTATCTGGTCCTACGCTATCCGATGATGTGTCTTTAAATACTTCCACCTCGCTGGTTGAAGAGGAAAACTCAACTCCGGATCATATGACAACCATCGAGATTCCAGTACTAGTCGATGCAGCTCCATCTCTCCATAAAGGATCGCAACCATCAAAAGTTTCATCAGACTCGGATGATGAAAACATAGAGAATATTGACACCAGATCAGACCCAAGAGTTTTCACTTTTCCATCAATCCAGGGGGAACCTTCTCAGGTTCCAGAAGAGCTGTCATCCGCAGTCCAGGGGTACCTCTCCCAACTGCTCAAGAAAATGCTAATTTCACTCCAACAGTCCAAGATGACTCTATAAGATGTTCTCAAGTCTAGGGGGAACTGCCGTCTCCAACCACAGAATCTTCTGACATTGACGACATTCGCTCTACTGCAGCTATTGATCATCTACAACCCCATCTTCATGTATGGACAAAGGACCACCCATCGGGTCAAATCATTGGCAACCCATTAGCAGGCATTCAAACCATATTTTCATAAGATTTATCAAATCATTGTCACTACGTAGCATTTATGTCCACTGTCGAGCCCCGAACAATCAAAGAAGCTCTACTGGAGCCCGACTGGATTACTGTGATGCAAGAAGAAATAGTAGGATTTAAACGAAATAGTGTGTGGCAACTCGTTACAAAACTGCAAGGTCACACCATTGTTGGTACTAGATGGGTGTACAAGAACAAGCTGGATCAATCTGGTGCGGTAGTCAAAAACAAGGCAAGGCTAGTTGCCAACGGTTATAGTCAACTAGAAGGAGTTGATTATGATGAAACATATGCCCTGGTAGCCAGAATGGAAGCTATACACATCTTTCTAGTGTATACAGCTCAAAAGAACGTTAAATTACTTCAGATGGATGTCAAGAGTGCTTTCCTTAATGGTGAGTTGAAAGAGGAGGTGTATCTTCAGCAACCTTCGGGCTTCAAATGTCTTGAATTCCCAAATCATTGCTACAAGCTCAAGAAAGCAGTTTATGGTTTAAAGCAAGCTCCAAGGGCGTGGTATGAGACTCTCTCAGAGTTCCTTGTCACATTTGGCTATAAGAGAGGAGTGATTGATCCCACTTTGTTTAGAAAAGCAATTGATAATCACCTTATGCTTGTACAAATATATGTGGATGATATCATCTTCGGGTCTACAGATCAGGGGATGGTGGATGATTTTTCCAGGCTCATGAACAACAAATTTCAGATGAGCATGAATAGAGAGATTAACTTCTTTCTAGGAGTTTAAATCAAATAGATCCCTCAAGGGATATTCATCTATCAAGAGAAATACACCTCTAAACTGCTAAAGAAATACTCAATGGACAACTGTTCCTCAGCTAAGATCTCCATGGCCTTCGGTCACAAGATTTCTGCTGATCCATTTGGAGAATCAGTGGACCCTAAAACTTATCGAGGGATAATTGGTTCATTGATGTACCTCACTAACAGTAGACCGGACATTGTCTTTGCAACAGGCATATGCGCAAGGTATCAGGCTGACCCAAAAGTGTCACACATGACTGCAGCCAAGTAGATTCTATGATACTTGAAGGGGAGCAAAGCTCTTGGTCTTTGGTACCCTGTAGGGAATGACTTCTACCTACATGCATTTAATGATGCGAATCATGTCGGATGTCGTTTGGATCACAAAAGTACTTCAGGTGGATGTCAATTTCTGGGTGGAAGACTCGTCAGCTGGGCTTCAAGGAAACAAAGTTGTGTCTCACTGTCTACAACAGAAGTTGAGTATGTGGCCGCAGCCAGCTGTTGTTCACAACTCTTGTGGATGAAAACGCAACTCATGGACTACGTGTACATAATGCTGCGGATACCAATTTATTGTGACTCAGAAAGTGCCATAATGATTTCTCATAATCCTATTCATCACTCGAAGACAAAGCACATTGAACTACGGTGTCACTTTATCAACGATCACTTCTTGAAAGGCAACATTGAAATAATTTTTCTCAATACTAATAAAGAAATTGCTGATGTATTTGAACCCACAATTCTTTTTGAATTGATAGGTACTGCAGACCTCTCTTGGTATCTGCTTGCGGTCCTATTTAGATATTGTCACACCCCAAAACCGAGAACGGCGGAATACGTTCTGGGGTGGAGGACGTCATGTACAGTATCATAACAATGCATAATAGTAAGGACAAGCAACAACATCCATTGCATTAGCATAATAATTGTAATACAAGCGTGTTCTGTACAGATAGACACCAAAAGTATAATCAAAATAAAAGATGAGTCTTATATATATATATATATATATATATATATATATATATATATATATATATATATATACACGCCATCTTCTCAAAAGTTGCATCTGTACCTGCCTACTGATGACCTGAGAATACAAGTTATTTTGAAAACGAGTATCAGCATAAAACTGGTGAGCTCATCAGTATTTAGTGTCATTATTTGCGTAAAAAGTGTTTGAGACCAAGTAATACAATAATTCTTATCAAGTTTTGAAAATAGTGTGAACCCTAGAAAATCCTATATTTTCCAACAAAGGTAGTCTTTTACCAAGACTCGGATATTTGTAAGTTTGATTATTTGAAAATGTAAGAGTTTTCCCAGTGAAAATGTCAATGTGAAAATATAGTTTTAAATTTCGTTCATATAAGGAAATTGGAAGAATAGAGTTTTACCCCAACAGTGTCACTACTGGCTAAATGTAGTAGAGATGTAAACTCTAGGTAGTATTAAATGTGTATACACCTTGGGAAGTCTGTTTTACCTTTAATTCTTAATATGTTAGTTAAGGATTGAATTTCAAACTCGTATGTAACCATGTTGAGTGATAGTAGTATAACAGTTAACCCTCCAGGTCATGTGTAGCGTAGTGATGTTTTGTTATCCCTGGGCCTAATCGGCTTGGACTGTAGCTAGCAGTCGAGATGTGGGAGTGTCCGTCCCGTATAGATCTATACACATAGTGTTCGCTCTCCCTCCAGAAGGCCCTAGTCACAGGATGATCACATAACGAAGTGTCGTATCGAAAATTAGTGTTTCACATTCTATTTTAGTATATTCTCTCATATAGTATATAGTATTCTCTTCATGTAGTATATAGTGTTCTCTTTGTGTAGTATATAGTGTTCTCTTTGTATAATGTATAGTATTCTTTTCGTATAGTGTATAGTATTCTCTTCGTATAGTGTATTGTATTCTCTTCGTATAGTGTATAGTGTTCTCTTCTTATAATGTATAGTACGTATAGACTCGTAACTGTGTTGCCCATAGTGAGTATCATAGTAGCAATAGTAATGAGTGGAAACCTTTAACTATACCTATGTTAGTTAAATAGAGATGTTAGTTGAATGCCTTTGATACACAAAGGTGTTTAAATAAAGAGAAGACTTTTATATCCAACACAACTATACATGATATATAACTAAGAATTCAACGAAAGTCAGACAGATAACATAATACCCTAAGTCCACAATCAAACAAGAATAGGAAATAAGGTGAGCTATCAGTTTTAAGTCCTTTAATCCTTACTTATATGAATATATATATATATATATATATATATATATATATATATATATATATATATATATATATGTGTGTGTGTAGATATGATTTGAAAATAAAAAATAATTTTTGAAAGTGTTGGAAAATAGTTTTTAGAACAACTAAACATGAAAATCAGTTTGATAAACGTTTAAAACAACTTTACTGGCATGGTAATTTGAAAATATAGAAAATCCTTTTGATAACAAGTTGTAAATCACATATGATTAGTACTATAGCTTGTTTGGTTCAACTTGTATCCCCCCATAAAACATATAAAAACATTTAAAAGGTTGATTAAGGGGTATGAACTCACCTGTAGTTAGTGATGCGACGGTTGGATCAGTATAGGAGGTTGAGTGCTAATTGAGCACTTGAGCACAAATGGATCCTATTAACCATATAATGACATATATATGTGCGTAATTAGTGCTTGGAATAACTATTTATTGTAGTGGGACCTCTTTAGGGACTAGTAAACACTTATTTTGAAGTGTTACAACCATATAAGGTTGTATATGAGTGGTCTATGACTACACAAGGGAGTGTATGGTCAAAATGTACAAGAAATGTGTGTGTGCGGTTGCACACATGAGTGTGCGGCTTTACAGTGGGTGTGTGCGGCCGTACATAGGAGTGTGCAGGTGTACACTCCTAATTTGTGCCCACAACATCGATTTTTGAGGTGTTCTTATTTCTTATGAGTGAATGAAGGCCAAACTCTTCACTTTGGAAAGTTTTTAAGGTGTGTGCGGCCACCATATGAAGGTGTGCGGCCGCAATCCTTCAAAGGATGAAGAACACATGAAGAACACTAAGAACACTATGAGTTTTAAGCTTAGATTCAGATGTTTTACCAGAAACAAGTTGATTGATGGGGGTGATTCATGTTCTTGAGGCCCTTAGAGTGTTCTTTGGACGAGATTTTTAGAGAGAGAAAGTAGAGAGAGAAGTAGATTGCAGCCAAAGAAGGAAAAAATGAATGAAAGGGGTCCTCCTCTATATATAGAGGTGAGTGTGTGGCTGGAAACGGGTGTGCGGCCGCACACACCTGTGTGTGGCCGTACACTCAAGTGTGTGGCCGCACACTCCATGTTTTGGAGTGCTTGGCCTGATTTTGCTTGATAGACATTGTGTTATCCTGTTTCTCAGTTCCTACCTCATTTGTATTACGTTTAGAACTCTCTAATAGACCCCAAACGATGTTGAAAGCTAACAAAATGAGTCTAACTTGGATTCAATTGGTCTCTTGTACAAGAAAGAAATTTCGGGTTGTCACATCATCCCCCCGTTAGAGGGAATTTCGTCCCGAAATTGGAGTTCAAATAACTAAGTTATTACACAATATCTAAGCAAAAAGATGAGGGTGTTTTAGTTTTATTTGATCCTCACGCTCCCAAGTGAACTCTGGTCCTCGTTTGGCGTTCCAACGAATTTTCACAATTGGGATGCGGCTTAGTTTCGTTCGTTTGACCTCTCGGTCCATAATCTCCACAGGTTCTTCCACAAAGTTGAGGATCTCGTTGATGTCAATCTCGTTGAGTGGGATTACAAGAATCTCGTCAGATAGGCACTTTTTCAGGTTCGAGACGTGGAAGGTAGGATGAATATTATTGAGTTCGCGGGGTAGATTGAGTTTGTAAGCTACAGGGCCGATTCTAGCGAGAATCTCGAAAGGCCCTATGTATCTTGGATTCAGCTTTCCACGCTTTCCAAAGCGTATCAAGCCCTTCCAGGGTGAGATTTTCAAAAGGACTCGGTCTGCAACCTGGAACTCTAAGGGTTTTCTTCGTTTGTCTGCGTAGCTTTTCTGTCGGTCTCTAGCGGCTTTCAATCATTCACGAATCTGAACGATCTTCTCTATCGTTTCTCGAATGATCTCCGGACCTGTGAGAGTGCTTTTAGGAGCTCGTCCTCTAGCTAATTGAGTGTCACCCACTTCAGCCCAACACAGAGGGGACCTGCACTTTCGACCGTAGAGGGCTTCCAATGGAGCAGCCTTGATGCTCGTGTGATAACTGTTGTTGTAGGAAAACTTGACAAGGGGTAAGTGGGTATCCTATGCCTTATCGAAGTCAATCACATAGACTCATAGCATATCTTCCAAGGTTTGGATAGTTCTCTCACTTTGTCCGTCAGTTTGCGGATGGTAGGTTGTACTCATGTCCAGCCTCGTACCCAAGGAGTTTTGCAGCAACTGCCAAAATCGCGAAGCGAATCTGCTATCCCTATAGGAGATAATAGATATGGGAATACCATGTAGTCGTATGATCTCCCTAGTATATGTTCTTGTGAGCTTCTCCATCTTGTCTGTTTCTTTGATGGGCAGGAAGTGCGCGGACTTGGTCAATCTATCGATGATGACCCATATGGTATCATGCCCACCCGTTGTCTTGGGTAGCTTGGTTATGAAATCCATAGTGATAAGCTCCCACTTCCATTCAGGTATCTCTGGTTGCTGTAGTAGAACTGATGGTTTCTGGTATTTGAACTTGACCTTGGCGCAAGTAAGGCATTTACTCACGAAGGTAGTGATCTCTGCTTTCATGTTAGGCCACCAGTATAACTTTTTAAGCTCCAGATACATCTTATCTGAACCTGGGTGAACGGAGTATCGAGTGTTGTGGGCTTCCTTCATGACTAAGTCTCTGAAGCCACTATGTCGCGACGTCTAGATTCGGTCCATGAGATATAAGGCTCCGTCACCCTTGACTTCCAAGTTCTTATCCATTCCTCGCAGGGATTCTCCCGCCACATTTTCGAGTTTCAAGGCTTCGAGCTGAGCCTCCTTAATTTGTGCGGATAGATGCGAATGGATAGTCATTGTTAATGACTTGACTCTTCGACCAGAATATTCTTTTTGACTTAGGGTGTCTGCTACTACATTGGCTCTACCCGGATGATAACGAATTTCACATTCGTAGTCATTGAGTAGCTCGACCCACCGTTGCTGCCTCATATTAAGCTCCTTCTGGTTGAATATGTGTTGCAGGCTTTTGTGGTCGGTGTATATCATGCTCTTTGTACCGTACAGGTAGTGTCTCCAGATCTTTAGGGCGAACGCAACCGCTCCAAGTGAAACACCGAAAATTTTAGAATTTATTTTTCACAATTTATAAAAACATTTCTCTTTTAATTTCATAAAACATCAAGTTTCAAATTCCAATATGTATCATACAAATCCCAAGATCACATAATTATATCGAATTCCTCTACGTGTGTACAGATCAAGCCGGCGCCTTCCCACGGTCATCGCTAGTACCTGAAACAACAACACTAACATTGTAAGCACAAAGCTTAGTGAGTTCCCCAAAATACCACACATAAAACACATATTAGCCACTCGAGGCCATAACTCTATGGGTCCGTGCACCCAAGCTCTGTGAACCCTCAGGTTCTAACTCTGTGAACCTTCCGGTTCCAACTCTATAAACATGCACAGCATAAATCACATAGAAATAATGCAGTACAACACATAACATACACGTAACATACATGCACTAACACATAACTCTGATTACCGACTCAAGGTAAGGTATAGTGAGAAGACTCACCTCGCGTGTCTCGGTATCTCACGATCCCTGGAAATCCCTCGTGCTCGATCCTCCGAGCTCTAATCCTCCTATAACATCACATGACTCTAATTAACACTTTTTATCTCTAAGGTTGACTACCCCTAAGAAGTCAACACAGGTCAACGGTCAACGGTCAACGGTCAACTTTGACCGGACTCGGCGAGTGCACACGGCAACTCGGCGAGTCTAGACGTTCTCACCAACTCTCTAGGATTCCCTTTCTACATGTCGAGTACTCCCCCTGACTCGACGAGTTCCACCTGGAAGAATCGCGGGACTACCCCGACTCAACTCGCCGAGTCTCAAGAACGACTCGGCGAGTCCCAGCTCGACTCAGACCACATGACAATCCTCTCTAACTCGCCCTGACTCACTGGGTCAACTCCTGACCCGTCTGGACCACTCACTGGCCGGTCCAAGGCAATCTTCAAGCTACTCGCCGAGTCTGCTCATCGGACTCGGCGAGTCCATTCCATGCAATCACCCAATCTTGCTTCTAAGGTCAGATCTACTCCAACAATTCATAGATCTGGCCCTCCTAGACTGATTCATCACGTAAAGTCCTAGTCTTGATGCATTAACAACCTCTATATGACCAATTATGAAGAATCTTCAACAAATCTCACTACACAAGGTCATGGCCTCCATTGTTCTCTATAAAGCTTGAAGAATGAGGCTCTCTGGACCTCTATGGATCCAGATCCGAAGTCTCATCACTAGCATGGGACTATTTGGTCATCAAATCAACTCAACAAGGCCACAAGAAACCCTAAAATCGATTATACTTCACAAAACAGGAGATGAGTCGAAATCATACCTTTAGATTGAAGGGTCAAGCTTCAAATCCACCAAATAGCCGTCTTCTTTGCCTCCTCTTGGCTAGAGCCTCCTTCTTCTTTGCTAAACAACTCACAAATGTCAAGAAATGCCTCCTTTCACTCTCAAATCGCTAAAGCACTTTTAGGGTTTCTCTCTATGGACTGATGGATGCAAATGACGGCCATAAGGCCATTTAAATAGGTCCCAAACCCGAGAAATTAGGGTTTCATTAAACAGCATGGACTCGCCGAGTCCATATCCTGGACTCGCCGAGTCCGAACGAATCCCGTGCCCAGAATCGCGACCCTACTCGGTGAGTCTGAGCTCCAACTCGCCGAGTCCCTTCTCAAAACTCAAAATATTAAAACAATAAAATACTTGGAGATCCGGGCTGTTACACCTAGTTCGAGGTCGTGTGTGGTGTAGTTAACCTTATATGTCGTCAACTGTCTTGAGGCATAGGCAATGACCTTACCTCGTTGCATCAGAACACAACCAAGCCCTTGATTTGATGCATCGTAGTATAATACGAAATCTTCTGTCCCTTCGGGGAGGGATAGTATCGGTGTGGTGCATAAGGCTCATTTCAGGGTTTGGAATGCCTTCTCTTGCTTCTCTCCCCAATCGAAGGCCACACCTTTCTGAGTCAATGTTGTAAGGGGTTTCGCGGTTCGAGAGAAGTTCTGTATGAATCTACGGTAGTAGCCAGCGAGACCTAGAAATTGGAGAATTTCTGTAGGAATCTTTGGTGCTGACCAGTTCTCGATAGCTTTAATCTTGGATGGGTCCATGTGGATTACTTCTTCGCTAACCACGTGTTCTAAGAAATCGACTCTTCGAATCCAAAATTTGCACTTAGAGAACTTCTTGTAGAGTTTCTCCGATCGTACGGTTTCCAGGATTTGTCGTAGATGATTGCTGTGCTCCTCCTGACTTCGAAAGTAGACGAGTATGTTTTCAATGAAGATGATGACTAACTAATCCAAGTAAGGTCGGAACACCCTATTCGTTAAGTCCATGAATACTGCGGGCGCATTGGTTAGTCCGAATGACATCACTACGAACTCGAAGTGTCCGTAACGAGTTCGGAACTTTGTTTCTGGGACATCCTCCTCTAGCACTCGTAACTGGTGATACCCGGACCTCAGATCAATCTTAGAGAAATAGCTCGCCCCTTGTAGTTGGTTAAATAAATCGTACTAAAATGCAATCTAGTACCCAACTCCTCATGAAATTTCTTCCAGAATCTGGAAGTAAAGCGCACATCACGGTCTGAAACAATCGAGATCGGCACCCCATGCCGAGATACCACTTCTCTCACATATAACTCTGCCAACTTCTCTGCTGAAGAACTCTCACTGATGGCAAGGAAGTGAGCGCTCTTCGTCAGCCTATCCACAATCACCCAAATTGCATCAACTCCTCTGGCAGTTCTCGGCAATTTGGTGATGAAATCCATAGTGATCTGTTCCCATTTCCATTCGGGAACCTCCAATGGCTGCAACTTGCCATGCGGTCTCTGGTGCTCGGCCTTAACCCTATGGCAGGTCAAGCACCTCTCAACAAACCATGCGACGTCCCTCTTCATACAGGGCCACCAATACTCTCTCCTCAAATCCAAATACATATTCGTAGCCCCCGGATGGATCGAAAATTTCGACCGATGTGCCTCCTCCATCAAGGAAGTGCGCGAACCACCCACAAACGGTACCCAAATCCGACCCTGAAAAGTCATAAGCCCTCGCCCATCCGTAACGAATTCTGAAACCAAACCAACGACCCGTTCCCTCTTCTGCATCTCCGGCTGCACAGCCTCGGCCTGTGCCCCACGGATGGCATCCAATACCGGAGCTATCAGGGTCAATCTCAAACATACATCTCGTAATGGAATGCTCTCCGCCCTGCGGCTCAACGCATCGGCCACCACGTTGGCCTTGCCCGGGTGGTACAGGATCTCACAATCATAATCCTTGACCACATCTAATCACCTCCTCTGACGCATGTTTAGATTGGGCTGATCCATCAAGTACTTCAAGCTCTTATGGTCCGTGTATATCGTACATCGAACCCCATATAAGTAGTGGCGCCAAATCTTGAGGGCGAACACTACTGCCCCCAACTCTAGATCATGCGTGGGATATCTCGTCTCATGAGGCTTCAGCTGCCTCGATGCATATGCTATCACATGACCCCTCTGCATCAACACCGCACCCAACCCCAAAATCGATGCATCACAATATACTACAAAATCCTCCATCCCTTCCGGAAGGGCTAATACCGGGGCTTCGCACAACCTCTGGCGAAGTGTCTCAAAGGAGGTCTGCTGCTCGGGACCCCATGAGAATGCAACACCCTTCCGGGTCAACCTGGTGAGCGGCACTGCGATCTTGGAGAAATCCTTGATAAATCTCCGATAATACCCTGCTAATCCAAGGAAGCTCCTGATCTCAAAGGGTGACCTTGGCACCTCCCAACCCATCACCGCCTCAACCTTGGCCGGATCGACCAGAATCCCTTCCTGGTTAACGAGATGCCCTAGGAACTGGACCTCCCGTAACCAGAAATCACACTTGGAGAACTTTGCATAAAGCTTCTCCGATCTCAGTACCCCAAGGACCTCCCTCAAATGCTCCTCATGCTGCTCTCTAGATCTCGAATACACCAGAATATCATCGATAAATACAATCACCGACCGATCCAACATCGGCCTACATACCCTGTTCATGAGATCGATGAACACTGCCGGGGCATTAGTGAGCCCAAAAGGCATCACCACAAACTCATAATGCCCATAACGCGTCCTGAAAGCTGTCTTCTGGACGTCCTCATCTCGCACTCTCACCTGATGATATCCCGACCTCAAATCGATCTTGGAAAACCAAGATGCTCCCTGCAACTGATCAAATAAATCGTCGATCCTCGGCAACGGGTAACGGTTCTTGATCGTCAGCTTGTTCAACTCCCGGTAATCAATACACATCCGGTGTGAACCATCCTTCTTCTTGACGAACAGAATAGGTGCTCCCCACGGCGAGCTGCTCGGCCGAATAAATCCCTTTCCCAGCAACTCCTGAAGCTGCGATGATAACTCTTGCATCTCTGGAGGTGCAAGATGATAAGGCACCTTAGCTATAGGCGCAGCCCCCGGAACCAAATCAATACCAAACTCCACTTGCCTCACAGGAGGTACTCCCGGTAGCTCCTCGGGAAAGACATCTGGAAACTCACACACCACCGGTACCTCCCCGACTGAACTCGGTCTCTCGGAAGTCGCTCGCGTATCCATCACATACGCCACAAAACCCTTACAGCCCTGCTGTAGACACTGCCTCGCCCTAGCGGCCGAACAAAAGGCTGATCCCGAACGTGTACCCTCACCGTACACCGAAAGAACTCCCCCACTAGGGTCTCGTATAGTCACCAGCTGACGCTCACAGTCGATAATCGCGCCGAATCGGCTCAACCAGTCCATGCCCACAATGACACAAACATCACCCATCGCAATAGGAATCAGATCGATCGGAAACTCAATCCCGAAAATCTCTAACACACACCCCCGGAAAACCTCTGCGGCACAAATCACTCTATCATCAGCTATGGAGACTCTCAGAGGCCGACTCAGTGCCTCACGACTAGCACTGATATGCTGGCTAAAGGCCAAAGATACAAAAGACCGACTCGCACCCGAGTCAAATAACACTAAAGCAGGTACGGAATTCACAAGAAAGGTACCTACACATAACATAATATAAGCATAACACCATATATCAAAATAAATACACGAAAGGAAACATACCAGCCACAACATCGGGCGCGGCGCGGACCTCCTCCGCAGTCAGCTGGAAGGCTCTCCCTCAAGCTCTCGGCGTCTCGGCCTTCACAGGCCGACTCTCTGTAACTCTGGTGGCGGCAGGAGCAGACCCCTGAGGTGCTCCGCGCAACTGCGGACACTCGGCCTTCCGGTGTCCGGTTTGGTTGCAGTGAAAGCACACTGCAAACCCCTTGGGGCAGTCCTTGGCCATGTGCCCCTCCTTGCCACATTTGTAGCAAGACCCTGCTCGGCAGACTCCGTCATGACCCTTGCCGCACTTTCCGCAAATGCGGCCCTTCTGGCTCCCTGGTCTGGGATCAGCAGGCTTAGCCCGCTTGGCGGCCGGCTGCGACAGCGCCGGTCGCCGATCCCTCCCCTGAGACTCTGCCTCCTCCCTGGCCTGGGTCTCAAGCTCAATCTCCCTCTTCCGGGCATTTGCCTGAAGCTCGGCAAATGTCCGGTACGAGGAGTTCGCAGCGAACTCCCGAATATCCCTCCTCAAGATGCTCAAGTAGCGGCTCATACGTGCCTGCTCAGTGGACACGTGCTCAGGGCAGAACATCGCCCTCTCGTGGAACATCCTCGTGATCGCTGTAACAGACTCAGTACCCTGCTTGAGGGTCAGAAACTCCTGTGCTAAACGCTCCCTCTCCACCTGGGGAACGTACTCATCCCGAAACATAGTGGTGAACCTCTCCCAGGTCACCGCAGAAAGCTCAGCAGGCGAATAATGCGCCGTCACAAACTTCCACCAGTCCTTCGCTCCCAAGCGAAGCTGGTTCAACGCGAACCGTACCTTCAAATGCTCAGGAGACGAGCAAGTGAAGAAACACCCCTCAATATCAGATATCCACCTCATAGCTGCCACCGGATCCTGAGTACCATCAAACTCTGGTGGTTTTGTGTTGCTGAACTCACGGAACAGCAACGCATCCCCACCCTGCGGCCTCGCAGCAGCAATCGCTGCAGTAGCTGCTGCAGCAGCAGCCTCAGAAAGAGCGGCATAACGCTCATCAAACGTCTCAATCAATGTGGTCTTTATAGACCCAAACATCTCTGGTATCTCTGCCCTGATGGCCGCAGCCACCTCCTCCTGAATGATCCGGCGGATCTCCTCCTCACTGGTACCACTGCTCTCGGGCATCAAACGTGTCCTCACCATGATCTACCTCTGAAATACAAGATACAATAAATTAGAATCCACACGAGTATGCTCACACTCGACAACTCTTTTCTCCTTGATTCTTGGCATTCCAAAGATTCTGACTTGGGCTGCACACCGCTCCGGTGCTTCCAGTAGTACGGGCCCAATACTACTGTCCGCACCGCACCAGAATACACTCCAAGTCCTTCTCTTTGGATCCCAGGTCTCAAGTACTTTATCATGCATAGACTACTCTCTAATAGATCTCTCATAAGTCCCTTGCTGCTACCTACTCACTCTCAAGCATCTCATAGCAGCTCACCTCTCCCTAGGCTAAGGCATCACACATCAGGCCACTCTAGTCCTAATAGCAATACCTAGCCTACTCTAGCATGCGGATACATCATATCAATATCAATATCACATAATATAAAAAGGTATTTTGGGAAATCACCGTTCGGGCGCTGACTGATCGTACACACATCTCTTGCTCTGCGTTTTTCGAAAATCTTTTACTCTTTTTGAAAATACATCTCAAATCCTCAGTTTGAGTTCAAATACGCCCGAAGGTGTACTCGAATCCCTCAAACCAAGGCTCTGATACCAACTTGAAACACCGAAAATTTTAGAATTTATTTTTCACAATTTATAAAAACATTTCTCTTTTAATTTCATAAAACATCAAGTTTCAAATTCCAATATGTATCATACAAATCCCAAGATCACATAATTATATCGAATTCCTCTACGTGTGTACAGATCAAGCCGGCGCCTTCCCACGGTCATCGCTAGTACCTGAAACAACAACACTAACATTGTAAGCACAAAGCTTAGTGAGTTCCCCAAAATACCACACATAAAACACATATTAGCCACTCGAGGCCATAACTCTATGGGTCCGTGCACCCAAGCTCTGTGAACCCTCAGGTTCTAACTCTGTGAACCTTCCGGTTCCAACTCTATAAACATGCACAGCATAAATCACATAGAAATAATGCAGTACAACACATAACATACACGTAACATACATGCACTAACACATAACTCTGATTACCGACTCAAGGTAAGGTATAGTGAGAAGACTCACCTCGCGTGTCTCGGTATCTCACGATCCCTGGAAATCCCTCGTGCTCGATCCTCTGAGCTCTAATCCTCCTATAACATCACATGACTCTAATTAACACTTTTTATCTCTAAGGTTGACTACCCCTAAGAAGTCAACACAGGTCAACGGTCAACGGTCAACGGTCAACTTTGACCGGACTCGGCGAGTGCACACGGCAACTCGGCGAGTCTAGACGTTCTCACCAACTCTCTAGGATTCCCTTTCTACATGTCGAGTACTCCCCCTGACTCGACGAGTTCCACCTGGAAGAATCGCGGGACTACCCCGACTCAACTCGCCGAGTCTCAAGAACGACTCGGCGAGTCCCAGCTCGACTCAGACCACATGACAATCCTCTCTAACTCGCCCTGACTCACTGGGTCAACTCCTGACCCGTCTGGACCACTCACTGGCCGGTCCAAGGCAATCTTCAAGCTACTCGCCGAGTCTGCTCATCGGATTCTGCGAGTCCATTCCATGCAATCACCCAATCTTGCTTCTAAGGTCAGATCTACTCCAACAATTCATAGATCTGGCCCTCCTAGACTGATTCATCACGTAAAGTCCTAGTCTTGATGCATTAACAACCTCTATATAACCAATTATGAAGAATCTTCAACAAATCTCACTACACAAGGTCATGGCCTCCATTGTTCTCTATAAAGCTTGAAGAATGAGGCTCTCTGGACCTCTATGGATCCAGATCCGAAGTCTCATCACTAGCATGGGACTATTTGGTCATCAAATCAACTCAACAAGGCCACAAGAAACCCTAAAATCGATTATACTTCACAAAACAGGAGATGAGTCGAAATCATACCTTTAGATTGAAGGGTCAAGCTTCAAATCCACCAAATAGCCGTCTTCTTTGCCTCCTCTTGGCTAGAGCCTCCTTCTTCTTTGCTAAACAACTCACAAATGTCAAGAAATGCCTCCTTTCACTCTCAAATCGCTAAAGCACTTTTAGGGTTTCTCTCTATGGACTGATGGATGCAAATGACGGCCATAAGGCCATTTAAATAGGTCCCAAACCCGAGAAATTAGGGTTTCATTAAACAGCGTGGACTCGCCGAGTCCATATCCTGGACTCGCCGAGTCCGAACGAATCCCGTGCCCAGAATCGCGACCCTACTCGGCGAGTCTGAGCTCCAACTCGCCGAGTCCCTTCTCAAAACTCAAAATATTAAAACAATAAAATACCTGGAGATCCGGGCTGTTACACCTAGTTCGAGGTCGTGTGTGGTGTAGTTAACCTTATATGTCGTCAACTGTCTTGAGGCATAGGCAATGACCTTACCTCGTTGCATCAGAACACAACCAAGCCCTTGATTTGATGCATCGTAGTATAATACGAAATCTTCTGTCCCTTCGGGGAGGGATAGTATCGGTGTGGTGCATAAGGCTCATTTCAGGGTTTGGAATGCCTTCTCTTGCTTCTCTCCCCAATCGAAGGCCACACCTTTCTGAGTCAATGTTGTAAGGGGTTTCGCGGTTCGAGAGAAGTTCTGTATGAATCTACGGTAGTAGCCAGCGAGACCTAGAAATTGGAGAATTTCTGTAGGAATCTTTGGTGCTGACCAGTTCTCAATAGCTTTAATCTTGGATGGGTCCATGTGGATTACTTCTTCGCTAACCACGTGTTCTAAGAAATCGACTCTTCGAATCCAAAATTTGCACTTAGAGAACTTCTTGTAGAGTTTCTCCGATCGTACGGTTTCCAGGATTTGTCGTAGATGATTGCTGTGCTCCTCCTGACTTCGAAAGTAGACGAGTATGTTTTCAATGAAGATGATGACTAACTAATCCAAGTAAGGTCGGAACACCCTATTCGTTAAGTCCATGAATACTGCGGGCGCATTGGTTAGTCCGAATGACATCACTACGAACTCGAAGTGTCCGTAACGAGTTCGGAACTTTGTTTCTGGGACATCCTCCTCTAGCACTCGTAACTGGTGATACCCGGACCTCAGATCAATCTTAGAGAAATAGCTCGCCCCTTGTAGTTGGTTAAATAAATCGTCTATGCGAGGAAGAGAGTAACGATTCTTGACTGTTAGCTTGTTGAGTTCTCTGTAATTGATGCACATATGGAACGTTCCGTCTTTCTTCTTTACGAACAAGACCGGTGCTCCCCAGTGTGAGAAGCTTGGTCTTATAAAGCCCTTGTTGAGCAGCTCGTTAAGTTGACCGGACTGTTCTTGCATCTCAACAGGCGCTAGACGATAGGGCAATTTGGCTACAGGGGTAGCTCCTGGAATCTAGTCGATCTTGAACTCAACCTGACGTTGGGGAGGTAGACCTGGTAGCTCTTCTAGAAATACGTCGGGGAAGTCGCATACTACGGGGAAGTCTTTTAGATCTTTCACTTTCCTGCTCATATCGACGACGTGTGCAAGGAATGCACGATATACTTTATGCAGGTATTTCTGGGCTTGAATACTTGAGATGATACGAAGGCTCGTACTGGGCCTGTCCCCGTAGATCATCAAGGTTTCGTTATTCGGTAAATTTAGACGGATGGCTTTGTTGAAGCACCAGATATCGGCATGATGGAGACTCAACCAGTCCATGCCCACGATGACATCAAAACTTTTGATCGATACTGGTATGAGGTCGATTGGGAATGAGTGATTATCTAGCGTGAGAGTGCAACCCATGTAGAGCTCGTTAGAACTCTCTGTCTTTCCGTTAGCCATTTCTTCGATGAAGGTTTCTTTTAACGGTTTTGGGGATTGTTTAAGTAAGTGTTTAAAGTTTTGATTTACGAAGCTTCTTTCTTCCCCACTATCGAATAGGATACAAGCATAAGAATTATCAAGAAGGAATGTACCCATGACTACTGTGGGGTTTGCTACTGCTTCATTGTGACCAATAGCAATTAGTCTTCCTGTTCCTCCAGTATTCCCAGTTTTCAGACAGTTTCTTTTGAAATGCCCTACTTCGCCACAACCATAGCAGGCGTGGCTTACTCCCGTGCTAGGGAACTGAGAAATGGGTTTGGGTTGAGACTTGCAAAACCGGACGGTATGGCCCTTCCGGTCGCAGTTAGTGCAGTGCAATTCACGACAGGGGACGTGATGATGAAAAGGGCACTTGGTGCACTTGGGCAGGTTCCCTGGATATGTTTTGGTTGGCACAGGGGCAGCAAGAGTAGTGGAAACACGGACAACTACCACTTGTTGGTTCTTTGAAGAGGATTGGGTTGATTTTCCCTTCTTCCGGTCCCACCGTTTCCTCTTGTTGTCGTATGTATTGATGGGTGAAGTAGCAATCGTCGTTATCGTCGATGGAGTGGAAGGAGCTTCATGGTCAATCAACCTTTGGGCCAATTCCTTAGCGATGTCAAAGGTCATAGGGCGTGATGCTAAAACGTTCTCTATACGGAGGTACTAAACCCCAGATGTATCGCTCAATCTTCTTGCCCTTAGTGGGGATCATGTTAGGACACATAGTTACCAGGTCGCAGAACCTGGCCGTATAAGCCACCATGTGGGTCCCTTTCATCCTAAGGTTCCAGAGTTCCTCCTCGAGTTTATGGATTTCTCCCTTAGGGCAGTACTCCCTTGTCAGAAAGTCCTTTAGCGTGTCCCAGCCCATGGCGTTGGCTGTTACCAAGGAGAGTGATTTGACATGGCCATTCCACCATGTCAAGGCCCTTTCAGTGAAGGTGCAAGAAGCAAACTTAATCTTGCTTTCCTCGGGGCACGATCACATCTCGAAGACAGCTTCGGTTCTTTCGATCCATTGGGATAGTACAATGATCCCTCCGGTTCCATTGAAGAACGTGGGTTTGCAGCTCATGAAATCCTTATAGGTACACCCCTGTGTACGAGAGTGGATTTCACCATGTCTAGAGTTGGTGCCCATTCCGGCTCCACTTGCAACGCTAGAATTTATTTGGGCCATAAATGCAGTCACAGCTGCGGTTACAGCTATCTGAAACATCACCGGATCGAACTATGGAGGAGGAGTAGGAGGTGGAGTTTGGTTCGCAGGCGTGCCTCTGATCGGACGCTTGCGAGGCGACATCTTTTACTGAAAATTTATAAGGATGACGACAATAGTGAGAAACAATTTTGAGTATGATGAGAGCGTTTCATGAATTAAATCAATATAGACAAGTTGTCAGACAATGTCATATACCGAGTAGGGAGACATAATAGTATAGACCTTTCCCAATAGGTTAGAAAACTGTCAATAGTACTGGTATTACTGATGTAAATAAGTTCTGGAAAAACGGCCTAACAGTAGGCCTTACATCAAACCATATGAGGGGAAAATTATTGACAGTTTAGAAGACTACATAGCATACTGAAAGATGGGAATATTATATACGCAAGTGTTTCATTCAAGCGCAGATGCTAAAGGCGGTAGATGTTTCTCGAGCTAACCCTAAGGTCGGCCAGTTGATGTTCCATGTCAATGAGGTGTCGCTCGTAGACCCTCTGGCGAACCCGGAGCTCTATGACTTCAGCCCGAGTCTCAGCTAATGCCCGGAGCAAGGCCTCGTGGTCTACTGCGGACCTCTCCCTAGCATGCTCCAGGCGGCTGGTGCGAAGGGAGTGCAATCCTCCATTTGTATCAACCTCTGCGATACGCTGGAGAGCTGTCCTGCCTTGGATTTCATTGTGGGAAACTCTTTGGACCAGGATGGGTAAGACTCTGTTTGCTGATCCTCCTTCGCTCGTGTCATAAAAGCTTCGGTCTCCATTGAATGGCATGGGTTTATTTTGCTCTTCACTCCACGTCTCTATGCATTCCATCCATGCAGACGTCGGGCCTTGGAAGGCCTGGCGGGGGTTAGGGTTTGGGACCGGGGCCACAGGGGGTAGGTTGTTGACTTCGGGTTCGGAGTCAGACCCATCCGAGAAGCCTTCTACTTGGTGGTCATCCAAAGGGATTTGATGTTCCTCATCGGGCTCTTCTTCAAGCCATCCCGCATTGCCGTGATTTGCGAAGTACGGGTCACCATGATGAAATCCAGCCATGATATCTATGTGAGAAAAGGGGAAGAATAGTTAATAGGCGTACTAATCTAAGATACTTATAAGAGGATCATTATTAGTCAGACCAATATTTGCATAGTGCATACTAATTACATGCGACCGAAATAAGATAGACCTTCGAATAAGCGACCCTAACTCTAAATCCACAACCAAACAAGGAACAGGAAGTAAAGCAAAGATCACAGATTCTAAGTCTATAACGCCTTAGTCACATGTAACCGTAGAGTATCCACTTAGCAGCTATTGCCCTACTAGTAACGACCTTTTTAGTTCTCACGGAATACTCCTATAGTATTCTTGTTCTAATGTTCTTGTAGTAGAGTCCGTAAGTTTTTAGACTTGTTGCAACACCACAACCATCCTTAGGCACATGCTAGCCAGTCCTAGGAAGATGTAGTTGATCAAGCTACATCCACCCAGATTTGACTATATCTCTCTAAGCCTAATTGTGCTGTTCAACAATCTTAATACTTTTGTTATGTTCTAGTATGATACTGACCCTGTGTATCGAGTGGATGTCTATATATACTTAGTTAAATATTTTATTACTTAAAAGTATATATTCTTGGTCAGAGTGTTTTAATCCCGAAGTGTTTATAGTTCGTATATCTTTTATGGGTTGATATACTTAATTCACTATAAACAATGCTCTGATACCAATCTGTCACACCCCAAAACCGAGAATGGCGGAATACGTTCTTGGGTGGAGAACGTCATGTACAGTATCATAACAATGCATAATAGGAAGGACAAGCAACAACATCCATTGCATTAGCATAATAATTGTAATACAAGCGTGTTCTGTACAGATAGACACCAAAAGTATAATCAAAATAAAAGATGAGTCTTGTATATATATACTCCATCTTCTCAAAAGCTGCATCTGTACCTGCCTACTGATGACCTGAGAATACAAGTTATTTTGAAAATGAGTATTAGTATAGAACTGGTGAGTTCATAAGTATTTAGTGTCATTATTTGCATAAAAAGAGTTTGAGAGCAAGTAATACAATAATTGTTATCAAGTTTTGAAAATAGTGTGAACCCTAGAAAATCCTATATTTTCCAACAAAGGTAGTCTTTTACCAAGACTTAGATATTTGTAAGTTTGATTATTTGAAAATGTAAGAGTTTTCCCAGTGAAAATGTCAGTGTGAAAATATAGTTTTAAATTTCGTTCATATAAGGAAATTGGAAGAATAGATTTTTACCCCAGTAGTGTCACTGCCGGCTAAATGTAGTAGAGATGTAAACTCTAGGTAGTATTAAATGTGTATAAACCTCGGGAAGTCTGTTTTACCTTTAATTCTTAATATGTTAGGGGTTGTTTGGCAGGATCTGAATTTTTAAGATCTGAATTTTTAAGAGGTCTGAATTTTTAAGAGGGTCTGAATTTTTAAGATCTGAATTTTAAAATTTTGTTTGGTTGGAACATCTATATTGTTGTTTTGGAAGATAAAAATGACCATTTTACCTTTTTGTTTAAAAATAATAATAAATATTAATAAAACCACACAAAATTTGAAGGAAATCAAAACTTTTAATCCACTACATATGTTTACAGCTTTTAAATACAAATTCACCGAAAATTCCAAATTAGGACAATGAAACAAGAAATAATCCGTTACAAACTCAACATATAGATTTTACACTTTTAATGCAGAAAATTACAAAAAAATCCCTTTATAGCTGAAATACCATCCATCCCTTGTTTGATTATTTCTTTTGATTCCTAGAGCAAACTGGCACACTTTTGAAGCTTCTCCCTCTCTGCAGCCATTAATGATGCTTCACTATTCTTTTCTAGACAATGTTCCAATAGCCTTCCAACTCAAATTCAACTGGATCAAAGAAATATAATTTCAATTCAGCCTCATAATCGGGGACAACCTCCACAAAGGCCACAAATCGATTTTCAACCTTCCATCAGGTTGTATTTCAAATATAATCAAAATCATGATGCTATTCACATAATCAAAAACTTCGAATGCAAAATCAAAATCATCATGCTATTCACATAATCATATGGCAGCTAATAAAGTCACCTGATAAATAATTTCCAACCCCTAAATCGACCTAGAATAGCAAATCGAAACTGGAGGGGCAACATGGGGGACAACTTTGTAGATTATGTATAACATTGGAGATAAGTGTTTTGCTAAATTGGTGTAACAATCAACATCAAGTAATTAACTGTAGTTGATTGTTGATCTGATTATTACTGATTGCATTAAAATCACTACCAAAAACAAACATGATCCAACACATCAAATGCACAACTGATAGCATAACAATTTCGGTTTTTTTATGTTCAAGTTTGAGGGAAAAGAAGGAAGAAACAGAAGAAGAAACAATGAATTCGAGGGGAAAGAATGAAGAAACAGAAGAAGAAATAGAAGAATACCTTGTTGTTGGCTGCTGCGGTTGGCTTCTGCAGTCGGTGGAAGAACGAGACGAAGATGGAGGTGGCGGAGGAAGGCGACGTTGCTGGCTGCAGCGCCGTCGGTGATTAGAGTGGGCGGCGACCTGGCGTCGTTGGATGCTGAGGAGAAAAGACGCAAAGCAAGCAGACGTAGGGGAAGAAAAGAAGAGGCATCGATCTGTTTAGGGGCAAATAGGGCATCTTAAACGCGCGTCTCTCTTTTTTTTTCAGACTTTGCTTATTCTCTGAAAAAATAAGAGGTATTTCTCATTTTAAGAGGCGAAAAATAATACGCAAACAAACGGTATGAATCTGAAATTTTAAGAGATTGCCTCTTAATTATGAAATTAAGAGGTAAACAAACAGGACCTTAGTTAAGGTTTGAATGTGAAACTCATATGTAACCATGCTGAGTGACAGTAGTATAACAGTTGACCCTCCAGGTCATATGTAGCGTAGTGATGTTTTGTCATCCCTGGGCCTAATCGGCTCGGACTGTAGCTTGCAGTCGGGATGTGGGAGTGTCCGTCCTGTATAGATCTATACACATAGTGTTCGCTCTCCCTCTAGGAGGCCCTGGTTACACGACGATCGCATAGCGAAGTGTTGTATCGAGAAGTAGTGCTTCACATTCTATTTTAGTATATTCTCTCGTATAGTATATAGTATTCGCTTCATGTAGTATATAGTGTTCTCTTTGTGTAGTATATAGCGTTCTCTTCGTATAATGTATAGTATTCTCTTCGTATAGTGTATAGTATTCTCTTCGTATAGTGTATAGTGTTCTCTTCTTATAATGTATAGTACGTATAGACTCGTAACTGTATTTCCCATAGTAAGTATCATAGTAGCAATAGTAATGAGTGGAAACCTTTAACTATACCTATTATAGTTAAATAGAGATGTTAGTTGAATGCCTTTGATACACAAAGGTGTTGAAATGAAGCGAAGACTTTTATATCTAACACAAATATACATGATATATAACTAAGAATTCAACGACAAAAAATAAGGTGAGCTATCAGTTCTAAGTCCTTCAATCCTTACTTATATAAATATATTAGTGTAGATATGATTTGAAAACAAAAAATAATTTTTGAAAGTGTTGGAAAATAGTTTTTAGAACAGCTAAATATGAAAATAAGTTTGATAAACATTTAAAACAACTTTACGGGCATGGTAATTTGAAAATATAGAAAATTCTTTTGATAACAAGTTGTAAATCACATATGATTAGTACTATAGCTTGTTTGGTTCAACTTGTATCCCCCCATAAAACGTATAAAAACATTTAAAAGGTTGATTAAGGTGTATGAACTCACCTGTAGTGAGTGATGCGACGGTACGATTAGATTAGGAGGTTGAGTGTTAATTGCGGACTTGAGCACAAACGGATCCTATTAACCATGTAATGACATATATATGTGTGTAATTAGTGCTTGGAATAACTATTTATTGTAGTGGGACCTCTTTAGGCACTAGTAAACACTTATTATGAAGTGTTACAACCATATAAGGTTGTATATGAGTGGTGCATGACTACACAAGGGAGTGTATGGTCAAAATGTACAACAAATGCGTGTGTGTGTGTGCGGCCGTACAAAGGAGTGTGCGGCCGTACACTCCTAATTTGTGCCCAAAACATCGAATTTTGAGGTGTTTTTAAGTCTTATAAGTAAATGAAGGCCAAACTCTTCACTTTGGAGAGTTTTTAAGGTGTGTGCAGCCACCATATGAAGGTGTGCGGCCGCACTCCTTCAAAGGATGAAGATCACATGAAGAACACTAAGAACACTATGAGTTTTAAGCTTAGATTCAGATGTTTTACTAGAAACAAGCTGATTGATGGGGGGTGATTCACGTTCTTGAGGCCCTTAGAGTGTTCTTTGGACGAGATTTTTAGAAAGAGAAAGTAGAGAGAGAAGTAGATTGCAGCCAAAGAAGGAAAGAATGAATGAAGGGGGTCCTCCCCTATATATAGAGGTGAGTGTGTGGCTGGAAACGGGTGTGCGGCCGCACACACCTGTGTGTGGCTGTACACTCAAGTGTGTGGCCGCACACTCCATGTTTTGGAGTGCTTTGCCCGATTTTCCTTGATATGCACTGTGATATCCTGTTTCTCGGTTCCTACCTCATTTGTATTACGTTTAGAACGCTCCAATAGACCCCAAACGGTGTTGAAGGCTAACAAAATGAGTCTAACTTGGATTCAATTGGTCTCTTGTAAAAGAAAGAAATTTCGGGTTGTCGCAGATATAAGTATCATACAGAGTTGCTGGATATTTTGGGTACAACAATATATTTATGTACTCCAGTACACATAGTGTACCGCAACCATATATCATATCTATATCCTCAAGGTCCTTAATGTTTGTTATTTCTGACTTTGTTCAAGTGTGCTCCTCAGTTGTTCTACTTCAGTCTTTTTCATCTACCGCAGTAAAAAAAAAAACAATCTACAGTGGATTCTCAAACCGTAGAGAAACATCCACAATGACATTAACTGCATTTACAATAACGTCTTAAATAATTGGAACCTGGTATGCTATTTAATGATCATTCATTAAATAATAAAAACATTCTAAAAAATTCAACATTCTTTTTGCAGCACATCACTGTTTCATTCTTTTAAATAAACCTGTATCAGACCTATTTTGGGTATGATGACAAAAGAACATTTTTCCATAAAAGAAATCTTTTTTCCTTAAACTGTGCCTTCTCCTACCTCAAAAACTTCTAATCCGTTTCAACTTCTACTTTATACAACGGATCGACCCCCTCACCACACGTTCTTCAGACGTGGGGCAACAGGGTCTGACACATCATTTAATGCTTAGTTTTTCTTATTATCAAAAAAAAATTTCGTTAAAACATGAGTGGCTGGGATTGATTTCCTTAATCGAAATAAAAACCAAATGTTTTTACCCTTATTCTTTAATTAGGGTAAATCCAATAAAATTTCAAATCCGCCACTATAAAATCTTTCTTTTCCTCCCAAGAAAGCTTTACGATTTCTGAACCCCCTAAGACGATTTTCTTCTTCATCATCTTCTTGCACTTTGGCTTTCCGCAAGTTCTTCAAAATTTTTGAAAATGGTTAAATCAAACATTTCAAAGAAACAATCCAAGGCATCTGCTTCTGTTCAACCGACTGGTTCAGACTCCGCTTCAAGGAACGCAATGCCATCGATTGTTTCAAGTAATTTTAGGGCAGTTTTTGATGTGCAGTCTTTCTACAATGATCCAATCAAGCTAATGATCAAATTTTTGAAGAATCGTCTTCCAGTTGGTCCTTTCGATACCTTCACTGATGTTGTTCCACCGTCGACACTTTACAAATGCGCTTTCTCTGCCTATCGCCCTCTTAACAATCTCCAAGAGGTGTATCTGAATCTAGTGAATGATTCTATTGTTATTTTGACCAAGGAGAAATTTCTTACTTCCATCAATCTGCTTGTGCATCCTTCAACAAAATTTTCACTCCAAGTGTCTCAGACATCTTCTATGCTCTCTATCAGATGGGATACCAAAAGAAATTGAAAGGGATCGGTGAGTTCAACAAAAATCAGTTGCCTGCGATATGGCGATTTGTTTGCCATTTCGTGATCCGGAGTCTATCTGGAAGGACCGAAGGCACTGATAATATGGGTCTTAAGCTTCTAGAGCTTATATGGAATATTTTCATTGGCTACGTTGTTAACTACGGTAAGATCTTATGGGATGATTTCTTGTAGTACATTCCTAAGGAAAGTCCCAAGTTAAATCTAACCGAGCTCACTTTTTCAAGGTTCTAGTCCCTCTGCATCTCGGATCTTCATGCGGATGCAAAACTCAGCATGGGCAAGGATATTGACTTCTTCGTCACCAAAGATCTGAAAAGGTACACTCCTTCTAAAGATCAATCAATTTTTTGCCCTATTCGACGTTTACCTGTCCACATATTGACTACGGTTAGACTTGAAACTGTGGACGTCACTGATCATATAGAGGCTACGGAAGGTATTGCCACATACCTTCCTATCCTAACTCTTCCCACTCAACAAATTGTAACCTCTACCAAACCCACTCAACCTGAAAGCACTACAACTCCCTCTACTACTACCTCACATCTGCCATTAGCCAAAAGGCTTAAGTAATTAGTTAAAGCCAACAAGGGACCCCACAACATCTCAAAGAAACATACCACCCGCACAAAGAAGAAAGCTGCTCCCAAGAAAGCAGAAGCATCAAAGAAAAGGAAACTTGTACAAATTGCTCATTCAGATGACGAATCAGATCACAACCAAGCTTAATCTCCCTCTAAGGTCTCCAAGGCTTCCCGTCTACATTTCTTGTCTCATGAGGATTTGAACTCCATTCTTTTGTCTGTTACTCAAATACTTCAAACACCATCCCAAATGCAGAGCACTTCTTTCGCTCATGCTAGAACCGAGCCGAGGCCAGACTTGACCACGGGTCAAGGAGACCAAGGAAGCTCAGGAAATCCTACTCCGCTTACACCTTTTCCAGGTGGTTTAGGCATGGTGAACACAAATGTGCAAGGATCCGTGAACCCGAGGGACACCTCGGTGCGTTTTGAAGGAATTGACGGAATAGATCTCAACGACTCATGGAGTACGTATCAACCAACCAATGAAGCTGAAGCAAAGAAATATGCCGCTTTCCGTAGCGCATTTCAAGAAAGAATGGCTCGTCAAACAAAACAGCTTTAACAGAAACAACAGGAAATCCTCTCTATGGCAAAGTATTGGGCAGACGCCATCAACAATGCAAACACAGTCACTACGATTTGCAAAGTTTAGGACTAGATGGACGAAATGGCTGACACAATCCGCAAGGCTCAAATTGCGACTGCTGATAAAGGTCCATCAAAGCCCACTCCAACCTCCAAATTTCTGTAATCACAAGAAGAAGGAACAACCATTGAAGTCAGCTCCGGACCTACCTTTGGATTTGATGACTATGACATCAATGAGGTAAATCAACCTACTCCTTCTAATGATCTTATGATCTTTGATGAAGAAGAAGCTTCCAGTGGCTCCCAACACTCTACTTCCAAGCCTAAAAAGAAGAAAAAGAAAAAGAAAATAGTTGTTTCAAGAAAAGAATTTCTGAATCTACAAGCCAAGGTAGATAATATACTAGCTGGGGTGAAGCCTACCTAACCGCAACCGGAAGATTTCCTAGGACCGCATTCGTTGATTGAAAGGACTGAAAGATTGGAAGCTCGTGAACGATAAGCTATTGAGAGGATTTCTCTCAAGGTGGAAATGGGCATTTGGTCCCTAGACAACACTCGACAGACTGATCACAAGCAGGTTATGGAAACTGTGGAGCACCTCATCTCTGAGGTATCCACAATCAAAACTGATCTTCAATCTACAATTGCTGATCAATCCATCCAATCAAAGAAACTTATCGAAGAAACCCATCAAGCATATGAAACAACCATCTCGGTATTACAATCCACCATCAACAGTCTTAGACGCTCCCTAAGTACAAACTTTCATGGCCATGAAATCCTAAATCTTAACAAAGAGATTCATCGGCTGCTTTTCAACACCACTATCCATAACAATGCTAAATACTTCACCGAACAGTTACTGGGATATTCCAATCTCTCCCAATGCTAAATACTTCACTGTATTTGAGCCCTTTGACTGCAGCTTACCTGATCACAAAAGACTGCCAATGGAATTCTAAAGACTCAATCCTTTCCATGCTAAACATGCTTCCTCAATAGAGAAATCTGGTCAAATGATAGACCATCTGCAGTTATGAACTTCAAGCCATGGAAATTCATGAAAGCTCACTTCATCCAATATACTCTTACAAGAAGGAATCAGGACTATGTCCGCACCCAAGCTGACTTCCCATGCATGAATCTAGAAGAAGTCTTCCTGATAGCTATGGTGTTCCAGAACAAAGTTGAAAACTATTGAAAGATGAAGATAGCACTGGAGAGGGCAAATATTTTTCTCAAGGAAACTCTCTGCGACTTTGCCAAAATTGATTCGGATATTCACCCGGATCTTGCAAAGAAGTTTGATCTACCACCACTTGATCCTGCCACAATTCTTACCGAAGGATTCCAAGAAATATCTCATGGCACAACCAACTATCCTGAACTTGGAATTATTTTCAAACGTAGGGACAATGAAATCAAGAATTTCATCCCTATGACCGCAATGCATCGACTCACAAGGAAGCAACTCGATCTTTCCAGAACCGTAGTGGAAAGATCCAAACACACCACTGCTGAAGTCAAGTTTGAAATTCTAAGGAGGATCACATGGTTGGAAAGTTTCAGAAAATTTTGGTTGATTCTCATCCAGTTCCTTAAACTTCGTAAATGAAGGAAAGTTGAAGAGGTCACTTAGGGGAAATTTTTGAATCATGGAAGTGACCCTCTTAAAATTCGTCTACTGCAACTCTCAAGATCCGCAGTCATCATTGATCAGCTACCGCATCCACAGCCATCATCATCCGCAGTCACTATCTTACATTGTTAGATTAGTCTTTTATCTGTTTGTCTTAGTATACACTCTTTTGTCCAGTATGCCTTGCATGGCAACTCTTCACACATAGGACTAATGTAATCTGTGAGTCTTTATAAATAGAGCTCATTCTTTCTCATTTATAACAACTGAAGAAAAAAACACACCGCATCATGCAATTTATACCTTGTGTTATTTCTCTCATCTCTTTCTTATCTTCAAAGTTCATCATAATAGAACTGAACATAATCTCACTTCGGAGCAAGTCACTAGTGACTTATTCACTAAGTTTGATCTCACTTACTCACTTGGTTTGAATGCATTACTTGTTAAGAATCAACTTAAGTGTATACTTGATATAATACCTGCTGTCTTTTATATTTCCTTTACATATCCACACCAAACTCACTAATTATCTAACTGTAACTTACTATTATTGTTGAGCTTTTTAGATCCTTTGAGATAAAGTATTCCGCAAACATACTTGTTCTAACGTTTGTTCAAGTGTGTCTCATGTTTTTCTCTCAACAACTTGTCAGCTCCTTACACTCCTCTACAGAAAGGAGTCGTTGAAAGACGAAACCATTCTTTGTGTCAAGTTGCGAGGACCATGTTATCCTTTATAAATTTGCCATTGTACTTCTGGGCTGAGGTGACTGGAATAGCTTGTTTCACTCAAAATTGATCTTTCTGAATAAATGATTTTCCATAACTCCTTTTGCGATTCTTAAAAAAATAAAACCTAATATCAAGTTCTTTCATGTATTTGGTTCCAGGTGTTTTATCTTCAACTTTGAAGAGAAACGAACCAAATTTGATGAGAAGGCTGGCAATGGTCTTTTTATGTGGTATTCTTTGACTTCTAAGGCGTACTGGTATTCTTTGACTACTATGTCACGTTCGATGATAACTATTTAAAGAAGCATTAGACATCTGAACGTCAATCTGAGGAGATCTTTCCCATGAAAAATGTGATGATGATTCCTCTATGAAACCTATACGAAGAATTCATGAACCTGTTTAACGAGACAGAAAGGGAATCTATTTGGAATCAAAAGCAGCAGATAACAAGGAATATGAACTCAAGAAGATTATTGATGATGATGCGACGGATCTTGGAAACAAACCACCCAGTCTGAAGACCACTGGCATTCCATCTCAACCACAAAGCAACGAATGCTCCTGTTCAGGGGGAGGATACGAATCCTAAAGTTAGCGAAGAACCTTCATTCCAGGGGGAGGATTTTACTCCTCCAATAAACCACGAAAGTCCAATCCAAGGGAAGCATCCTATTCTAAATGATGATCAACCTCCATCATTCATGGGGGAGAATGAGAATGACAAAAATGATTCAGATGCTCAGTCAGAATTCGAGAATGTGAAAGCAAAGGTTGTATACATCCTATGATCCAAACTATCCTCCTCTGACCAAATGGACCAAGGATCATCCTAAAGCACAAGTAATCCGAGCAGCATCTATAGGAGTTCTTACGAGAGCACAAGAAAAAGCAAAGCAAACTGCATTATTCTCCAATATGGAATTTTTCAATGTCAATTCGTTTATCTCCAAAAGTGAGCCCAAAAATGTTTAGATTGCTCTTGATCATTCTGATTGGGTGCAGGCAATGCAGGAGGAGCTCAATAAGTTTAAATGTAACAAGGTTTGGAGACTGATTCCAACTCCAAAGGATGCATCAACTGTAGGACTGAAATGGCTGTTTCGAAATAATCTTGACAAAGAAGGTAACATAATAAGAAACAAAGTTCGCTTAGTCATAAAAGGGTGTTGTCAAGAGGAAGGAATAGACTATGAAGAAACTTTCACACCAATAGCACGGCTGGATTCTTATCGCATCTTCCTGGCATATGCAGCTCATAAGAACTTTGAAGTCTATTAAACTGATGTCAAGTATGCTTTTCTGCATGAGGAACTAGAAGAAACAGTCTATGTGGAACAGCCACATGGGTTCGTAAATAAGAAATATCCAAACCATTGCCATATTCTGGATAAGGCTGTGTATGGTCTAAAGCAAGCTCCACAAGAATGGTATGAAACACTAAATCGATTATTAAAACAATCTAAGTTTAAACAAGGCTCGGTTGACCCAACCTTCTTTCGCAAGAAAGATGATGACCATATGATGATTGTATAAATTTACGTTGATGATATCATATTCGGATCTACTAATCCTAGATTAACTGCTGAATTCCAAAAATTGATGGAAACTAAGTTTGAGATGAGTTCAATGGGTCGGATTAACTTTTTCCTTCTATTGAATATTAGATAGAGTCAAGAGGGAATATTCATCACTCCGGAAGCTTATACGAAGACGTTACCTTCCAAGTTCGGAGTTGTGGGAGATTAGAAGGTAAAGGTTCCATTGGCATTCGGAACAAAGCTTACACCGTCATTGGACAAACTGGAAGCTGATATGACTCTCGATCAATAAATGATAGGATCATTGATGTGTCTAACTGCAAGTCGTCCAAACATTATGTTTTCAGTTTGTTATTGTGCCTGGTTTAGGAAAATCCTTGCGAACCCCACATGACCGCAATTAAGAATATTTTAGGATACTTGAAATGAACAACCTTGCTCGGAATTTGGTACCCTTCCAACTCAGGGTTCTTTGTGAAAGCATTCTCTGATGCTGATCTTGGCGGTTGTGGTCTTGATCGAAAAAGTACAACATGGGGATGTCAATTTCTTAATGGAAAACTAGTTAGTTGTCAATCAAAGAAACAAACACGTGTATCCCTTTCGACCACTAAAGTTGAGTATATCGCAACTTCTTCTTGTATCACGAAAGTGATATGGATCCAAAGTTAGCTAAGGGGTTACGGGATTAATATGAAGCGAATCCCTTTATACTGTGATTCCGAAAGTACAATTCTCATTTTCCAGAACTCAATGCAACATTCTAAGACTAAAAATATTGCACTAACGTATCATTTCATAAAGGATCATCTGGAGGATGACAATGTTGAAATTCACTTTGCACGATCTGCTGATCAACTGGCTGATAGCTTTATGAAAGCCTTACCTGAACAATCTTTCAATTGAATTCTACAAGGCTTAGGAATGATAAAAGCAGAATCGGTTCCAAAACCATCTTCGTAATCGGAATGCATTTCCTAAGTTCCAAACAGGTCCGAACCCTTGAAAGTATTCGCAAGTCACTGTTCACACTCTGAACCGATCCAAGCGCTCGCAATGGCTCAGAGTCCATTGTTCATCTGGAATTCAAAACATCACATATCCTTTGTATATTATGAATTTTCATTATTTTATTTTCTGTTTTTATTTCTTTTCAGAAAAATCTGAATATACAAAAATATTTTATTTTCTGTTTTTAAAGTTGCTTTCAGGTACAATTTCATCGCATCAATTCGGAATAATGGGTCACGTATATCACTCCGAATCTATGTACTAGCTAAGTGTCCCTAGAATCATGATGTTGCATGTTGACCAAATCCTCTGAGACTCCATGTTGAAGCCTTAATGAAACTTGCACTCCGAATGTATCTTCGTAATCAAGCTAATATTCATATAAGTTGTTGAGCTAAGAGTTGACTGCTTAGTCATTCGTAATATAACATAGCTACATTTTATCTTTGGAACTATCTTATATATTCTCCATTACCTTCATTTTCACATTTGTAACCCTTGAGATTCTCGGCAATAACCACTAAGGTTTATGGTTACTCAACTTCGGTGTTTTATGATCTATAATTCGTTGTCTCCACGAATTGAGTGAAACCCAAAATACAAAACCTATTTCTGAATTGATGGTGAAAAATTACTATGTTCTAGAGTTTTCACCATGGAATTAATGATCTTTAACCCATGGGGTTCGTACCTTGAAATCTCAAAAAAAAAATTGTGAGATCTTAATGGAATTTTCTCGATCCTAGACATTTCTTCCAATAGACACAGTTTTTAGTTTTCTTGAGATTTTGATTTTATCTAGCCACCTAAATATAACCCAATCATACTTGTTATTATTCCTACACTGGTAAAACAAGTACTTCTTTCGAATGTTCGGACTGATATTGAGTCTTGGAGTTTGGTTGAAGATGAAGCCACCCTATGAGCCTAATGAAAAGAAGCCTTTCACTAAATAACAACAAATAGATAATCGTAATTCAACGAGAAACCATGCAAGCACTTCCGAGTCTCTTTTGAATCCGAAGGAAGAGATCGTTACCCGGGATCCATCTACTTTTTTGTTAATTTTATATTTTCTTTATATTTGCCACACTGTTGCACAAAAATGCTCGTGATTTTCCAAAAGTATGGTTCTTAACTCCGAGTGATTACTTTCTATTTCGAGAATAGGTTATGGTGATTGCTGATGAACTCCAAATGTCCAGAATTGAAGCGGTGTTTCTAAAGGGATATGATTTCAAAATTGGGCGTGTGCTTTCCTGACATCACGCTTTGTTAGTTATGCCACCTGACATCATACATGTTTGTTACCATTTTCAGGCGACTTTTCCGGACGGTGAACAGTCATTTTACAATGGGCTTTATCTCTCATGTCATACCGCATATAAGGAAAATTTGAAGATTTCTTTACTCACCACTCTCATAATCTCTAAAGCAAACTTCTTTTCTCTTCATCTTCTTCTCAACCGCATCCGTTACTACTTCTTCAGCAACCCCATCTGTTGCTAATCAAACCCACCTCATCGGCATTCCTGAACATTAAGCCTAATCAAAACCTCATTCTTAACCTCAATTCACCCAAGTATATGATCGAGGTTCTTCATCAGTCACCCGTGGGTCCTACGCTAACAATAACAGAGCACGTACCACTGGTTCTTCTGTCTTAAGCTTTTTCAACTACCCGCTATCAACAAAGTGAAGCTCTGATTACCTTTGAGGTTGGTTCCATCAAAACCACAACTTCGAAGGCTCAATTTAGCCGCCTGCTAGGGTTTTCCCAGTCAATGAATTTGGTTGATCCAGAGCCAATCCCTTCTTCTGCCCTTCTAGAGATGTTCTTTCCTATGGGATATCTGGACAACCTTGCCATTCTTTCTAAATTCAAGAAGCCTAACCTTCCTCCGATGTGAAATAGTATGTTTACACTTCTCTTCAAAAGCTTGTCAGAGAGATTACCAGGTCGTACAGTGCGAGTAACCTTTTCTGCAAAATTCTCTATGTGCTTCACTCAGGAACTAACCTAGATTATGGGGCCATCCTCTAGTCTCAATTGGTTCAAAGTACCTTATCAACCATCAGCCACTCGAAGATTTCATGTGCCATATTCTGGTCAAGTATTCTTCAGAGGTCTCTCAATCGCCTCAATATACCAATGGTTGAAGGTTCGGTTATTGCTGCAATCCCTATCTTCCAGACTTCGAACTTCATTGTCTCTGATCCATCAAAGTTTGGTTTTGTCGGTTCTATTCTGTAGGCCATACTCAAATATGTTCTAGCTGAGAACGAGCTCATAAATGAGTATCATAAGTAGCCTGAATCTGGTCCTCGAACTTTATCTGAAGAGATGTGAAAGGCAATGGAAGAGGCCTCCAAACCCAAGAAAGGAGGTAAACGAAAAAAAAAGGTTGGACCTTCCAAACCGAATCAAACTGCCAAAAAGAAAATCAAACGAGTCACTCGCAAGCCATGATTTCCTACTCCAGATGTTGAGGAGGATTCAGAGTCTCGTACAAATTCTGAAGTTTAACGAACCGAGTAAGTCGAGCATGAAACTGACTACACTGTTGCGACTTCGTAACCAATGATTTCTGAACCAGCTCCTACCAGCATAAATTTCGAGGTAAATTTTTATATGCCCACCTTTGTTCTTTAACAAAAGATTTTTTCTAGGGCCTTACTCTTCCATCTTCTCTGAATCATACCTCCAATCAAACAACAACTCCAATTTTAATTGCTCCTTGTCCGAATGTCTCAGTTGGAGTTTTGCAGCCTCAAGTCTTAGGTCCCTTATTTTCTCCTTCCTACACCGAATCCACCTCAACGACCACCACTAATACCAGATCACTTCTAGTGACTGTCTACGTATCTGATACGGGAACAGGAGCTTTCGGTGTTACTCTTGGTTTTAGTTCCTCTTCTGTATTGCCTTTAGGGCAGGATGCTCCAGGTACAATGCTTGGTGGTGACAAGGACGATTTTCAATATTTTACGTTCAATCCTTTTCAAGTTCAAAAAGAAAGAGATGATGATGCCACTGTCACGAAATGGCAATTCAAGGCTCTTAGTGACATGTTGGATACTCTCCTTGAGTCTTCCAAAAGTTCTTCATGCTCTGACAAATCATTCAAGTTAGTTAAAGCTCTAATCGAAACCTTCACCAAGGAGCATGCCAATACTCTTCAAGCATCTACGAAATCTATTGAAAACTCTGACAAGGATGTTCGCGAAACGACCGAAAAAGTCGAAAAACTACTGGCGGATACAACTAAGTTTATGGAAGAATTTCGCAGTTCACCTGAGAACAACATAGCTACTGGAAATAAAGTGATTACCAATCTCAGTTCTGTTCTTCAATTCGAGAAAGAAGCTATTTTGAAAGTTCATTCAGGTCTATAGGCGAATAATGCAGAGATGGTTGCCTCTATTGTTTCGAAGATTGAGAAACTCCAAGCTGATCTTGCTATTGAAAATTCCATCATGGACAAGCTCTGTATCAAAACTGAAAAGGTTAAAGTTCTTTCCGCTCACCTCTCTCATGATAATGCCAAGTTGATGAGCTAATATCCGAAAGGGCCGTTGAGAAAAGTGTTGTTGCCGACGTAAACCACTACCTGCAGGATCTTGTCGAGGCTCAGGACTCTTTGCTCACCGTTTCGGTCAGGAAACATCTTATAGAGAATCTAAAGCTTATGTTGTCAATGCTATGCCTTTTAGAAGGTGTTTCGAAGTCTCCAAAAAAAAGGGAGAGAAGTTGAGAGAATAGCTTTTGGTGGTTCTGATAATCATGAAACAACAAAGTCTCCACCCAAATGAAAAGATCCAAAGGTTAATGTAGCTTTGGGATCTAAAGGAACGGGCAAGTTAATCGGTGATGATGATGATAATGAAGAGGAGGAGGAGGACCTATCTGCAGAGGCTCAATTAAAACGAAAGAAACGTGACCAAGAGCTTGATGAAAATCTTCGAGTTGCAAGAGAAGTTGAAGCTAAGGAAAGAGAGGCTCATGATGCTCATTTGAATCTGGAAACTCAAGAAGCTCTCTTTCCAACATGGTCTAGGGAGCAAATCTTGAATGAAGCCATAGACAATCCAAATGTATACTAGTTGGAACTAGTTACTTCGTTTGAGCTGGAAAACACTTCGGGTCGCAACTCCATTTCCGTATTATTCTGAAGGCGTTTTTGTTTCACTATTTTTACAAGGTGGTGAATGCTCCATAGTCAGACAAAAATTTCAATCCTCTTTTGATTTCCTTCTATTCAAACATGCAAAGCCTCAGTACCAAACCTGGAGTTCAAAGAAAATTTTTGTTGTGAAGGTTATTGGTCCTATTGAAACTAAGAGCTTTATCAATGCTCGCTTCAAGGGTGTTTGTAGTTCAATGAGTTCAATCTTTGTGACAACTGTAAAATTTTGAGTCGATCAAAGTCTAAAGGGTTTTATGTATAAGTGTACGCACAATGGATATATATTGCAATAAAAAAATTTGAAAGCCAAGAAGGCATCGTTTGTATGTTTAAATATGAATATATGTTGAAAACCATGCTTGTAACAAACCTTGAAATTCAACAAATTAGAACCGAAATCACCCTTTAGTGAATAACCCCAAAACCGAAATCCCATGCTAAGGATACCACTAGGACCGAAAACCCCCTTTAATGAGGATACCAACCGAAAAAACCATGTGGGAAGGCTTAGACCGAAAATACTATGCTTTTAGGGAGTTCTCGGTTAGAACCAAGGACCCTAGGATCTCGGTGGAGCCTTGGACCAAAATCCCTAGGATCTCGGTAGCCTTGGACCAGATACCCCATACGTTCTCAGTAACACTTTGGTCCGCAAACGCATGTTCTCGTTAGAGCATAAAAGATCTCAGTTGGGAGGGAAATGATAGGGGTTGACTTTGTGACATGATAGATGCATCAGTTCCCCATAAAATTATTAAACAACATATAACCAAGTTATTATCCCTCAAATAGCAATGTAAACATCATATCATATCCTCCTTTTTATCTTAAGCTGAGAAGCATTATACCCACCGTCATCATCATCTTCTTTCATCATCACTTATCTTCTTCTCTCAAGAATAAGGGCCATCTTCCGAACTTAATTCCTTCAAGTTGGTCCTAAGATTTATGGTAAGCATTTTTGTTATAATCTAGTGTTTTTATACATTTTCATGTTAATTTCATCCTATTTACACACATTATTATGTGTTAAAACCCTTAGGATAATATCATCTCCAAGAAGTTCATCAACCTCATTGAAGTGTTTAGGCTTCAAATCTTCACATCATCTCTTCAAACAACCCACAAATCCACTCAAGGTGATTTTATACCCCACTTTTTTGAGATTTTCATGTTTTAAGCAGGGTAATACAAGTAAAAATTGGTTTATCACACAAATAATTGCATGTTACATCTTTATGTTTAAGTATAAGCCATTATTTCCACAAGATATGATTATCACTAGCTTTTATACAATTATTTGTGATATATTAGTTTAGAAATGCAAAGCTAACGCAAAAAACATGTTTTAAGTTATAAAAATTATAAGAAAAATTCTGATTTGAAAAACTAAAAGATTTTGGAAGCGTTATACTAAAAGGTAGTTTTTCTAACTAAAAAGGGGTTACATTATAGTTATTTTACTATTTTGGTGGGTTACAACCCAAAAATATCATGTTTGACCATATATTTTGACACCAGACAAGATAACAATTTTATAGTTATATAAAAGATTATATATATGGTTTCAACAAACGAACGAGATTAACTATAATTGGTATAGTTTGGGAGTCACAAAATTTCAATATTATTTCTGAAGAATCAATTTATTTAAAGGAAAAATTATTTCATTTACAATAAAAATGAGTTTTCAGTTCACATAAGTCGGCTTATACTGGTTGTGAGACATATCGCTTCACCATACCCAAGCAAGGACCCATATTCACTTGGGAGCAGGAAGATGAAATGAAACAGAAGTACCCACAACTTTTCCTCTAGTTGCAAGAACCCATTCAAGATGCAAATTTCATGATAAAATTCTCTCTGACGGGGGGATGATGTGACAACGAGAAAATTCTGAGTCGAGCAAAGTCTAAAGGGTTTTGTGAATAAATGTACGCACAACGGATAAATGTTGCAATAAAATTTTTGAAAGCCAAGAAGGCATCATTTGTATGAATTATATATATATATATATATATATATATATATATATATATATATATATATATATATATATATATATATATATATCAAAAACCAAGCTTGTAATGAACATTGAAAGTCAACAACTTAGAACCTAAATCACCATTTAGTGAATAACCCCAAAACACCAAGTGGGAAGGCTTACACCGAAAACGTTATGCTTTCAGGGAGTTCTTGGTTAGAACCGAGGACCCTAGGATCTCGGTGCAGCCTTGGACCAAAATCCCTAGGATCTCAGTAGCCTTGGACCGAAGACCCCACACAATCTCGGTATCACTTTTGAATGCAAACACATGTTCTCGATAGAGCATAAAAGATCTCGTTTGGGAGGGAAAGGAGATGGGTTGAATTTGTCAGATGATAGATGCATCGGTTCCCCATAAATTATTAATGGCCATATAAATAAGTTAATATACCTTAAATAACAATGCAAACATCATATCATATCCTCCTTTTTATCTTCGGTCGAGAAGCATTTCACCTACCATCATCATCTTCTTTCATCTTCACTTATCTTCTTCTCTCAAGAACAAGGGTCATCTTCCAAGAACTTATTTCCTTCAAGTTGGTCCTAAGATTTTTGGTAAGCACTTTTGTGATAATATAGTGTTTTTATACATTTTCATGTTAACCTTTTACACACATTATTATGTGTTAGAACCCTTAGGATAATATCATCTACAATAAGTTCCTCAACCTCATTCTAGTGTCTAGGCATGGAATCTTCACATCATCTCTTCAAACAACCCACAAATTCACTCAAGGTGAGTTGATACCCCCACTTCTTTTCGAGATTTTCATGTTTTAGGGGGGGGGATACAAGTCAAAATTCGTTTATCGCACAAACAATTGCATGCTTCATCTTTATCTTTAAGTATAAGCCATTATTTACACAAGATATGATTATCAATAGCTTTTATACAATTATTCGTGATACGGTTTAAAAATTCAAAGCTAACAAAAGCAAAACATGTTCATTGTTATAAAATTCATAAGAAAAATTAGGATTTGAAAAAGTACAAGGTTTTGAAAACTTTCTTTTAAAAGGTAGTATTTCTAACAAAAAAAAGGGTTTACCTTATAGTTATTTTACTATTTTGGTGGGTTATAACCCAAAAATATCATGTTTGACCATATATTTTGACACTAGACAAGATAACAATTTTATATTTATTTAAAAGACTATATAAATGGTCTCAAGAAACGAACGAGATAAACTATAATTGGTACAGTTTCGGAGTTACAAAATTTCACTATTATTTCCGAAGAATCAAATACTTATTGAAAGGCATAATTGTTTCATTTACAAGAAAAAGGAGTTTTCATTTCACGTAAATCGGCTGATACTGGTTGTGAGACATATAGCTTCACTGTACCCACCAGAGTAAACGTTAAGTCCTGAATTATAACCAGAGTCTCTTGTAGGGAGAGCGTGACACTTATGTATAGATCTATATGGGATTGATAACCTAGCACATAAAATGTTACCTACAGTTAGACTGGCAGGTCTGGGGTGATAAATGTTGTAACAGTTCCGACGCCCGAAGCACGTTGTTCTTGCCACTAGTCGTATTATTATGGTTATAATAATTCACATACGGTATCAACAAAGTATTTGATTCACAGGGTAACATACATTTCAAGTAGTTTTATATAAAAATAAAACTTCATTACATCATTTTACTATAGTGTTATTTACATTTCTAGTCTTGAGACTTAAGACTTATACCTCATTTTTAAGAAAATATTGGATTTATTTTCTAGAGGTACACACTATCATTTTCACGAAACAATTACAAACCCTTTTCGTACAAAATGCTTATGAACTCACCGAATTAATAGTTGACCCTTTACAAAATCACTTGTATTCTTAGGAAATCAGCAAAAAGGTATTCAAAGTATTTTTTCGGAGGATGCGATGTCATCACATCACGTTATATATTTTTGTCACATGCATTTGATATCATGTAAACAATATTCGAATACAATATAAACTCCTTAATTATATAATTATTGTTTTTGCTTTGATTCATTTATATTCAATTGTTATGATACTATACAATGATGTCATCCACCCTCAGACGTTTCCACCGTTCTGGTTCGAGGTTGTGATAGTCTTTGAGTTCACACTCGCTGACTTACCTTGTTTAAACCCGTACAATTGGATTTCTCTCTTTTCTCTTCTGTCAAAAGATGAATAGAAATTTGAGCCGATTTTGGAGCATCTGAAAAGAATGTTAGTCTCTTACATTCCTGAGATTGCAAAGATGGACGTGGAAATTGATGTAGTTCTTAGAAAGAAACCTACTATCCAGCCTAAAGAAACTCCGAAAGATCTTGAAAAAATGCTGAAGAGAAATTTTTTGAAAGATAACTGGAGTATGGCATACCAACAACGAGACAAGACCAGTGTGAATATTCAAATATGTTGTTTCTTTTTGCCTCAAAAACACATGTATTCCACTTCATGTTTGGAGTATGTTTTTGGGTTATCCAAAGCTTGCAAAGAAAAGGATGTTGCTGAGAAGAAATGCTTTGTATACATTATATAAGTGGTACATCACTGTTCGCAAAACCTTGCTCACATTAATGGCAAAACTTTTCAAGGTTCAGAAACGCATTCAATGGTGATGTATCTTCCCCCCTTATTGACACAAAGGGGGATATTGTTGGGATATTTATGGTGTTGTGTTAAATTTTTAATGCTTGTAATTAGTCTTTATTATTAGCATATTGGGCTTATCCATGCGTCATTATGAGTTGGGTTAGACTATATGTATTACATGCATGTATTGTATTAAGGTTAATCACTTGGTGATTAGATATCGTGCCTTTACAGAGAAGTTCTTCATCGAGCTCTTCTAAGGAATTAATTTTAATCATTCAGCACAACATCAATCATTTCTTTCAATATTTGATTTACTTTAATATTTAGAGTCTTTTGATCTATTAATATTCATTTCATTAAGGATATTGTGGATTTTAGCTTTATTTAGACCCAGTGTTTGAGATCTTGATCTCTTTGGAGCTCTTGGAATCGAGGAAAACATCTTAATCCATTAAGTTGCTGGAAACCCCGTGCCTATGAAGTAGCTATATGTCTTCACGGTGTGGCGACTTGGAATTCTGTGTATGTTTGGATGGGTAAAGGCCACAATGTAGCCATGGAAGGCCACGGCGTGGTGGTCAGATAAAGTCAACTCTGGTCATTGACTTTGAATGTTGACTTTTGGTTTGGTTTCACTATTTGGTCAATCTCTATTTTATGAAGGTAAATCTAGTGTTTGAATTGTGTGGATTATTAGGAGGTGTTTGGCACCCATATTTTGGAGGTAAGAGTTGTTGGTGGTGATTAGTGCGGGATCACACGATCTTTCAATCAACATCGTGATTCAGGTGAGTCTTCTTACAGTGTTTGCGGGTCAAAGGCACCAATTCCGATCAATTGGATTTTTTTTAAAGTATGCTAGCTGTCTCTGCAACTTTTTCATGTATTGTATATGTTTGTATGTGTACCAGGCGGGACCCGATGCCAGGTGGGGCCTGATGAGTGTGTTAGGTGGGTCCCAATGCATGTTACTGACAGATCTATTCCGGACAGACCCTGATGTCAGGCGGGTCCTGATGGTGGGCAGGCGAAGCCCATTGTATGTATGGTATGTGGTATTTTGGGGAACTCACTAAGCTTTGTGCTTACGGTTTAAGTTTATGATTTCAGGTGCTTCCAGTTTGAAAGGGAAGGGCCTGGTGTAACAGCACAACATTCCCCCGAGTTTAATTCTGCATTGATAATATTTACTCTGATGTTTAAATGATATGTTTATCTTGAATGGTTTTGAGAACAATTTGTTAAATAAATTTGTTGTTTTATAACTGAAATTTTTAACTTGGACATTTTGGAAATGGTTAAAATGCATAAATCCAACACTATAATCGAACACTATAATAGTGTTACAAATTATTTAATGCTTTTTTCATCAAGGAATAAATAAGTCAGTTGATTGTATGTCGCAGCAGGATAGTTAGGATCATGGACTCCCTCATTTTAGGAGTTCAAAGCTTGTGGAGATCCAGAGTTCTTTAGAGCTAAGGACTTGATTACTAGCAGCTGATGGATTGTTAAAATGGAGAATGCTTAGCGGATGAGCTTCTACTCTAAGGGGGAGAAGGTGGTATTTACATCTTATCTTTTGAAGGACCGAGACCGTGATTGCTGGGAGGAGGTAGTTATGGCATTGGGATCTGCGGCCATGGTGACCATGGCTTGGGAGGATTTTGTCACATGATTCCAGGACATGTTTCCACCGACAATTGAGGTGCAACAGCTAGCGAGGGACTTGCAGCACCTTTTCCAAACTATTAAGACTGTGGCAAACATCATTGTTAAGTTTCGAGAGAGGGCCTTGTTGGTTCCATAGTATGCGACGAACAAGGAGATGAAGAAGGTGAGGTATCATGATATGGTGGGGGATGATATCAGGTAGTTTCTAAGCTTGTCAGGATTTACGAACCTAAATGGTATGATTTCTAAAGCCCAGGATCGGGGGATAGATTTGGACCACCACGGCAAGTGAAAGCCAGAGTTGATCCTAATCACGGTAGGCCAGTCAAAGAGGTCCAAGACTCTGGATTTGCGTCTAGGAGGCCATCAGGCTAGGGCCATTGTAGCAAGTGTGAGAGGACCCATGAGGGAGGCTGTCAGGAGACAGGAAGAGAGTGTATCAGTTGTGATCTGGTAGGTGATTAGGATTGCCCATGTGGATCAATTATGATGTGTTTTCACAATAACCAGGATGGCCACAAGATAGCCGACTGCCCGATATTGAGAGGTGGAGCAGTGAGTGCACCTACTCCAGTTACTTTGAGGATCACTGATGGTTGTGAGGGATGGCTGGTAGCCCTAACAGTGAGGAGTTGAGCTTTGCGGTTTCAGTCAGGAGAGGCAGGAGATTCATCAGATGTCACCGCGGGTAAGTTATCTTTTGTTTTCCTAGTGCCTTATTATATATGTATATATATATATATATATATATATGTAAATGTGTGTGTGTGTATGTGTGTGCTTTTGAATCATGCGCTTGTATGTGTAAAGATTTATCTTTGGTTTAGTTTCTTTGTAATTGCCTGGTTAACTTGATCAACGGTTAGCATATGCCATTATGCATAACGAGAGTCATGTGTGAGGAACAACTTGTTAAGCTTCATATAGATTTTTAGGTAGTTATCGGGGGCCATTCGAGAAGGTGATTTAGGGGTACCATATGGAATACCAATAGTAAAGTTAGCGTGATTAGTTCAGCAATTAAGTCATAGTTTCGAAGTTTTTACGTCGCTCCATAGGGATGGCAGTTATTCATGGAAGGACTCTTGGGTTTTATCGATACCGTTACTAGGAAAGGAGCGGTAGCAAGTGGATAATGATGGCAGTCGCGTGGGTTCGTTTAGAAGTTACAATTGTTAAAGAAATTTAAAAAATTTATTTGTTGGAGATTATTAAAATTCATAAATACTTTGGTAAGTAAGATTTTGGGTTGGTGATCCGTCAACTCCAGTAGGGGAGGTTCATTATTAGTTGTTTTTAGCAAGGTTGGCAGGGTGTATCTAAATCCAAGTGGGGGATACTAGTTTGGATTTTCAGGAATAGAATCAGGAGTGGAACTAGGAAGAGTTCCACATATGTGACAACCCGATATTTCGAGACAATGTAATGTAAAACCAATCAAATTTAGGTCAAAATATAACTTTCCTAAAATCTTATTTGGGTTAAATAAAGTATTAGGAATCGTATCAAGGTTTTCGTACATATAAAGAACCCAAAAATCCGAGTTATAATGAAGAAGTTATGACCAACCGAAGATTCTCGGCAAAACCGGCAACACCGATTAAACGAAAAATGCGAAGTTTCAATACAATAGTTTTTAGCCTTAAGTATCTAAATGAAAGTTATAGATAACCTCAAATCGTGAGCGTACATAAAAAGAACGTCCAAATCTGACTTCGTATGAGGAAGTTATGATTTTTCCAAGATTCGGGTATAGCAGTAGACAGCTAAAAACTCGAAATAGAACTCGAGATACTTTTGACCAAAACAACCTAAATGAGAATCTAAGGTCTTAACATTAGTAGTGCAACGATGAAAAGTCTGACAAAAATGGACATCGGATGAAGAAGTTATGGATTTTTAACGGAATTATCGCGTCCCGTCCCGTTAAAAATAAATAATTAAAAATAAATTCAGAATTTTCCAATGAGGTCTAAACGAGAGTTGTAGATCATGTTCTTAGCTACGCGTGCATATAAAGAACGTCGAAAACGGAGCTCGTACGCGAAAGTTATGGATTTTACAAGTTCGAGGCCCGAAATCCGAGGCTGTCAGGCATGCCACGACGTGGCACAAGCTTGCCGCGACCCGACAAGTGACTGAGAGCGTCCAATCAATGGAAGAGGATAAGTTTGACTCCCCACGACGTGGCCATCACTTGCCACGACGTGGCACACCCCAAAAATGCCCCTATAAATAGATTTCAAGGGCTCCGAGTTCCATTGCTCAGTTCCTTTCTTTCTCGCGCCGAAACTCTGCGTTTAAGCCCCCGAGACCCTCCCAAAGCCCCGGTTTTCACCTTCAAGTCATGAAGGAAGGTTTTGTATTCCCGAGATTCCCGAGAATCCCGAGATTTCTCGCGTTTTCAGCTCTTCCTATCGAAGTTCTGCTCGATTCTTCTCTCGACTACTTCAAATGAACTACTTCAATCAAGTGAGTTCATACCCCTAATCAATATTTTAAATGATTTTAAATGCTTTAATGGGGGGGGGGGGGAATACAATTAGAAACAAACATGTTATTGAATCATTGATATGTATTTTATAACTATGTTTGTCATTTAACGGATTTCACATGCTACAAAATGTGATGCATGAAATGGTTTTACATCTTAAAAACACATTGTTACCAAATGTTTTACCTTTGAAATGTTTATTGAAATGACATCAAGTCATTGTTAATTGTTGTTCAAAACCCATAAGAGGTCTTACAAAACTATTTTTACATTCTTGAACTAAAGTATGCATACACACTTATATTCTTATATATGTATTGATGTTATAGTTTGCATCTTTCATTTAAGTTTCCCACACCCTTGAGTAGTAAGAGTGTGTAAACCTACATGATCAACTAGTTAGATTACAGTAAATTATCACAGGGATAATTTGAAGATAACAAAACATTATTCCTATTACAAGGAATTACACAAGAGTCAGTTCATTCATGAGTCTTTACTAGTACGTTACCTGATACTTGAGTACCTTTACATATGCTTACATGATACATGAACACATTACATGAGTACCTTTACGTAGATACACTTAACTGTGTACGTTAACATGAATATTTGTATCACGAATTGCGAGGATGATTTATTAGTACCTTTTGTGTAAATCTTCCTGCATATCCCCCAGTACCTCGGGATATTTAGACATGACCATATCCCCAGTACCTCGGGATACCTAGATGGGCCTCTATCCCCAGTACCTCAGGATATACGTACGGGACTAACCATTCCGGAACCCATCTGTTAGCACCAGTGGGTAATGAACATCTACGGATGCCTATGGTTATTACTTATATTAGGAGTACCTTTACGGGACTAACCCTTCCTCCCCCCTGTTGCAGCTACAGAGGATAATAGAAAAATCTTCGGATGTTCATTCGGTTATATATGTCGTGTTATTCCTAGTACCTCCGGATAACATTTACATATGCCGTGTTAGCCCACAGTACCTCGGGATAACACTTACCTTAGTACATTTTCGTGTTACTTTATTTCGTGATAGGATATACGTTTCGCTTTACGCGATGACATGTTAGCCCTAGTACCTCGGGATGACACTTACAGTAGTACATTTTCCTGTTTACTTTATTTTGTGATACTTTCACATAAACGACGAGTTAGACTAAGTACTTTAGTACTAAACAATTAAAGGAAAACTATCATTTTACAAACAAAACATTCGGGTCTTGGTAGAAGACTACATTGTCATAAGCAAAACATTCGGGTCTTGGTAGAAGACTACATTGTCATAAACAAAACATTCGGGTCTTGGTAGAAGACTACATTGTCATAAACAAAACATCCGGGTCTTGGTAGAAGACTACATTGTCATAAACAAAACATTCGGGTCTTGGTAGAAGACTACATCTCAAACTGATAGGAAATAAGGGATTTTCTAGGGTTTTTCATACTTACATCAACATTTTCATTTAACGATCCACAAGGCCTTCATAACAGCTTTTCACAAACAAGGCAATGACACTTATATACTTATGAATTAACCAGCTTTAAAGCTGATACTCGCTTTCAAAATAACTTGTATTCTCAGGTCATCAGTAGACAGGTACGGACGCCAGGTTTTGAGAAGACGGAGCAGACAAGTCTCGTCTTTTATTTTGATTGTATATTTTTGGTGTCTTACTACAATGAAAGAACACACATGTATTAAAACTTTACTTATAATGCAATGGATGATGTTGTTGCTTGTTTATTATATTACACTGTTGTGATACTGTACATGACGTCCTCCACCCCTGAACGTTTCCGCCGTTCTCGGTTTTGGGGTGTGACAGATTGGTATAGAGCATTGTTTATAGTGAATTGAGTATATCAACCCATAAAAGATATACTAACTATAAATACAATGGGATTAAAAATACTCTGATTTAGAGTTTATACTTTAAATAATAAAATATTTAAGTAAGTTTACGTGCCTGCGTTCATACTAAAATCAGTGTCACTAGCACAGTACAAAAGAATTACGATTGTTGGGCAACACAAGTAGGCTTAGAGACATATGGTCAAAACTGGGAAGATATAGCCTGATCACCTATATTATCCGAAGGTTGACTAGCATGTGCCTATGTTTAAATTGGGTGGTTGCAACAATGCTAAAATCTTACCAACCCTACCACAATTAGAGCAATAGAACATAACATTAAAATTAAAATACTATAGGAGTATTTGGTGTTACTATAAGTACTTTATACTTGAGAACTAAAATGGGATCTTCATCACTAAGTTGATAGTTGCTAAGTGGATACACTAAGGCTATATGTAATTAGGATATTATAGACTTAGAATCTGTGAAAATTTTACTTCACCCCTATTCTGTGTGAATACGGAGTTAAGGTCACTTATTCGAAGGTCTATCCTGTTAAATTACACATAGCTGGTATGCACTTCACAAATAGCGATGTAACTAATGAAGGTTTTCTAAATAATTATCTACATAGTTCGTCTAATAATTATTCTCTTACCCTTAAATTCTCTCATAGAAAACATAGCTGGACTCCATCCCCACGGCAACCAATATCTTCTGAACGAAGTCATAGCTGGTTGGTTTGGAGAAGAACCATATAATGATTATCTTATCCCTTTGGATGATCACCATGATGAAAACCTTTCAGACGATGCTAATTCCGAACCAGAGGTTGAGAACCTACCCCGAGCAACTCCCTTTCCAATTCCTAACCCTCGTCCAGCTTTTCATGGCCCGATGCCTCCTTGGGTAGAATCCTTGGAAACATGGAGCGAAGAGCAAGATCAACCTATGCCGTTTAATGGAGACCGAAACTTCTACAATATAAACGAAGGGAGCTCAATAGACAGAGTTCTACCAATCCTAACCCGTAGAAATGCCCAAAAAGAAATTCAGGGCAGGACAACTCTCCAACGTATAGAAGAGGTTAATACCAATGTAAGAATGCATACCATTCGCACCAATCGCCTTGATCACAAGTGAGAGATCTGAGAGAAACCATGAGACCCTACTTCAAGCACTAGCTGAAACCCAAGCCGAAGTCATAGAGCTCCAAGTACGCCAGATGGGTACGAGAGATACTTGCTTGATATGGAACGTCAACTAACCGAACTAAGGGTTCACCATAGGGGTGACCGTCGCCAGTAGGAGATACCTTACTTCCTTTTTTTTTTTTAAAGAACTATGTTCTTGTCTATGTTCTATGTAGTACTTTCTATGTAATTACCTTGTACTGTAAGTACTTTTATTTAAGTCTTTATGCTGTCAAAGACTTTTCTACTCTGAATATGATGTAAGACCTATAACAAGGTCAATTTCCCTAAACCAATTAAATCTTAAACATCAATGATATCGACAGTTGTCTAACTTCCGTGTCAATCTTTGTTCAAATGCTTTCATTGGAGTCTATCTGAAACCCCATCTAGTCAAGTTATTGGACTATGGTAATTTAACTCCGGAATCATTTCCAAGTCTCTCTCAAAGGTTGGATCATGTTATCCACCAACCAATAATACCCTGGTCTGGACGATAAGCATTTTGAGACCATTCTACAAACATACTTCTACTCTGTACTAAGACTGCATCATAGGGATGTAGGTCAAACCATCATGAACATACTCCTATTCCGTACTGGGACTGCATCATAGGGATGTAGGTCAAACCTTCGAGAACATACTTCTATTCTTTACATGAACGATCGAACTACGTCTAGGTTCAACCATACTCGCTCACAAATTCATTTTTCTTTCCGTGTAACAGAATCATTTCGTCGAAGAAAAACGATCAACCCATCAACCAAACACCAACTCTTCAGATTGATGCAGCTACTTTTCAAGCTGAAGTCTCGGCCGCCGTGTCAGCTGTTCTGACCCACCTTAACGCTAACAACGCGAATGTTAGCGGGATTCTTAACAATAATTGCAATCCAAGTAACAGTGAAGTACCTCAACGAGAAGCAAACTACCATGACACCCCGAATCCCAAGCCCAAGAATAACAAATGAAGGTTCTGGGCTAAGGCTAAAGGCAAATCACCCCAAGGGGCGAGCAAAAGACAACAACCTGTGGCAACCTTTGCAGCTACGACTTCTGTACCTCCTACTACCATCTCTTCTAGTATCCCAGTTATCCCTAACCCGGCCAGACAGTATGCTGGCAATCTCCCAAAGTGCAACAAATGAAACTATCACCATCATGGACCTTGTCGGAAAATGCAGTGCTTAAACTGCAATAAAAAGGGACACACCGTCCGCTACTACAAGACTCGGATTCAACACATTAGTTCAACCACCAATGTCGAAATCTCTCGAATATGCCATCTATGTAGCGTAATGGGACACTTCAAGAGGGACTGTCCAACAGAGGAGAGTGACGGTGAATCCAGAGGAGTTTGACCTCATAATGGAAAGAGGCAACGAAGGACCCTACTATAGTATAGGTTCACTTCCAATCATCAGTATTATGTATGTTTTTAAAACACGTTTAAAACTAGTGCAACTCGAGTCTTATCTTTTGCTAGATCCCGTCAGTTAAGGGACCCTCGTGCTGCGTATACTTGCCTTTTATAGTATACTTTGTTCGCAGTAGTAATTCCTGTAATTACTCTAAAGTACTGTAACTCTGTTAAAAAGTTGCACTGTTGTATTTTGTCTGTAACGCCTTTATGATCGAATCTAGTGCCTTTATTTCCAAGTGATTCTGATTTCATCATACGAGCAGAGTCTATTTGATCCTCACAATACCAGTTTCATGCGTAAATCTCTTTCTTCAAAATCATCTTTCTAACGAAACTATCACTTCAGAACTCTGAAGTACTCATGCGTAGAGTACCTCATGTTTCTTACCCTTTCCAAAGAAACCTCAAAAAACCTTCCCGAAGTACCACTCGTGCAGTACGTCAAGTTCAATCCAAAGACCCACAGTTTCAATCTTAATTATATACGACTCGTATACCCGAGACTGTGATTGAGGAACCTGGTATGGGTTCTACTATGAACTTTAGGATGCAGACTGCCCAAGACTGCGAGTGATCGTGCTTCCGTGAGAATAAACTTAGAAATACCTATCCTTTTCCCTAATTCATAAGTAGTCATACTTTCTTTAGATCTTCACGGCATCGAATCCACCCCCAAGATTTTGGCATCATAATCAGTAGGAGTTGGTTAAGTCTACATCGAGCCGACATCAGGTGCTTTGATAAAGCAGTTAATCTTAATCTCCCTATCAAAGAACCTCTTTCTATTTATGGAGACAAATCAAGTACGAACCTTCACATCATTTTGTGTATTTAAGCTCAAAAGCGCTTACAAAAGGAATATCATGCATTCCTTGCACACATCGTCGATACGAGTCAAGAAGTAAAGGACATTCAGAACATTCCAAAAGTACGCGACTTTCCCAACACCTTTCCAGAACAACTACCAGGATTACCACCACAACGTCAATTCGAGTTCAGAATCAACTTAGTTACAAGGGCTACCCCAGTAGCCAAATCACTTTATCGTCTAACTCCAACTAAGAGACTAGAACTTCCCAGACATCTTAACGAACTCCTCAAAAGAGGATTCTCTAGGCCAAGTTTCTCTCCTTGAGGAGCACCGGACTTATTTGTAAACAAGAAAGAGCGTTCCAAACGCTAAAGTAAGCCTGGTGCACTGCACCGAAATTATCCCTCCCAAAAGGGGATAGAAGATTTTGTGGTGTAATGCGATGCATACAACCAAGGGCTTGGTTGTATTCTTAAGCAAGAGGAAAGGTCATTGCCGATACCTCAAGACAACTTAAGGCGCAAGAAGTTAACTATACAACACGTGATCTTGAGTCATGAGTAGCGGTAATTGCTGTGAAGATCTGGAGACAATAATTGTATGGCATACTCTCACAAACCACAAAACATTTAACATACATTCGAGCAAGAAGGGTTATCATACCAGCGAAGTCAAACGAAAGAATCAAAGTCGTATCCCGATAGTGAAAGGTTCGTTGGAATGCCAAGCAAGAACCTGAGTTCACTTAAGAACACGAGAAGCAAATAAAACTTCTATCCGTAACATAATTATTAAGTCTTGCTTAAACTCTAATTTTGGGACGAAATTCCCTCTAACGGGGGGATGATGTGACAACCCGATATTTCGAGACAATGTAATGTAAAACCAATCAAATTTAGGTCAAAATATAACTTTCCTAAAATATTATTTGGGTTAAATAAAGTAGTAGGAATCGTATCAAGGTTTTCATACATATAAAGAACCCAAAAATCCGAGTTATAACGAAGAAGTTATGACCAACCGAAGATTCTCGGCAAAACCGGCAACACCGATTAAACGAAAAATGCGAAGTTTCAATACAATAGTTTTTAGCCTTAAGTATCTAAATGAAAGTTATAGATAACCTCAAACCGTGAGCGTACATAAAAAGAACGTCCAAATCTGACTTCGTATGAGGAAGTTATGATTTTTCCAAGATTCGGGTATAGCAGTAGACAGCTAAAAACTCGAAATAGAGCTCGAGATACTTTTGACCAAAACAACCTAAATGAGAATCTAAGGTCTCAACATTAGTAGTGCAACGATGAAAAGTCTGACAAAAATGGACATCGGATGAAGAAGTTATGGATTTTTAACGGAATTATCGCGTCCCGGCCCGTTAGAGATAAATAATTAAAAATAAACTCATAATTTGCCGATGAAGTCTAAACGAGAGTTGTAGATCATGTTTTTAGCTACGCGTTCATATAAAGAACGTCGTAAACGAAGCTCGTACGCGAAAGTTATGGATTTTACAAGTTCGAGGCCCGAAATCCGAGGCTGTCAGGCTTGCCACGACGTGGCACAAGCTTGCCGCGACCCGGCAAGTGACTGAGGGCGTCCAATCAATGGAATAGGATAAGTTTGACTCCCCACGACGTGGCCATCACTTGCCACGACGTGGCACACCCTAAAAATGCCCCTATAAATAGATTTCAAGGGCTCCGAGTTCCATTGCTCGGTTCCTTTCTTTCTCGCGCTGAAACTCTGCGTTTAAGCCCCCGAGACCCTCCCAAAGCCCCGGTTTTCACCTTCAAGTCCTGAAGGAAGGTTTTGTATTTCCGAGATTCCCGAGAATCCCGAGATTTCCCGCGCTTTCAACTCTTCGTATCGAAGTTCTGCTCGATTCTTCTCTCGACTACTTCAAATGAACTACTTCAATCAAGTGAGTTCATACCCCTAATCAATATTTTAAATGATTTTAAATGCTTTAATGGGGGGAATACAAGTAGAAACAAACATGTTATTGAATCATTGATATGTATTTTATAATTATGTTTGTCATTTAACGGATTTCACATGCTACAAAATCTGATGCATGAAATGGTTTTACATCTTAAAAACACATTGTTACCAAATGTTTTACCTTTGAAATGTTTATTAAAATGACATCAAGTCATTGTTAATTGTTGTTCAAAACCCATAAGAGGTCTTACAAAACTATTTTTACATTCCTGAACTAAACTATGCATACACACTTATATTCTTATATATGTATTGATGTTATAGTTTGCATCTTTCATTTAAGTTTCCCACACCCTTGAGTAGTAAGAGTGTGTAAACCTACATGATCAACTAGTTAGATTACAATAAATTATCATTGGGATAATTTGAAGATAACAAAACATTATTCCTATTACAAGGAATCACACAAGAGTCAGTTCATTCATGAGTCTTTACTAGTACCTTACCTGATACTTGAGTACCTTTACATATGCTTACATGATACATGAACACATTACATGAGTACCTTTAAGTAGATACACTTAACTGTGTACGTTAACATGAATATTTGTATCACGAATTGCGAGGATGATTTATTAGTACCTTTTGTGTAAATCTTCCTGCATATCCCCCAGTACCTCGGGATATTTAGACAGGACCCTATCCCCAATACCTCGGGATACCTAGATGGGCCTCTATCCCCAGTACCTCAGGATATACGTACGGGACTAACCATTCCGGAACCCATCTGTTAGCACCAGTGGGTAATGAACATCTACGGATGCCTACGGTTATTACTTATATTAGGAGTACCTTTACGGGACTAACCTTTCCTCCCCCCTGGTGCAGCTACAGAGGATAATTGAACAATCTTCGGATGTTCGTTCGGTTATATATGTCGTGTTATTCCTAGTACCTCCGGATAACATTTACATATGTCGTGTTAGCCCACAGTACCTCGGGATAACACTTACCTTAGTACATTTTCGTGTTACTTTATTTCGTGATAGGATATACGTTTCGCTTTACGCGATGACATGTTAGCCCTAGTACCTCGGGATGACACTTATAGTAGTACATTTTCCTGTTTACTTTATTTTGTGATACTTTCACATAAACGATGAGTTAGACTAAGTACTTTAGTACTAAACAATTAAAGGAAAACTATCATTTTACAAACAAAACATTCGGGTCTTGGTAGAAGACTACATTGTCATAAACAAAACATTCGGGTCTTGGTAGAAGACTACATTGTCATAAACAAAACATTCGGGTCTTGGTAGAAGACTACATTGTCATAAACAAAACATTCGGGTCTTGGTAGAAGACTACATCTCAAACTGATAGGAAATAAGGGATTTTCTAGGGTTTTTCATACTTACATCAACATTTTCATTTAACGATCCACAAGGCCTTCATAACAGCTTTTCACAAACAAGGCAATGACACTTATATACTTATGAATTAACCAGCTTTAAAGCTGATACTCGCTTTCAAAATAACTTGTATTCTCAGGTCATCAGTAGACAGGTACGGACGCCAGGTTTTGAGAAGACGGAGCAGAGAAGTCTCGTCTTTTATTTTGATTGTATATTTTTGGTGTCTTACTACAATGAAAGAACACACATGTATTAAAACTTTACTTATAATGCAATGGATGATGTTGTTGCTTGTTTATTATATTACACTGTTGTGATACTGTACATGACGTCCTCCACCCCTGAACGTTTCCGCCGTTCTCGGTTTTGGGGTGTGACAACTTACTAGTTGAGAAGGAAGTCGGTTCAAGTTGTAGGCTGGTGAGAGGTTACACAACGTTAGGGGTTGATAACTTCCAGTATCGGGTTGGTGCATTTGTTGTTATGCATAATAGATATGTGGTTGGATCCATGTTGAGGGTTGTGTTAGAGACTCGCTGCATGTTCTTGTCTGATTATGGCTTTAGGGTTCAAATCATGACCCGAACACCTCATTAGAATGCATTTAATGTGGTTTTGATCGTGGGTTGTCATGCTAGATGGAGAACAAGGCCATGAGTTGCGCTCATATTTTATAGGGAAGTGTTGAAAGATTGTAAGGTAGTCGTAGCATATACAAGGATGATAGGATATCGTGGAAGTGATGTAAGTATGCGATGTACTCGTGGCATTCACTAGAATGAGGTAGGCTAGGGTAGGGTGGTTGCTAGACTAAAGGAAGATCAGCACATGCCTAGGTGGAGGCAGATAGTATTGTCAGAGGATTTCTCTTCATTTGTAATGTAGATCATTGGATCCGAGGCGAGGTTGGGCCTATTTAGAACTCAATTGGGTGAGACCCATGGGTAAGGCCAGTTTTGTTGTACAGACTAGGTGAGACCCGCCGATGAGGCCCATATGTTTATGATAAGTGTGGGTGATACCCGGTGAGAATTGGTTGGAGCAAGGTATTGTATCACTTTTAGAGTGGGATGAATCTGAGGTTTGGTTATGATTTGTGAATCTCGCATGATTTTTAGGTCCTCTTCTTTCCATTTGACCAAAATTGAGTTATCGGCATGCATAGGGTATGCATGTGTGTCCATCAAGTAATTATTTTTATGGACCTTTGGTACCCTTTTATCTTCTGGAAGAGTTGGTGTTAAGGAATTTTTTGAGTCAAAGGCTTATAGGTTAAGACACTATGTATTTTAGCTTTAGTTGGACTTAGGGTTTGAGATCTAGATCTCTTTAGGTGTCTTAATGGATAAATTTTGAAAATTTATTCATGTAGACCATGGTTTGGACCAGATCTCAGCTTTGGAGCTCTTGCAATCGAGGAAAGCATCTTAATCCATTAAGTTGCTAAAAACCTAGTGAGCACGATGTAGCCATAGGTTGCCACAACATGGAGACTAGGAATTTCCCATATGTTTGGTTGGGTAAATGCCACGACGTGGCCAAGGAAGGCCATGACGTGGATGTCAGCTAAAGTCAACTTTGGCCGTTGACTTTGACCTTTGACTTTTGGCATGGATTGATTTTTAGTCAATATCTATTTTTTAGAAACTATACTTAGTGTTTGACTTGTGTGGATTGTTAGGAGGTGTTTTGCACCTATCTTTTGGCGGTGAGAGTTGTTGGTGGTGATCGATGCAGCTTCATGCGAGGATTTAGTCTGCATCATGATTCAGATCAGTCATCTCATAGTACTTGCGGGTCGAAGCCACCAATGTTAGACCATTGGATTATGATATAGTATGATGGTTGTATTTGTGATGCTATCATGTATTTTATGTCTTTCTATGTATACTAGGTGGGGCCCAATGTCGGGTCGGGCCTGATGAGTGTGTTGGGCGGGGCCCGTCACATGATTACTTACATATCTGGTCCAGCCGGTTCCCGATTCCGGGCAAGGCCTATTGTATATATGGTATGTGGTAATTTAGGGAACACACTAAGCCTTGTGCTTACGGTTTATGTTTATGGTTTCATATACTTCCGGTTCGAAAGGAAATGGCACGACGTGACTGCACAACATCCCCTAGAGTTTAATTCTACATTTATAATTTTTACATTGATGTTTACATAGTTGTTTTTATCTTGAATGATTTTGAGAATAATTTGTTATATAAATTATCGTTTTAAAAATTAAAATTTTACCTTGAACATTTCAGGATGTTACAAGTTGGTATCAGAACCAACTCCTCAGTTTGAGGATTGACTTTTGACTTGTGGACTTTTGTTCGGCTGTTAATAGGTAGATTAAGGTCTTGCCTTGTATGATTATCTAGGTGGCGGTTAGCACCTATTGTGGGATTTTGAGGGCTTGTTTACTTTTGAGTTGCTTTGCGAGGTGAGTCTCCTCGCAATACTCACGGGTCAAAGGCACCAATGTCCGCCCATTGGGTTATGTTATCGTATGCTAGCTGTCTTTGTGACCCTTGCATGTATCGTATGTGTTGTTTTGTGTTATGGATGGGGCCTGATGCCAAACGGGGCGTGATGAGAGTGTTGGGCGGGGACCATCACATGTTGCTGACAGATCTGCTCCGGGCGAGGCCCGATGGTAGTCGTCCAAGGCCTATTGTTTGTGTGGTATGAGGTATTTTGGGGAACAGACTAAGCTTTGTGCTTACGGTTTCTATTTTATGTTTTAGGTACATCTGCTTCATAGGGGAAGAGCTCGGGATGATTGCAATACTCACACCATGTCTTTCCATTTTATCGATTCTGATGGATTTTGGATGATTATGATTTCCTTATGGTTTTGATAAACACATTAGGTTGATTTTTTATTTTATATATATATATATATATATATATATATATATATATATATATATATATATATATATAACTAAATTTATGTTTATGGTATTTTGAGGGAACTTACTAATTCCAGTTTTAAAAGAGAAAAGCTTGGCTTGATCGCACTACAGACCCTGAAGATTTATTCCACAATGATTTATTATGATTTCACTATGATGTTTTAAGAATACTTTTACTCTAATCGTCTTTTGAAATAATGTGACATCCCCATTTTCACGGACAGAAAAGACCGATTTTACTTATGCTTTGTTTTATAAAATCAGAGTAATCTTTTAGAGATACGGTTGCGGAATTTGTTCCCAAAACAAGATATGATAATAACTTATCAAAAAATTTCTCAAAGAGAATGTATTTTCATTTAATAATAAAACCTCGGGATGTCATGTTCCGATACAGACATATAAGCATAAGCAGAACTTACATTTAATTACACAATTGATTTATATCTCCTTTAAATCTCTCTGTGAAGTATGTCTTCGTATTAATACCTGTGATACAAAGAAAACTGAGTGGGTCAGGCTTGGGAGCCTGGTGAGCATATAGGGTTTTCATCCCACAATGTTATATCATATATTTATAAATATAAAACATTCAAACTTGCACAATTTCACCATACAGAGGCAACTCTTTAACCCACCCCATCGATCCTCACAATGACACGATCTAAACTCTCGCATCAAATATTTTTCCTCTTTACCTGATCCCTACTCATGGATCTAAAACTATCCTCTTCACCTGATCCATACTCACGGATCTAAAACTACCTGATCCATACTCATGGATCTAAAACTAACCTCCTGATCTATACTCACGGATCTAAAACTAACCTCCTGATCTGATCCATACTCCCTGATCAATAATTGTACCCAATCCATACTCCCGCAATAGGGACAATTAACTATACCTTAATCCTGATCTGATCCATACTCCCGGATCTATAACTGTGCCCAATCCATACTCCCGGACTAGGGACAATTAACTTAATCTTAATCCATATCTGATCCATACTCCCGGATCTATAACTGTGCCCAATCCATACTCCCGGACTAGGGACAATTAACTTAGTCTTAATCCATACTCCCGGACTAATAGCAAGTTTATCTCTTTACCTGATCCATACTCATGGATCTAAAACTAACCTCTTAATCTGATCCCTACTCACGGATCTAAACTGACCTCTTGACCTGATCCCTACTCACGGATCTAAACTAACCTCTTGATCTGATCCCTACTCATGGATCTCATCAACCCATGTCCTACCCAACATATTTGTAGATATAAAATACATATATATAGTTTAACTCATAAAAAATCTATATAGTTCATTCATTCCACCAATACCTCCAATAAACAACAATATATAAACACATAGCACGTATTTCGTAGCAAATACTTCATACTTATGTGTTAGAAGATAGTAACCACACACTCACACATATAAACCACAATATACTTAATACACTCAAACCATACTTGTATTATTATCGTGTTTATGAAAGGTAGTATACACTCACGTGATTAGAAGATGATCGGACAGCACTACGGCTTGTAGAAGTAGTAATCCTCAGCAGATCTGGAAGATTTCTACAAAAATCAAACTTCTCGCGGGCAGAGCTTCGGCTCGGGAACCGCACTTCTCGGGATCTTCGGGATCTCGGAACTTGCTTCGGGTCTCGGGATGATATCGGGGCTTCGGGGGGGGGGGGGGGGGGGGGGTTAAAATAGGGCTTAGAGAAGGTATCGGGAGTGAGAGAGTAAGGGAGGAGTAACCAAAATCGGCTGACCCTTGATTTCTATTTACAGGGTGAGATTTTAGGGTTCACGTCGTGAGTTTTAAGGCTCACGTCGTGGGGATTGATCGTCACTACATGCGTCACTCGTCCACTTGGGTCTGACAGCTCTGGAAGGTCAAATCTCAAAATTCACGTCGTGAACACAGTGTTCACGTCGTGAACTCTGACACAGTACCGGGTTTCGTGCCCCGAACTTCAGAAATTCATAACTTTCGCTTACGAACTCCGTTTTCGACGTTCTTTATATTGCCGCGAAGGTGAGATTATGATCTACAACTCTCGTTTAGACTCCATTGGCTAATTTCGAATTTATTTTTAATATATTATAAATATATTACTTTTAGTAGGCCGGGACAAGAAAACTCCGTTCGAAATTCATAACTCCTTCATCTGAACTCCGTTTTCGTCTGTCTTTTTATCGTTTAACTACAATTAATGAGATCTTCAATTCTCATTTAGATTGTTCCAGCTAAAAACCGCTCGGTCTCAAATCGAGCATTCGGGCTGCATACCGCTAAGTCGAAACTGATGGGTTTTAGCCATAAGAACTTTCCTATGTGCGCATGCAAAACCCTAATGCTTGGATCTAGGCTTTCTAATAAACATGCTTTGAATCCAAGTCTTCTAATGACTAATTAGGTTAAATAACAACATTGAAACAGATCTAGAATCATACCTTTGAGTTCCTTGTTGATCTTGAGGTCTTGGAGCTTCTAGAGTCACAAATGCCACTCCTCTAATTGCTTACAAACACCAATAGCAAGAAGAATGATTTAGGAGAGAGGAGAGGGGAGGAATTCGGCCAGAGTTCTCTTACTTTATGAGATGTATCGAATTCCCTATGCCATGGGGTCTATTTATACTTGTAGACTCCTTAAGGGTTACAACCTAAACCCTAATTGGATAATCTTCTCTTAAGGCTATCCAAATCCATTCCATAGATAAGCCTTTGGACGATTTTGGCTATCCTAACACTCTTAGAATTCGTCCAAAGCATATCCCAATGGATTTACAGTCTAAAGCTTAACTAACAAACAATTGACAGTTTATACCCCTTCATTTAATTAATCTCTTTAAGTCACCAAATTAATTCTAATTAATTCTATGACTTATATTAATCAAATAACAAATATATTATTCATTATATTATTCTCATAATATATATTAATAATATTTACTCTCTCTTAATAAATCATCCTATCAAGTTGCTATGGTGAAGGCAACCCAAAAGGACCATGCACAACCGGGTCAAATACTTGCCTAATATAGTTGCAGCCTTAGACACTATTCCAACAGTCTCCCACTTGGATAAGTCTAGTAACTATATTTACAGGTACAATTCGGTTTGCAATCGTAGCTCTCAAAGACGCTGTCAACTTTGATCTAATCAATCTTGTCCTTTAGATAAGGGAACGTACAGTCCTCTGTTAGATATCATGCTGACAATCCTATGGAATGGTTAGTCAAGCATTTAGGTTTCTCGATCTCTGATTTATTTGACATAGAACTTAATCGAACACATTAATTCAGTTCTGACCGGGCCCGGCACATAAGTCAAATCAAATCATCGAGCGGCCGAGATATCGCTTTTACCTTCTTAGATAAAAGTTACAGATAAACTTCGACTTATATGCATTTACTTATTCATTAACCAACTATACACAACAATACGTTTTATAACACCAAGTTACTGATGCGTTTTCGTATTATCAATGTACAATCAATTAACAAATAATAAACCATATATCTAGGTTTTAAGACTATATGATATTATCGTCTTGCGATCACCTTTTATATCGTATTCCATAAGGTCATTCCAGCAAGTGCGGGTTTATTCCAATGCTCAAAACTAGTTCATAAGCACTCATGAACGTTGCAGCAATCCTTTGCTATGTCTAACACCATTTAGACATTCTACACACCAATTCATGACAATCTTCATTCATATCTACTCCCAACATATGAACGATTGTGGACCATTTGAACAATTCGATTATTCCTAATAAACTCAATTATTCTGGAAGTCAAAACATGCAAAGTGAAACAATAGGTAAACAATTAACATAAGATAGTAACATTACTCATAAATAAAACTCCTTTATTTAATCATCAAATGTCAATTACATTTATCTATTACACGTTTCTAATACTATCTAATCTATGCTAATATCATCCTTCAGCCCAATACTCTTAGCATGCTGCAAGTGCTTAACCCTACTCAGTCCCTTCGTAAGCGGATCTGCTGGGTTATCTTCTGATGATATCCTCTTCACTACGAGTTGTCCTTCTTCTACATGATGTCTAATGAAGTGATACTTTCTGTCGATATGTCTTGATCTACCATGATCTCTCGGTTCCTTGGTCAAGGCAACCGCGCCTTCGTTATCACAAAAAATCTCCATTGGCTCCTTTATGGCAGGTACAACTCCAAGATCACCGATGAAGTTCTTTAGCCATATTGCCTCCTTCGACGCTTCGCTCGCTGCAATGTACTCTGATTCGCACGTTGAATCAGCTACGGTTTCCTGCTTGGAACTCTTCCATGTCACTGCTCCTCCATTTAGGGTAAAGACCCAGCCCGACTGCGAACGATAGTTGTCCCTGTCGGTCTGAAAGCTGGCGTCACTATACCCTCGCACCTTCAAGTCATCACTCCCTCCGAGGACTAAGAACCATTCCTTCGTCCTCCGAAGGTACTTAAGGATGTTTTTCACCGCAATCCAATGTGCTTTGCCAGGATTCCCTTGATATCTGCTAACCATGCTCAAAGCGAAGCCTACATCAGGGCGAGTACAAGTCATAGCGTACATGATTGAGCCAACTGCGGAAGCGTATGGTACTCGGCTCATTTCTGCTATCTCAGCTTCGGTACTCGGACTTTGAGTCTTACTCAATTTGGCATTACTTTGTATCGGTAGTTCTCCCTTCTTTGAGTTTTCCATACTAAAACGTTTTAGTACCTTCTCTAAGTAAGTATTCTGACTAAGTCCAATTAGTCTCTTACTTCTTTCTCTTACGATCCTTATTCCCAAAATGTAAGAAGCCTCTCCGAGGTCCTTCATAGCGAAGCACTTCCCGAGCCAGGACTTAACCTCCTGCAGAGTCAGGATGTCGTTTCCTATGAGTAATATGTCATCGACATATAGAACGAGGAAGCTTACTATACTCCCACTGGCTTTGACATATACACAAGATTCGTCTTCGCTTCGTACAAATCCAAACTCTTTGACTTTCTCATCGAAGCAAAGATTCCATCTGCGAGACGCTTGCTTAAGTCCATAAATGGACTTCTCAAGCTTACACACTCTATTCGGATGCTTCGGATCCACAAACCCCTCTGGCTGAGCCATGTAAACATCCTCAGCCAACTTTCCGTTAAGGAAAGCGGTCTTGACATCCATTTGCCAAATCTCATAATCATGAAATGCGGAAATTGCTAGCGTCACTCTAATAGATTTAATTTTCACAACTGGTGAGAAGGTCTCATCATAGTCAACTCCGGGAGTTTGAGTAAAGCCCTTCGCGACCAATCGCGCTTTATATGTGTGTACGTTCCCATCCACGTCGGTCTTCTTCTTGAAGATCCATTTGCACCCAACGGTCTTACGTCCGGGCACGTAATCAACCAAATTCCAAACTTAGTTATCATAGATGGATTGGATCTCGCTATCCATTGCCTCTTTCCATTTTGTAGACTCCGGGCCTGTCATGGCTTCCTTATAGCTATTAGGTTCATCAAGATTTACTAGTGTACCATTACTAATATACGTGTCCCCTTCGGTAGTAATATGAAAGCCATAAAACTGGGGATGAACTCTAACTCTATCGGAACGTCTAAGAGGTAAGGATTCGTCAATCGGTTCAACCGGAGTTTCCTCCTCGGGTTGAATGCCAGCGGTAGAGGTTCCTTCATCTATCGACTCTTGATTTTCTTCAAGTTCGATCTGCCTCCCACTGTCTCTTTGGCTTATGAGTTCTCGCTCTCAGAAAACTCCTCTCCTCACAACGAAGACAACATTGTCCTTCGGTCTATAGAAGAGATATCCAAAGGATGTCTGCGGGTAGCCGATGAAAATACATCGCTCACTTCGAGGTTCAAGCTTGTCGTGAGTATCTCGTCTTACGAAAACCTCGCAACCCCAAACCTTGATATGTGCCAACGAGGGAGCTTTCCCTGTCCACATCTCGTGAGGTGTTTTGGCAACCTTCTTAGTAGGGACTCGGTTAAGGATATGGGCGGCAGTCTCTAAGGCATACCCCCAAAAAGAGATTGGTAGTGAAGCACGACTCATCATAGAGCGAACCATATCCAATAAGGTTCGATTACGCCTTTCTGCCACACCATTTAACTGCGGTGTCCTAGGAGGCGTCAATTGTGAAACTATTCCACACTCCTTGAGATAATCGTGGAATTCAAGACTTAGGTACTCTCCTCCTCGATCGGATCGAAGCATCTTGATTTTCCTGCCCAATTGATTCTCCACTTCATTCTTGAATTCTTTGAACTTTTCAAAGGTGTCTGACTTTTGCTTTATTAAGTAGATATACCCATATCTACTATAGTCATCGGTAAAAGTCACATAGAAGCGGTTCCCATCCTTCGTGGTTGATCTAAATGGTCCACATACATCGGTATGTATTAGGTCCAATAGACCCTCGCCCCTTTCACATGTACTCGTGAAGGGTGACTTAGTCATCTTTCCAAGCAAACAAGACTCGCATGTGTCATCTTCCCTAAGGTCGAATGACTCCAACACTCCATCCTTTTGGAGTTGGGCTATGCGTTTCTTGTTGACATGTCCAAGTCGACAATGCCACAAGGATGCTTTATCCATACTAGTGGAAGAATCAATATTCAAAACATCATTTCCTAAGTTATCAACAATCATAACGGTTTCATATATTCCATTACATGGTATAGCTTCAAAGTAAAAGACACCATTTAGATAAGCCAAAATAGAACCATTCTCATTATTAAAAGAAAATCTAAATCCTTGTCTATATAACCATGAAATGAAATGATGTTTCTAGCCATTTCTGGCGAATAGCAACAATGGTTCAAATCTAAAACCAAACTATTCCTAAGCACTAAAGAATACACTCCAATCTTGGTCACAGGCGACGATCTTATGTTCCCCATGATTAGATTGATCCTTCCTTGCTCCACATCCCTACTTCTTCTTAGTCCCTGCACATTAGAACAAATGTGATAAACACAACCGGTATCAAGAACCCAAGAAATAGCATGATTAGAATCGTTAGATTTGATTGTGTATATACCTGCGAAAGATAGCTTGATCTTTCCCTCTTTGATCGCTTGCAGGTAATCCGGGCAGCTTCTCTTCCAATGTCCTATCTTGTGGCAGTGGTGGCACTCTGCCTCCTTTGGGTTAGAGCAGGGCTTAGCGGGATCAACTTTGGTCCCACTAGAAGAGGCACCATCTCGGGCTTTCACCTTGCGATAGTTCTTCGATGAAGCTTTCCTCTTCTTTCCCTTCCCTTGACCAATAGCCAAGACAGGAGCAGCGGACGGATTGGGAGTAGGTGCAACAGACTTGTCCTTGAAGTTGCTCTCAGCGACCCTCAAGAGACCTTGGAGTTTGCTTAGGGTGACCTCTTCTTTGTTCATGTGGTAGGTCATCCTAAATTGGTTGTACATCGGAGGCAAAGAGTGAAGCACCATGTTGATCGCCAAGTCCTCACTGAAGTCAACATTTAACTTGCGAAGGCGGTCGACATACCTTTGCATCTTTTGCAGGTGCACGGTAAGAGATTCTCCATGACCCATCTTCGCGGAAATCATGTTGGTGAAAATCTCATAATGCTCTTGTCTCGCGTTTTGATGGTATCTCTCCAATAAGTCTTGGTGCATCTCGTACGGGTACATGTCCTCGTAGGACTTTTGAAATTCGGAGTTCATGGTGGCGATCATGATGCAATGTACCTTCGTTGCATCTCGCTCATGAGTTTCAAAGGCGGTGATTTCGGCGGGAGTAGCAACTTCGGGGTTGATTTTCTCGAGCTTCTCATCGAGGACAGACTCCTTATCCTCATAGCGAGAAATGGTGCGAATGTATCTTATCCATTCGCTAAAGTTCGTTCCATCGAAGGTGACCTTTTGGCAAAGGCTCATCAACGTGAAAGAACTAGCAGCAGCGTTGTTTGTGTTCGACATCTACAATTAGAAAAGGACAAAGATAGATTAGAATAAGAATCCCTAATTATCACCCAATAAGAAAATTAGGGCTAGGATCCAACAAAAACATTTACATACTAGAAAAAGGATGCCGTAATCTAACATGCAAATAAATTGAAGGTAAGTGAATGACGATTCACTAATTCTCCATCACAAAACTTAAACGATTAGTCCTAAGTGTTTTTGAGAATTCCTAGGTTCGGATGAGATTCATTGAAACTATTCAATGGCACGTTTAAATCTCGATATGCCCCTCTTGTTTGTGACTGGGATGCCGAGGATCACAAAGCGGGTGTGAATTACCATGCAAATTCACATGGTGCCTTCATTGTAACGATCACCTATTCGATGTGCCGGTAAACCACACACGCTCCATCGAACTATGATAAACAATGAATCACCCTTTGCCACCTTCGCTTAGAACCAATTAGTGTGCCGGTAAACCACACACGCTCCACTAACATCTTAGCAAGGTGCAAAGTGTAATTTCATGGGATTGCATCAATTCACTTTTCCTAAAGTAACTAGGATTGGGAAATTTTAAAAATATGTGTAGTTACTTTATATTTCTTATTATACTTTTAATGAGAGGATGAGGTTGCCCTATCCTACCCGTTCGGCTAACGACCCTCCACCAATCAAGCAAGCGGTGGGTGTGAGTGTACACCCATTAAGCGCCATTTTATATGCCGCAACCTTATACCCACCTTATAGATCGGCTTCGTGAATGAGGCCTACTAATGGTAAGACTAGCATTTAGTTATACATATATATATTATTCTAGTAATATCATATTAGTATAGGGTTGTATTTTAAAACTTTTAAAATCTAGGGTTTGAAATTTAAGTTGTCTAAATTAAAACTTTTAATCACAAATATACATTTCAAAACTTGAGGGTAAGTTTTAAACATTTAAAAAACATGGAGGATCAAATAACAAATAATTCCAATTAACAATTAATATCCTAATTATCTATATTTGATTTATTCAAGATTTCTTTGAAAGATAATTACCAAAATAATTAAAATAATTACTTAATTATCATATAAGGAAATTAAATATTTTATTAGTTGATAAATACCTTTAACTAGATCAAGATAATAGTCATATATATCAAAAAATCGGATTTAGATTGATCTATTATGATTAAGGTAAGTTTCCATAAGATAATTATGAAAAAATCCCGAATCTGGCCATTCCTGACGCCTGGACTCGCCGAGTGCACAAAGGGACTCGCCGAGTCAGGCCTACTCGCCGAGTCCACCTTGGAACTCGCCGAGTCAGTGACTCAGAAATCTAAAAAACGAATTTTGCAGGTTTGTTTCAGTTAATCAAGCAACAATTTAAAGAAAACCAAGCTAGGCTCTGATACCACTGATGGGTTTTAGCCATAAGAACTTTCCTATGTGCGCATGCAAAACCCTAATGCTTGGGTCTAGGCTTTCTAATAAAATTGCTTTGAATCCAAGTCTTCTAATGACTAATTAGGTTAAATAACAACATTGAAACAGATCTAGAATCATACCTTTGAGTTCCTTGTTGATCTTGAGGTCTTGGAGCTTCTAGAGTCACAAATGTCACTCCTCTAATGGCTTACAAACACCAATAGCAAGAAGAATGATTTAGGAGAGAGGAGAGGGGAGGAATTCGGCCAGGGTTCTCTTACTTTATGAGATGTATAGAATTCCCTATGCCATGGGGTCTATTTATACTTGTAGACTCCTTAAGGGTTACAACCTAAACCCTAATTGGATAATCTTCTCTTAAGGCTATCCAAATCCATTCCATAGATAAGCCTTTGGACGATTTTGGCTATCCTAACACTCTTAGAATTCGTCCAAAGCATATCCCAATGGATATACAGTCTAAAGCTTAACTATCAAACAATTGACAGTTTATACCCCTTTATTTAATTAATCTCTTTAAGTCACCAAATTAATTCTAATTAATTCTATGACTTATATTAATCAAATAACAAATATATTATTCATTATATTATTCTCATAATATATATTAATAATATTTACTCTCTCTTAATAAATCATCCTATCAAGTTGCTATGGTGAAGGCAACCCAAAAGGACCATGCACAACCGGGTCAAATACTTGCCTAATATAGTTGCAGCCTTAGACACTATTCCAACAGAAACTTCGAAAAATCATAACTTCCTCATACGAAGTCAGATTTGGGCGTTCTTTTTATGCACGCTCATGGTTTAATGTATTCTACGACTTTCATTTAGATTGCTAAGGCTAAATATCACTCTAACGTAAATTCACTTTTTACGTCGCGCTGTGTCGTGCCGGTTCTGTCGCGAAACTTCGACAAGTCATAACTTCTTCATTATAACTCGGATTTCGGCGTTCTTTATATGTACGGAATCCTTGTAACATATACTACAACTTAGTTATGATTATTCATTTTAAATAATATTTCATCAAAACTTCATTCTTGACGCCTATCGTCTCTAAATTGACTAGCCCTGATCTACGGGCGTTACAAATAATGTATGAAGGGTTTTGAGTTATTCTAAAATGAAAATTTTACTCGGAAATAAGAGTGAAAACTTTAGGGCTTTGAGATTGCAGGTTGAGGAGGGATGGTGGTTGAATATGGGAAGGATTCCAAGAATTAATGATGCTTAAATTGTGTCCAAACCGTAAAAATTATGGTTTTTCTCCTACCAGCGTACGCCCAATGTAGCTATAAGTATGCCCAGAGTACTATGTTGATCTCGCCACTTCTTTAGTCAGTATGCCCAACGTACTACATGGTGTACGCCCAACGTACTACATTAAGTCATGCTTTTCATTTAAATTTCAAACGACCATAACTTCTTCGTTTCAACTCCAATTTCGACGTTCTTTATATACACGGAAGGGCCTTGAAGGGTTCTATAACCCTATCTATTTCCTTTCGACATAAAGCACATCAAAATAATATCCTAAATTCATAAAAAAAAAGTTTGAACCATAAATTGAAAACCGTAATCACACACAAAGATAATAGGCTGTCGGGGAAGTGTTGTAAATCTGTGATGTAGTCGTAGCATTCACCATAATGAGGTAGCATAGGGTAGGGGTGGTTGTTGGAATGAAGGAAGATAAGTATATGTCTGGGTTGAGGTGGGAAATATTGTCGGAGGATTGCTCTTCGTTAGGGATGAGGATAGATGGATCCCAAGTGAGGTTAGGCCTATTCGGAACTCGATAGAGTAAGACTAATGTGCGAGGCCCGTTTGATTGAGTAGAGTAGGTGAGACCCGAGGTTGTGGCCCGTATGGTTGTGATAAGAGTGGGTGAGACCCGGTGGGAATTAGTTGGCGCAAGTTATTGGATCATGATTTGAGTGGGATGACTCTATAGTCAGAGATTGGTATCAATGTGATGTGTAGGCTAGGGTAGCCCTTATCAGTTAGACTCTTCTAGTGGAGGGACCATGTGTGAGACTGTCGGTCTCAATGGTCAATTGGGTATTTGATATATCAGTTAGTAGAAGGTTACCGTGGAATCGGAAGATTTCGTTTATGGGTTTTGTACCGAGTGGTAAAATGGATGAGACTTGCATTGAGAATCACCCTTGATCTCAAATAAGAGGATTCAACATTGATGAATGGTTGGAGATTTTGTTTTCCAACAATATTGGTTGGGGGTTTCGTTCGGTTAGATTTTGAAGTAGATTCATATTTGGTTACATTTGAGAATGGCTTTGAACGTTGGAAAGTCAAACAAGGTATTGGATTTCAGGATTTGGGGCATTATGGTGTTGTTTGTTCTTTAGTGGTTTAATTTAGCGAACCAAGGATCCCTTTATCATCGGGGTACGTGAGTCCTGCTAAGACTGGGTTTGATTATAGTATTGGAAGGTTGTTATATGTATGAGTCAACTTCTCAGGCCGTATCGAGGATGTGGGAGTATCGTCCAGGTTTTTGGGTGTGTCTGGAAGGTAGCTAGGAGTGATTTTGAGTATGAAGTCTAATTTAAGTAAGGGAGGGTTGTAACACCCATGTCTATATTGGTTAAACATAATTGTAGAAAGCACCTAAGATGGAGTTTTGAAAGAAACTCTATGCCACGACGTGGTAATGGTTAGTTGGTCGCGTGATTTTTTTGGATCACCATGGCATGGCCAAGGAAGGCCACGGCGTGGCAACTGAGCAAGCCCAAGCCCATGCATCTTTTAGTTATCCCTTCATATTTAAGCCCCTCTAACTGTTGGGTTTTGAGCATTCTAACACTCCTATGGTGTACATGCAACCCTAGAAACCTTGGATCTATGTTTTCTCTAAAATACATGCAAATTTGATTTCCAAGGTTTATAACCTAAGTAGCATGTTATGGGGTACTTGTAATATAAAACTTTAAGTAGTATAACATACCTTTCTTTTGTGGTTGATTGCTTAGAGATTTAGAGCCTAGCGCCAATAGTGTGGATGCCTCAAGTGGTGTCACAAATCACCCAAAACAACTTGGAAATACTTAAGAGAATATGATGCTTGCTAAAATCGGCCCACCCTTGTTTCTCACACACACTAGTGCCAATTCTAGAACCAAGGACCTCTTTATATATTATGGAGGATTAGGGTTAAATCCTAATACCCATAACACTTCATTTACCTAGGATCCATGGGTTAAAAGCTCCATGGACTATCTGTGGACTTCCATATATTCTTAGCCCATCCTAAATAAATCTTAGCCCAATCCATATATATGTAAGAGTGTATATTTAATTAGCCTCTTTTGATCACTAAATTAATTCCAAAATTAATTCTTGATTAACACTAATTAAATAATCTGATTTCATATTAATATATTATAACTGATAATATATTAATATATCATAAACATCTTATTCTCAAAAATATATCCATACAAATTGTTAGGTGAAGTGCAACCCAAATGGACCATGCCAGGTCGGCTCAAGTTCATACCAAATATAATTACGGACTTAGACACATTATCCAACAGTCTCTCACTTGGATAAGTCTGATAACTATAGTTGCAAGTATAAATTCAGGAACCAACCAGCAATTTTAGCTCTTTTAAAACTCTGTTGAACTATGAAGCACCATTTTAGATAAGTGATCATATAATCCTCTGTTCTCAAGATATTAGTCGGAAAAATACATGGAACAATGTCGTAGTTATTGTCCAGCAGTTATTTCTCAATCTCTGATTTTTTTGACATAGAACTGAATTATACACATCAATTAGGTTTTGACCGGGCCTGGTAAATAAGTCAAAACCAAATCATCCAGGGACCCAAATATCGCTTTTATTGCTAGAAGGAACATATAAACTTCGACTCATATGCTTGTACTAACTACTAGTTGAATTATGCACAAAAGTACGCTTTATGACATCAAGTTACTGATGCGTTTTCATACAATCAATGGATAACCAATCATACTCAACGACTCATATCTCTAGGTTTGAAGATATATATGATATTACTATCTCACGATCACTCGAGATAAATTCCATGAAGTGATACAAGTGAACGTGGGTTTAATCCAATACTCAGAACTTATGAGCACTTATGAATGTTGTAGCAACCATTGCCATGTCTAATGCACCAAAGACAAATTTTACAAGCCAAATTCATGACAATATTAATTCAATACCTACTTCCAACGTATGACGGACTGTGGGGAGTTTTCAATAAAATAATTATTCTGGAAGTCGAAACATGCAAAATTGAAACAATAGTAAATGATTAACATAAGATAGTAACACCTTTTTTATATATAAACGACAACTTTTATTTAATCATCAAATGTCAATTACACTTTACAAGTTTCATAGATAGCTATCTAATTATTAAAGCTAATATCGTCTCTCAGCCCGATGCTCCTCGCATGCTGCTAATGTCTAACCCTAGTCATTCCCTTGGTGAGGGGATCTATAGGGTTCTCTTTTGACAATACCCTCTTTGCCACGAGGAGTCCTTCTTCTATCTTGTGTCTTATGAAGTGATATTTTCTGTCATTGTGTGTGGATCTACCATTATCTCTTGGTTCCTTGGCTAAGGCAACCACACTATTGCTGTCACAGAAAATCTCCATATGCTCCTATATAGCTGGTACAACTCCAAGGTCTCCAATGAAGTTCTTCATCCATATCACCTCCTTTGTTGCTTCACTCGTTGCTATGTACTCTGATTCAAAAGTAGAATCAGCTATTGTCTCTTGCTTGGAACTTTTCCAAGTAAATGATCCTTCATTCAGGGTAAAGACCCAGCCAGAATGAGAGCGGAAATTATCCCTATCAGTCTGAAAACTAGCATTGCTATACCCTACTACTCTCAAGTCATCACTCCAAACAAGGGTAAGAACCCAGTCCTTAGTCCTTCGTAGGTACTTGAGAATATTCTTTACCGCAGTCCAATGAGCCTTTCCAGGGTTTCCCTGATATCTCCTGACCATGCTCAAACCAAAGGCCACATCAGGACGAGTACAACTCATAGCATAAATGATCGAGCCAACAGCGGAAGCATATGGTAATCGACTCCTCTTAGTTATCTTAGCCTCTTTACTCGGACACTGATTCTTACTTAGTATGGCATTATGGTAGATTGGTAAGTCTCCTTTCTTGGAACTCTCCATGTTGAACCTGTTCAACACCTTATCAAAGTATGTACTCTGACTAAGTACAATTAGTCTTTTACTCCTGTCTCGTAGTATTCTTATCCCTAGAATATAGGCAGCTTCTCCAAGGTCCTTCATAGCGAAACACTTCCCAAGCCAGGAATTAACCTCCTACAAAGTTGGGATGTCATTTCCTATGAGTAGTATGTCATCCACATACAATACCAAGAAACTAACTATACTCCCACTAGCCATAACATATACACAGGACTCATCCTTGCTCCTTGAAAAGCCAAACTATTTGACTTTCTTATCATTGCAAAGATTCCATCTGCGAGATGCTTGTTTAAATCCATATATGTAATTATCAAGCATACACACTCTATTAGGGTACTTTGCATCTACAAAGCCTTCTGGCTGATTCATGTAAACATCCTCAGCCAACTTTCCATTAAGGAAAGCGGTTTTGACATCCATTTGCCATATTTCATAATCATGAAATGCAGCTATGGCTAACAGGACCCTAATATACTTAATGAAAGGGCATTATTTTGTGGTTTGGGATAGGCAATCATTTGTAAAAGTCATGTTAGGTTTTTGGCCAGTTTCTAGTGGTTTTGTTTGTGTTTATGGATATAAGTGTGTGTACGGCCGTAAACAGGTTTACGGTCGTATACCTGTTTAAGGCCAACCTTCCCCTATATATGGGGTGTGTTAGATTGTTGTCAGGTTGTTGGCGAATCAGTGAGCCATTATAGTGTACGGTCCCCAAGGTGTATTAGACGTTTATTCAATTAATAAAACGTGTGCATGCTTGGATTGATTTTGTTCTTCTACCACATTCTTACTTGACTGATTGGTGTTTGTTTGATAACTGTTGGATTCACTGTTTTGGGACTTACAATTCGTATCAGAGCCAACAGGTGTCAAAACAAACCTCAATCATGCTTTTGGTTTATCGATTTCCTAAACACTCAAGGCATGATTATACGTTTCCATTGCTAAAGGGATTCAATTTGCTGAAAATCTTGCGTTTTGGAAGCCTTCGGTATCATCGTTGACCGTGAACTACTTGAACCGTAAATTAAGTGTCCGGCTGTAAACCAAGTGTACGGCCGTAAACCGAGTGTTAGGCCGTAAACCGAGTGTCCGGCCGTAAACCGTGTGTCCGACCTTAAACTGTGTATCCGGCCGTAAATTCCCAACCGTAATCTTCTGACCGTAAACTCTTGACTGTAAACCCTTGTCCGTGTTTAGTTCTTAAATTTCACAATTTGATTTAATTAATCAGAAAATTAAAAAATGCATTTGCAAAACTCTCATCATGATCTTGACTCTGTCATGGGCACTACCACTCGCATACCCCGTCTACAGTCTGCTGAGGGGTTTCCTGAATGGAAATATCGTATGGAGAAATACATCAAAATGAAAGACTTTAAAATTTGGAGATATATTTTGAAAGGCCCCATCAGGATCATCACCACACTTCCGGACAAAACAATTGTGGATAAAGCTATTGAAGAATACACGGATGAAGATTTTGACAAAATTGAACAGCAGGAAAGAGCACTGGCTACCCTTACTATGGCTCTCTCTCCTGAAAATGCCTAAGTTTTTCGAGATTACAAATCTGCTATAGCTCTGTGGGAGGCCTTAATAGAGGTGTATCAAGTAAATGAGGATATGAAACAAAGCCGTCAAGAATCATTGAGGCAACAACTCAACATGTTTAATCACATCTTGGTAGAAACTCTGGAAGCTCAGCTTCAACGCTTCATCACGCTTACCACTGAAATGAGCTCATCTTGTGTGTTCATGTCAAGGTCTAAGGTGAACAAGAAGTTGCTCAACTCTCTGCCAAAAACTTGGGATATGAATGTAGCGGTCATTAAGAAAACTAAGGATCTCAATCGACTTATTTTGGCTGAAATTATGGCCATCATTAAAGTCTGTGATATTGATGACAAACAGAGAGAGATCAATCACATCAACTCTTACTCCATTGTAAATCTTGGGATTCAATAAAACAATGCATTTTCATCCTTTTCCAATCCTCAAGTGCTACCCTTTACTGCTCCTTAGTGATCTTATGCTCACTCTCAGTCATCCCTCACTGCTCAACCTTCGTTTGCTGCTCCACAACCATACCTCCAAACTGCTTCTTCAAAGACAAATGTTCCAGCTCCTGTTCAAGTTTTGGTCCCCAAAGAAAATGAAGAGAACTTGGCTCTCACAACCGGGTGGGTTAATTGTTATAATGCTTTTGTGGCAGGTGAACTACGACCTCAGTTTTCTTTTGCTGATTTGGATCAAATTCATCCTGAAGATGTGGAGGAAATGGATATCACCTGGCAAATTGCTATGGCGGTATTCTGTGCTAAACAATTCTCCAAGAAGACGAGCAAGAATAAATGGGGTATCAATGCAAAGAAGAAAGTGGGATTCAGCAAGTCTATGCTCCGTTGTTACAACTGCCATGAACCTGGGCATTTTGCCAGAGACTGCCCAAAGCCAGACCGAAGAGAAAATCATGAAAGAACAATAGTGTCAGCCGACAACAACAATGGAGCTTCAACCAGCAATCAAACTGCAAATCTTGTTGTGGTGGTGCAGTCATTTGATTAGGATGATCAAATATAAGCCCTAAACATCTCAGAACCTGAGAACGCGCATCTTGCTCAAATCAATGACTGCGTCCAAGGAGAAGCTGAGATAGATCCTGAAGAGGAGATGATGAACCTTCAGTTTGCATTTATGGTTCAGAATTCTCCATAATCTGAAAAACCTGAGGTTAGTGAAGTTTCCTGTTCTCCTGAGTGCATTAAAACTATAAATTTTTTATGTGAACAGGATGAACTAACGCAAAGAGAAATTGAAGAGCTTAAATATGAGGGATACCAGTTAAGAAAAGGCAAAAAAACCTTTAAAAGACCAACTAAAGGCCAAAACAAGTGACTATAAGAAATTTTAATTTGATTATAGTGACAAGTGTGTTCACTATAGATATCTTAAAATTAACTTTGATGCGGTGACTACTGAACTCGAGACATTGAAAACACGTTTTGTAAATGCTGATTTTCATTTTAAAAAGTACAATGTCTCGAGTGAAAAGGTTGCATCTATAATTGAACACTAAATTAGATGGAAGGACCAAAAATAGGTAGGATTAGGTTATGAGATTGTCCCCCCCCCCCCCTTCAATCATAATTATATCGCTTCTCCGTTGACTCAAGATGAGATTGATCGTGAACCATTTATGGTTTATGGTAAAACCACTGCTGAGCAGGCAACAGACTGTAGTGCTAGGAATTTAGATACTAACGTTTCTATTTCCGATGCAGATTCGTTAGTAAGTCAAGAAAAGCAGGGAAATGGAAAGACTGCATCTGATAATAATTGTGTATCGAAATTTGGAGTTCCTTTTTCAAAAGATGATGAAACTATTTTAGATTTTAAGACTGATATTTTGATTGGTGATAATGTGGTGTCAAACTTTAAAATTTCTGATGATTGTGGTGTTATTTTTGTGAATTCTATTGAATCTAAATTTGTCACTAGCTCTATTTCATCCACATCAGTCACAAAACCTGAACTATGCACATGTTCTTGTGGAAATAATCGAAAGGTCATTAAGAGCATGAAAAATGTTATAGGCAGTATCAAATCTTCTAAAAATAATCAAATTTGTTTTAATTGTGGTACTGCCGGTCATATAGCTCGAAATTGTTCCAATCGAATGTTTGTGCATTTTTCAACAAAGAGGAGAGAAAATGAGTCTCGAGGAAGGTCTTTAACTAGAAATTCCTCGAGATCTCGTCTTCGTGAAGATGATTGGAACCTTATCAATACTAGAAAAAGGGTTAACCCTAAACCAAATAAATGGGGTGTTTATAAAGTTAGTATAGGTGCTTTGCCAAAATCGACCATGGGTAAGCCCATGTCAATTTTGTCAAAGTGTGAGTATGGATCTTCGACTACCTCTAGCCGAAAATCTAAATGCTCCAAGAAGAAGAAGAATGTTTCTAATTCATCTGTAAACATTTTAAAACCTAATTATAAATGGGTGCCCAAATTTGTAAACGTCCAGTCATCGTCTTCCTATATAAATGTATTTGATGTCCAATTGTAGAAACAAAAAGATAAATCTATGAACGTTAAGGATAGACCCAGGACTGTGATGACCTGGGTTCCCAAATCTAAATAAATCTTGCTCATTGTGCAAGAACAGTTGCAGAGGAATGTCGCCAAACCCTGGTATGTTGATAGCGGTTGTTCCAGGCACATGACAAGATACATCTCCCAACTACAGAACATTCAGAATTTCAATGGGGTTATGTTTCCTTTACGGGAGGAGAAGGCGGAAAAATCACTCAAAAAGGAACTATATACAATGGAGTGTTGAGTTTTCACCAGAGCTAAAGCATAGCTTATTAAGTGTGTCGCAGATCTGTTAGAAGGGCTATTCAACACATTTCACGGATAAAGAATGTCTGATTCTAAAGCCAAGCATTTTTATCCCAGATGAATGGATCCTTGTCAAATCAAAATGGGATGACAATGCATACATCATTGACATGAATAATAATCAACTGAACAAGTCACTTTCCTCTTCTCAAAGGTTGCAAAGCAAAATGCTATGTTATGGCATCGTAGACTTGGACATGCAAATGCAAAGAACTTGAATCGTCTTGCTAATAATGAAATAGTGCATGGGCTTCCTGTCAAAGACTTCATCACATTCGAAAAATGTGTGGTTTGCGCTCAAAGAAAAAATCACAGAAAGCCACATCTACCCAAATAGGTTAATTCAATCAGCCAGGTGCTCTAATTGTTGCACATGGACTTATTTGGTCTGGTCAATGTTCTCAGCATCAACAAAAATTCTTATTGTCTAGTTTTAATCGATGACTTCTCGCGGTTCACGTGGGTTTTCTTTCTATCCAACAAATTGGGGGTCGCTGGTTTGATTAAAAAGTTTATTGTAATGATAGAGAACCAAACCAGCCAACGGGTGAAGGCGCTCAAAACTGACAATGAGACAGAGTTCAAAAATGTTATCCTTGGTCATTTTTGTGCAGAAAAGGGGATTGTGCATCAATTCAGTGCTGCTCACACACCACAACAAAATGGTGTTGTTGAACGGCGAAATCGATCATTAAAAGACGCTGCAAGGACCATGTTATGTGACTCTAAACTTCCAGTTTTCTTTTGAGCCGATGCGATTAATACGGCATTTTATGTCCAAAATCGGGTACTAATTAACAAAGCTTAGATGAAGACGCCATATGAAATTCTCTATGGTCACAAACCATCTGTTGGTCATTTTTGTGTATTTGTGCTTGCACCCTCCTTCATCCGGATTCCAACCCCAAATTCAATGCCAAAGCTGATGACTGTTATTTCATGGGGTATGCTGCTCGTACTGCGTATAGGGTCTACAACAAGAAGACAAAGAAAATTGTGGAATCCTTCGATGTGCACTGGTTAGAGGAGAATAAGATGGATGCTAGAGTAGGTCCAGATTGGTTGTTTGATTATACATCTCTTCTCACCTGTTCCTAATAATTCGTATGACTCACTGAGTAAAGAAAATAATCCAGATGATGATTCTACCCCCTTACTCCTGATTAAAGAGAGGTTATGTCCAAAGATGCTTCCGCTGATATTCAAATGTTTATGAAACTTCTCTTTCTAGATCCGATTGCTAACGAGTTCGTGGCAAGTTCCTCCTCTAATCCTAGATCTTCTAAGGTGGATCAATCAGAAGATGATGGATTTGTGAATATTCACAATCTTCCTGTCTCGATCGATGACATCAGCCAAGAGCTACCTTCAAGAATTCAAAGAGATCAACCAATTGAAAACGTCATTCGCCAGCTGGGTGATGGTGTTAGAACGCGAAGTCGGGGCGGAGATGTGAATACATGTCTCTACTCCTGCTTCATATCTCAAATAGAGCCGAAAAACATTCAAATGGCCTTGAATGAGCCCATTTGGGTGGATGCTATGCATGAAGAATTAAATTAATTTGAGAAGCTTAGGGTTTGGAAGCTGGTTGAATTACCGAAGGGCAAGAAGTCCCTCAACACACGCTGGGTATATCGCAACAAGCAAGATGATTTAGGGGTCATTGTACGGAATAGGGATCGATTAGTTGTTCGTGGATTTCATCAGATTGAAGGTCTTGACTACACTGAAGTTTTTGCTCTAGTAGCTCGCCTGGAAGCTATTCGTATCTTCCTTGCATATGCTTCCTACAAGAACTTCACGGTTTACCAGATGGATGTTAAGACTGCCTTCTTGTATGGTGCTGTGAAAGAAGAGATTTACATTGATCAACCTCCTAGGTTTTTCAATTCAAAATTTATGAATCACGTCTACAAGTTAGACAAAGCTTTATATGGGTTACATCAAGCTCCTAGGGTGTGGTACGCTACTTTTACAAAGCATGTGCTCGAACATGGCTATTCGCGAGGGACAATTGATCAAACCCTGTTCATTAAGCATGTTGGTTCTGATCAAATTCTTGTTCAAATCTATGTCGATGATATCATCTTTGGGTCGACGAGTTCTAAACTATGCAAAGAGTTTGAAAACGTTATGAAGAAGAGGTTTGAGATGAGTTCCTTGGGGGATATGACCATGTTTTTGGGGCTTCATGTCAAACAAGAATCAACCGCGATCCTACTACATCAGGAAAAGTATGTTGAAGATATGCTAGAGAAGTTCGAGTTTCGAGACACAAAACTTGCACTGACGCCAATGGCTGAGAGAACACTGCTGACCCCAGATATTGAAGGTGAATCCATAAATCAGACCGATTACAGATCTATGATCGGATCGCTGATGTATTTAACCGCAAGCAGGCTAGACATCATGTTTGCGGTTTGTCAATGTGCACGATATCAGGCTAGTCCAAAACTTTCTCATCTTATTGTTGTCAAAAGAATCTTTTGGTACCTCAAAGGTGTGACAACCCGATATTTCAACTCTTTGTAATGACCAAAAAGGGTCAAGTATTGTAACCACTTTTGAGTAATAAAATTTACTTTCATAATAAAATGTACAAATAGTTCTATTTAATTTCCTTCTATGTTTAAATGTCTTTGAACCATGATCGTACGTGAAAAGAACGCCCAAATCCGACTTCATATAGCGAAGTTATGATTTTTCCAAGTTCGGCTTAGCAACAAACATCTAAAAACTCGAATCGGAGATCGAGCGACTTTTGGCCGGAATGACCTAAACGAGAATCGAAGGTCTCGACAATGGTATTCCAGCGGTAAAAAGTCTGGCAAAAACCGACATCAGATAAAGAAGTTATGAATTTTCAAAGAAATTCCTTAAACACGATGAGTTTAAAATAAATAATAAAAAAAATAATTTCGGAATTTGCCAACGGAGTCTAAACGAAAGTTGTAGAGCGTAGTCTCACCTACGCGTGGATATAAAGACCATCGAAAATGGAGTTGGTATTAAGAAGATATGAATTTTTGAAGTTTATTAAATAAATTATATATTTATTTAATTCAAAAATCGGACCTTATCTGAAGAGGAGTCAGCGTCCTCATCTGAGGTACGCGCTGCGTACCCCTGTACGCCCTGCGTACCCGAGAGACTTGGCCTCTGATCGTCCACGTCACCCTATCTGAGGCGTCTGACCCGTCTGACCCGTCCGAAGCATCCGACCCGTCCGACTCGCTGTCCCGTCCGACCCGCCGTCCCATCCGACCCGCCTCCCCAGCAACCCGTCCCATCCGAAGCCGAGGCAGTCGAGGCTTCGGTCATGCATGACGTACGCGTACGCGCTGCGTATGAGCGTACGCCCCGCGTACCGAGGCAGTTCAGCCTTCCTATAAATAGGATGCGAGGGCTTCCGAGAAAAGGGCTCATTTGTCTCCTCTCTCTCACAATCTTGCCTCGTTTTCCGTGCCCGTTCAAACCCAAAGCTCTGGTCTTTTTGCTCAAGTCCCGAGGGTCGATTTTACTCCCGAGATTCCCGAGAATCCCGAGGAAAATCCGTTTCCCGAGACGAAACTCTGCCCGGTTTTCCATCTCGCTATCTTCAAACTTTCAAGTGAGTTCATACCCTTAATTTACCTTTTAAATATTTTATAAATTCTTTTATATGCTTTCAAGGGGGGGATTACAAGTAAAACACACGAGTATTATTGTGTGTTACATAAAGAAACTCTTTTATATGCTGTTATATATCCAAATCACATGCGATTTATAAACCTTTAAGGAACTTTCATATATATAACATATGTTAAAATAGCATTCTATCTTTTGAAATATAAATTTGTTGTAATGCATGTATAAACTAAACTTTTCTTAGATTATTCTTGTCTATCTTAGACTCTACACAAAAAATCTATGCTTTCATAAACAAGTGATTCCTTTTCTAGGTATTTCTAAACAAACAAGACACACTTTTAGAAAACTATAATAGGTATAGTTTTACGAACAAATTTCTAACTCTTATGTACTAGAAACATGAATTTCAAGAAGATTACTTTCGTATACAAGAACAAACGTAACATTTTAACAAGTAGATCTGTTTTTATACCATGGTTTTGTGAGACACTAACTTCATGTACGTTCGAGTACACATTTCAAGTCCTGTATTATATACCAGAATCCCTTGGAGGGGGAGCGTGGTGTTTGTGTATAGATCTATACGGGCTTGACAACCCGCGCCCTGACTGTTAGCTACAGTCCACCGTTTGGGGTAACAAACGTCATAACATTCCAACGCCTGAAGAACGTTGTGTATAGGCATTCCGAGTCGATAGTATGGTTATAAAACTCACAAGGGGTATTAAAAATGCATTGATTTACAAGGTTTTCAAACTCATTGGTTATTTTACACTTACATACATTTTAGAAACAAACATTGGTCTTGAGTGAAGGCTACTATTATACTAGTAGAAAATATAGGATTTTCTAAACACAAACAAACAAGGACAAAACATTTCATTTCATTCAAACATTGTCATTTAAATACTTATGAAACTCACCAGCTTAAATGCTGATCTACTCTTTCAAAATTACTTGTATGTCCCAGGAAATCAGTAAATTTCAGGTATTCATTTTGCTTTTGATGAAGGGATGCTGCGGCGCTAGTTTAATCTCGTATTTTGACATCATATTGTAATTGGTTTTGAACATGTAACTTTTGAAAAATGTAAACTTTCAATTATATATATGATGGTTGTATTGCTTTCTTTACTATGTATTCATTTGTTACGTTACCACATGAAGTCATCCGCCCCCGAACGTTTCCGCCGTTCAGGTTTGGGGGTGTGACAGATTGGTATCAGAGCAATGTTTATAGTGAACTAAGTATATCGAACCACATAAGATATACAAACTATAAATGCTTAAGGGACTAATACTCTCTGACAAAACAAATTTTCTTTTTACGCTTAAGCAGCTTTGCGTTCAACTTAAATTCATAGTTCATTTAAGTACAATTACATGCATACCACAAATTATTTTCATGTTATACAACTATACAAGTATATAGACAAGTTGACACTACGATTCAGACTCGATATATGTAATCAAATTTTGGACAAATATAGCGTGATCAACTATATTTGCCCGAGATTGGACCAACGTGTATCGAGGAATGATCGTAGTAAGCAACAAGTCAAACCTTACCAAACCATTACTAGAATCAAACACAAGAATTTAAATACTATAGGAGTATTTGCTATCTAAACTAGTTTAACTTACATGTTTTGCACGTTTCAACTTTATTCCATTCTTATAACCCTATTTCTCGTACAGTCAAATGGCTGGATTTCACCACCCTGGCGACCCCTACTTTCCCAACCAAGGCAACAGAGGATGGATCGAAGATGATCCTGAAGAGGACGAGGAACCCATAGAAGTGGGTGATGACTCCGGTACCGACTCAGAGCGGGAAGTTATCGATCCACCACCCATTCAACCTCCCGTCTTCGTAAGGAACTTTCAAGGACTGACTCCCGTCTGGGGAAGTCACCTCCACCATTGGAGCCAACAGCAAAACCTACGCCCTCCCTACGGCATGTGTCGGGACTTCTACGATGTCCGAGGCGGAGGTTCAGCTGATCGAGCACTCCCGGTAATGGTGGGTAAGTTAGCCAATCAGTCCTATCAGTCTGGAGTTCAAGCTAGTCGACTCTGGGATGTCAACGTGGAAGTGCAGGTTCACACTTTTGACATCCGTAGGCTGGACAAGATATAAGACAAAGCTCAACTCCAAACCGAAGCATTTCAAGCGCAAATTATTGCAGCCCTCGCTGAACTGAGGGAACAACAAGTCGCTTTTGATAGGCGTCTAATGGAGTCGAAGCAATCAGATGCGGAGTCAAGCTCCAAGCGCAACCTATGACGCAAGTAGTGCTTGTCAAGGACTCAAATTTTGTTATAGTTTAGGACCTCGGCTAAAAGTCTTTAAATTTCTCGAACTTTGTAACCGGAGACCCTTATAGGGGTCAAATTTTCATGATCGTTGTAACAACTTTTATATTAATATAAGTGACACTATTACTACTATGTTAAGTATTTCGTTCAAACCTTGAATGGTCTTTGGGAAGCCAAATACTTGTTTCATACCTTCAGTCTTACAAATAACTTTCATTCTTCTATTTTAAGACTCATACTATCATCTGTTGTTGAACTATAGCGATTTAGTTCATGAGACACATACATTTTCTATTCTATGAAATTCTTATCCTTGTCTTTTCAACCTATAGTTGAAGGATGCCTCCACGTAGGAATCCAAGGCGAAACAACGGTGAGGAAGCACCTGTACCACCACCACCTCCACCACCTCAATTTGATGCTGTTATGTTTCAAGCAGCAGTCACCGCAGCGGAGGCAGCTGCCATGTCACAGATCAATAACTCGAGTACTAATGGCTCGGGATCTGGCACACACCTATCCAACCATGGCGAGAGTCATGGACCACCTCGAGAACGCACCTATAAGGACTTCACTAATGCCAAGCCCCGGATGTTTTATGGAACTGGTGGTGTAATGGCCCTGAGGCAGTGGATTGAAAGGACGGAGGCAGTCTTTGAAATCTGCTCCTGTCCCGAGCACAGCAAAGTTAAATTTGCAACTTTCACCCTTCTTGATAAAGCTTTAACTTGGTGGAATGGCCACGTTAAAGTACTTACCCTAATCGTGGCAAACTCCATAAGTTGGGAGAGCCTGAAAGCCATGATGATGAGAGAATACTGCCTACGGGGAGAGATTCAAAAGCTTGAACACGAGCTATGGACTCTCGGAATGGTTGGTACCGACATCGCTACTTATACCAACAGATTCTGCGAGCTGGCAATCCTTTGTCCAGATATGATTGCTCCCGAGAGCAAGAAAATAGAAAGGTACATCTGGGGACTGACGCCCCAAATGCGATCAAGCGTGTTAGCTTCTAAACCTGACACCTTTGAAAGTGCTAAGGAACTGGCACAATCTCTGATTGACTACGGAGGTCATCAGAACTCAACCACTTCTGCACTAGCACCACAAAAAGGAAACAACAACAACAACAACAACAACAACAACAACAACAACAACAACAACAACAACAACAACAACAATGGCAGAAAGAGAGTGTGGAATAAAGGGAAGGGTGGGTCTTCCCAAGAATCCGCAAAGAAACAACTGGTTTCAGTGAATGCTGCCACTGTACCTACTACAGCTCCTACAAATACCTACCCAACAAAGCCTTATGTAGGTAACCTCCCAAAGTGTACCAAATGCAATTACCACCACCATGGACCTTGTCGGGAAATGCAGTGCGCCAACTGCAACAGGAAGGGACACACAGCCCGTTTCTGCAAGGACCCTGCAAAACCTATCACTCAAGTTCCCGGTGCGGGTGTAGGGCAGACTTGCTACGGTTGTGGCGAGGTGGGCCACTACAAGAGGAACTGTCCTAAGGCAGCAGGCACCGGAGGTGTGGGACGAGTTTTGGCAATAGGCCACGACAAAGCTGTAGCTGACCCAACTATAGTTGCTGGTACGTTCCTTCTCGATAATTCATACGCATGCATATTATTCGATAGTGGAGCGGAGAGAAGCTTCGTGAGTCAAAACTTTATTCATTTGCTTAAACCTAAACCTAGCAAGTTAGAAAAATCATTCACTGTAGAGATGGCCAATGGAAAAACCGAAAACACTAATTGCATATACATGGGCTGTACGTTAACTTTAGACGGCCATTCTTTCCCAATCAATCTCATGCCGGTCCAAATTAAAAGTTCCGACGTCATAGTCGGCATGGATTGGTTGAGTCTTTTTCGCGCCGACATCATGTGCTTTGAGAAAGCAGTCCGTCTTAATCTCCCTAACAACGAAACCTTAGTTATCTACGGCGACAAATCTAGTACAAACCTTCGCATCATTTCGTGCATCCAAGCTCGAAAGTGCTTGCGGAAGGATTGTCGAGCATTCCTAGCGCACATCGTTGATACAAGTCAATAACTGAAGGACATCAAGAGCATCTCGGTAGTACACGACTTTCCCGATATCTTTCCAGAAGAACTACCAGGATTACCACCGCAACGCCAAGTCGAGTTCAGAATCGACTTAGTTCCAGGAGCTACCCCAGTAGCGAAGTCGCCTTACCGTCTCGCACCAGCAGAGATGCAGGAACTTTCCAGTCAACTTAATGAACTCCTTCAAAAAGGATTCATAAGACCAAGTTTCTCACCTTGGGGAGCACCGGTCTTGTTTGTAAAGAAGAAAGACGGATCGTTTCGTATGTGCATCGACTATAGAGAGCTGAACAAACTTACTGTCAAGAACCGGTATCCTCTACCCCGTATTGACGACCTATTCGATCAACTTCAAGGAGCAAACTACTTCTCAAAGATAGACCTACGATCCGGATATCACCAATTACGAGTTCTAGAGGGGGACATTCCAAAGACAGCTTTCCGAACTCGTTATGGACACTACGAATTTGTAGTGATGCCGTTCGGATTAACCAATGCACCAGCAGTATTTATGGACCTAATGAATAGGGTATGCCGCCCTTACTTGGATCAGTTCGTCATCGTCTTTATCGATGATATACTTATCTACTCTCGAAGTGAGGAAGTGCATAGTCAGCACCTACGAAAAGTCCTAGAAACACTGCGAACAGAGAAACTCTATGCGAAGTTCTCTAAATGCGAATTTTGGATTCGAAGAGTCGAATTTTTAGGCCACGTTGTTAGCGAGAAAGGTATACACGTGGACCCCTCCAAAATTAAGGCTATTGAGAACTGGTCGGCACCAAAGACACCTACAGAAATTCGTCAATTTCTAGGTCTAGCTGGCTACTATCGCAGATTCATAAAGAACTTTTCGAGCATTGCGAAACCTCTTACTACATTAACCCAGAAAGGTGTGGCCTTTGACTGGGAAGCGAAACAAGAGAAGGCATTCCAGACACTAAAGCAGGCCTTGTGCACCGCACCGATACTATCCCTCCCCGAAGGGATAGAAGACTTCGTAGTGTATTGCGATGCGTCAAATCAAGGACTTGGTTGTGTTCTTATGCAGAGAGGGAAGGTTATCGCTTATGCCTCCCGACAGCTTAAGACACACGAAGTGAACTATACGACACACGATCTCGAGTTAGGAGCAGTGGTATTTGCTCTGAAGATCTGGAGGCACTACTTATACGGGACAAAGAGTACTATTTTCACCGATCACAAGAGCCTTCAACACATTTTCGATCAAAAGGAACTCAACATGCGACAACGACGATGGGTTGAGTTACTGAATGACTACGAATGTGAAATTCGTTATCATCCTGGCAAGGCCAACGTAGTAGCTGACGCCCTCAGTCGAAAGGAATACACTGGTCGGAGGGTCAAATCTCTGACCGTGACTATCCATTCCCACTTATCCACACAAATTAATGAGGCACAAATGGAAGCTTTGCAACCTGAAAATGTGGCAGGTGAATCCCTGCGAGGAATGGAGAAGAATCTAGAAGTCAAGGGTGGCGGAGCCTACTATCTCATGGACCGAATCTGGACCCCGTAACATGGTGGTTTCAGAAACGTAGTCATGACCGAGGCTCACAACTCAAGATATTCCGTTCACCCGGGTTCAGATAAAATGTATATGGATCTTAAGAAGCTGTACTGGTGGCCTAACATGAAAGCAGAAATTGCTACCTACGTGAGTAAATGTCTTACTTGCGCTAAGGTTAAGGTCGAGTATCAGAAACCGTCAGGATTACTACAACAACCAGAGATACCAGAATGGAAATGGGAGCGGATTACTCTGGACTTCATAACCAAGTTACCCAAGATGACAAGTGGACTCGATACCATATGGGTCATTGTCGACAGATTGACCAAATCCGCGCATTTCCTACCCATCAAGGAGACTGACAAAATGGAGAAGCTTACAAGAACTTACTTAAGGGAAGTAGTGTGACTGCATGGTGTTCCGATATCCATTATCTCCGATCGAGATAGTAGATTCACTTCAAGATTCTGGCAGTCACTACAAAGTTCCCTGGGAACTAGGCTAGACATGAGTACAGCCTACCACCCACAAACAGACGGACAAAGTGAGAGAACAATACAAACTTTAGAAGATATGCTGAGAGCCTGTGTGATTGACTTTGGAAAGGCATGGGATATTCATTTACCCCTTGTCGAATTTTCATACAACAATAGTTATCATACAAGCATAAAGGCTGCTCCGTTTGAAGCCCTCTATGGTCGAAAGTGCAGATCCCCTCTGTGTTGGACTGAAGTTGGCGATACCCAGTTAGCTAGAGGAAGAGTTCCTGAAAGCACTCTCACCGGTCCATAAATCATACGAGAAACGACAGAGAAGATCGTTCAGATTCGTGAACGATTGAAAGCCTCTAGAGACCGACAGAAAAGCTACGCTGACCAAAGGAGGAAACCTTTGGAATTCCAGGTAGGAGACCACGTCTTATTAAAGGTCTCACCGTGGAAGAGTTTAATACGATTTGGAAAGCGTGGGAAACTAAATCCAAGATACATAGGGCCTTTCGAGATCCTTGCCAGAATCGGCCCTGTGGCTTACAAGCTTAACCTACCGCGCGAACTTAGTAACATCCATCCAACCTTCCACGTCTCAAACTTGAAAAAGTGTCTGTCCGATGAGACTCTTGTTATTCCACTCGACGAGATCGAGATCAACGAGAGCCTCAACTTTGTGGAAGAACCAGTAGAAATCATGGACCGAGACGTCAAACAAACAAAACAAAGTCGCATACCCATCGTGAAGGTTCGTTGGAACGCCAAGCGGGGACCTGAATTCACATGGAAACGCGAAGATCAGATGAAACAAAAGTACCCTCATCTCTTTCATGTTCACTAGTATCTTTACTACTTTAAATTTCGGGACGAAATTCTCTTTAACGGTGGGATGATGTGACAACCCGATATTTGAACTCTTTGTAATGACCAAAAAGGGTCAAGTATTGTAACCACTTTTGAGTAATAAAATTTACTTTCATAATAAAATGTACAAATAGTTCTATTTAATTTCCTTCTATGTTTAAATGTCTTTGAACCATGATCGTACGTGAAAAGAACGCCCAAATCTGACTTCATATAGCGAAGTTATGATTTTTCCAAGTTCGGCTTAGCAACAGACATCTAAAAACTCGAATCGGAGATCGAGCGACTTTTGGCCGGAATGACCTAAACGAGAATCGAAGGTCTCGACAATGGTATTCCAGCGGTAAAAAGTCTGGCAAAAACCGACATCAGATAAAGAAATTATGAATTTTCAAAGAAATTCCTTAAACACGATGAGTTTAAAATAAATAATAAAAAAATAATTTCGGAATTTGCCGACGGAGTCTAAACGAAAGTTGTAGAGCGTAGTCTCACCTACGCGTGGATATAAAGACCATCGAAAACGGAGTTCGTATGAAGAAGATATGAATATTTGAAGTTTATTAAATAAATTATATATTTATTTAATTCAAAAATCGGACCTTATCCGAAGAGGAGTCAGCGTCCTCATCCGAGGTACGCGCTGCGTACCCCTGTACGCCCTGCGTACCCGAGAGACTTGGCCTCTGATCGTCCACGTCGCCCTATTCGAGGCGTCCGACCCGTCCGACCCGTCCGAAGCGTCCGACCCGCTGTCCCGTCCGACCCACCGTCCCATCCAACCCGCCTCCCCAACAACCCGTCCCATCCGAAGCCGAGGCAGTCGAGGCTTCGGTCATGCATGACGTACGCGTACGCGCTGCGTGCGAGCGTATGCCCCGCGTACCGAGGCAGTTCAGCCTTCCTATAAATAGGATGCGAGGGCTTCCGAGAAAAGGGCTCATTTCTCTCCTCTCTCTCACAATCTTGCCTCGTTTTCCGTGCCCGTTCAAACCCGAAGCTCTGGTCTTTTTGTTCAAGTCCCAAGGGTCAATTTTACTCCTGAGATTCCCGAGAATCCCGAGCAAAATCCGTTTCCCGAGACGAAACTCTGCCCGGTTTTCCATCTCGCTATCTTCAAACTTTCAAGTGAGTTCATACCCCTTAATTTACCTTTTAAATATTTTATAAATTCTTTTATATGCTTTCAAGGGGGGATTACAAGTAAAACACACAAGTATTATCGTGTGTTACATAAAGAAACTCTTTTATATGCTGTTATATATCCAAATCACATGCGATTTATAAACCTTTAAGGAACTTTCATATATATAACATATGTTAAAATAGCATTCTATCTATTGAAATATAAATTTGTTGTAATGCATGTATAAACTAAACTTTTCTTAGATTATTCTTGTCTATCTTAGACTCTACACCAAAAATCTATGCTTTCATAAACAAGTGATTCCTTTTCTAGGTATTTCTAAACAAACAAGACACACTTTTAGAAAACTATAATAGGTATAGTTTTACGAACAAATTTCTAACTCTTATGTACTAGAAACATGAATTTCAAGAAGTTTACTTTCGTATACAAGAACAAACGTAACATTTTAACAAGTAGATCTGTTTTTATACCACGGTTTTGTGAGACACTAACTTCATGTACGTTCGAGTACACATTTTAAGTCCTGTATTATATACCAGAATCCCTTGGAGGGGGAGCGTGGTGTTTGTGTATAGATCTATACGGGCTTGACAACCCGCGCCCTGACTGTTAGCTGCAGTCCACCGTTTGGGGTGACAAACGTAATAACATTCCAACGCCTGAAGAACGTTGTGTATAGGCATTCCGAGTCGATAGTATGGTTATAAAACTCACAAGGGGTATTAAAAATGCATTGATTTACAAGGTTTTCAAACTCATTGGTTATTTTACACTTACATACATTTTAGAAACAAACATTGGTCTTGAGTGAAGGCTACTATTATACTAGTAGAAAATACAGGATTTTCTAAACACAAACAAACAAGGACAAAACATTTCATTTCATTCAAACATTGTCATTTAAATACTTATGAAACTCACCAGCTTAAATGTTGATCTACTCTTTCAAAATTACTTGTATGTCCCAGGAAATCAGTAAATTTCAGGTATTCATTTTGCTTTTGATGAAGGGATGCTGCGGCGCCAGTTTAATCTCGTATTTTGACATCATATTGTAATTGGTTTTGAACATGTAACTTTTGACAAATGTAAACTTTCAATTATATATATGATGGTTGTATTGCTTTCTTTACTATGTACTCATTTGTTACGTTACCACATGAAGTCATCCGCCCCCGAACGTTTCCGCCGTTCAGGTTTGGGGGTGTGACAAAAGGCAGCCCAAAATTGGGTCTTTGGTATCCAAAAAATTCCGAATTTGATTTATATGTTTTTGCTGACAGTAATTATGGAGGCTGTAATCTTGACATGAAATCAACTTCTAGATGATGTCAATTTCTTGGTGATAGACTGGTATCATGGCAGTGCAAGAAACAACATATCGTCTCAACCTCAACAGTGAGGCGGAATACATAGCTGCTTTAGCCTGTAGTTCTCAAGTTATTTGGATAGAACATCAGCTCCTGGATTATGGTTTGAATTTTCAAGAAACCCCTATCTTTTGTGACAATGAGGCTGCTATTCAAATTGCTAAAAATCCTATCCAACACTCAAAAACCAAGTACATTGACATCAAAGTGTTTTTTATCCGAGATTTGTATGAGTGCTCGCTCATCCAGATGGAACAAATTCCCACTTCTAATAATGTGGCATATTTGTTCACAAAACCTTTTAACAAACCTCGATTCGATGTGCTTGTTGGATTTTTGAAGATGATACGTTTTGAGAACTAATTTTTGTTTTTAGGACATTTTAAATTTGGCGCATTTAGTTTTCGTTCTCTCCCTTGCACAAATTTAGGGGAGAAATAAATAAAAATAAAAAAGTTCAAAAAATTATCAAAAAAAATATTTTCGTCTGTTTTAATTTTTCAAAAACATTGAAAATCCAAGAATATTATGTGTCTTCCTTGCTTTTTGATGTTGTGTTGGGAAGTGATATAATTTTTATGATAACAGGTAGTCTGAATCTATGTAAGGTATCAAGGTTGAATTCTCTAGGCTCTATGTTCGATGTGCTGGTAGGCACGAGAGTTTTAATTTGGACTTGACTTGGTATTGATAAAATTAAAATCAAATGACATGATAGATCTTAACCTAGACAGATCCACTTAGCCTGTTAGTATGACGCTTGGATAGGTTAAGCAGGGAGATATACATGGAAATCTATGGATTAAATTAAATAATATGTATCTAGAATCGTGGCTTAACTTTTCCTCGATGTATGGACTCTATCCTTAAATTCCAATTTTAATGGGACAGCCGGGGAAATTCTGATAAAATAGGTCTACAGAAGATTATTTTCTTGCTTTCTTTCTTTTCGACATATGTTGCCTCCTCTACGTGATCGGAAGATCCGACTTGGACTGCAACATATGCAACTTTGTTTCTATGCATATCTTTCTATGCTATTATTTCTATCTGTTAGCCATATGATGTCTCCTCTGTGTGACTGATAATCTAACCTGATACACAGCATATACACCATTCTACTTTTCAATCCCTCTGACTCTGGTTAGACATATGTTTCATCCTTTGTGTGCTCGAAAGATCCGACCTGGATGTACAACATATGCACTCTAAATCTGTCTTCTCCCATAATAATTGTCTGCTCACCTAAAGTAAGGAGTGTCTTGGAAGTTCTTTATTGTTGAGGTATATCAAGAAGCAGGAAACATGTTCTAATACAACTAAAATCAATCAATAAATAGGTTGTCTGTAGATCTCGTTGCTTAACTAAGGTGGACAACAATAGCCCTGGTCATCGTCAGATGAATGGTCATTAGTAATTTGGTTAGAATTGCAAAGTCACAATGTCCAATCACTTGCAGTACTTCCTAATTTTGTCACAAAGTTTTTGTGTTTAAGTGGACCACAATATCAGCGATCGACCAGATCTATTCATGAAAAGGAAAGTACTGCTAAACAGATTTAGGTTGTCTCAGAACTTTGATCCCAAATTCAACATACTATCAGTTTTGGTAAAGGAAATTAGTGTTAATTCATTATTTTATTTTTATTTTTATTTTATTTTGCTAAAAACTAAAAATTAAAAATTATTTTAGTTTAAATTTGATCCTCAAATTGTATTATTTTTAAACATTTTTGTCGTATTGGACTTAAAATTAAATTAGGCAGCCCATGAACATTGGTGTACGTATAAATACCCAGGTGTAAACTCTTTCTGCTTGTTCTTTCCTCTTTAAAGCCATACACTCTTCTTTTGCTCTCGAAATCACTGTTCTCCGTGAAAAAAAATTGTGATAATTCTTGAAATTGATTATTCGAACCAATAGGTATGTGCATTCCGACTCTCACAAAAGTAATCCTTCAAGAGAACAATGTGTAATCGAAATAGAAATCGAAAAAAATGTGCTTTCGGTGTTCACGACCTATGAAGGGTTTACGGCCGTAAACGTGTTTACGTACGTAAACCTGTTTACGGCCTTAAACCCCATTTTCAACCAAAAACTCATTTTTTATTTAAATTTTAAATTAAAGTTAAATTCACATTGTTGCACAAATATATGTATTATTGTTGTTTTCTCACTTGATTCCGTTCATGTAGACTAAAATGGTAGAACCCAAATTTGCAGAAAGTCACAATTTGGCAATCCTATTGGCTGAACATCCTGTTTCCACAGTGAATTTAAGTCCATGATACATGGCTTGAAGGAGTGTTGCTTGGCTACAACCCTGATCCTAAATCTAAAAATTTATCAAGGTCTAATAAAATAATTCTAGAAATCTGCAACAGTTAAGAAAGGAGAAAATGCTTATGTACTCCTTGAAGCTATCGTAAAAGGATGCAAGATTATCGTCACAGAGCAGATAATCAGAGATGTTCTGAAGATTGACGAACAATCCAATTTTCCTACTGAAATTGAGGTGGAACACACTCAAGAGCTCTTGAGCAGAATGGGTTATGAAGGCGTATTTCCTCCTGCCTTGAAGAAGATATTATCGCCTTCTTGGAGGTTTTTAACTCATGTTTTTATGAGTTGTATTTCAGGGAGAGGATTAGGTGCTGACGAGATTTCATTAAGAAATACAGGAGATGTTGCTGCTCTTGCCGCTGGAATTGATTTTAACTTCTCAAAGTTCATTCTGGATGAGTTGGTTGTGAACATTAAGGGAAAGACTAGAGATAAATTTCTGATGTATCTGAGGTTTCTTCAAATCATCATCAACGAGCAATTCCTGGAGATTCCTAAAGATGGTGAGGCAATGGACATCAATTCTCTTGGGCCAAATTCTATTGGATTGATCAAACTAAACAGCAAGAGTAAATATATCATTGAAGGAAAGTACCGTTTGGTAAAATTCGGCATGTTCGTAGAATCCAGTGAAGCCTCTGCTTCTCATGAGTCATCTGACCGTATGATTGTTGATGATAACATGATCATGGTGTCAGATGATGAAGAAAACAGGGTTCCTCCGGTAGCAACTGTGGCCGAGGAACATGAGTTGACTTCTGTGCATGTTCAGAGTGATTATAGCAAAAGTGGGGATGCTGAAAATGACGATGAAGATGTTGACTCGATTTTTGGGGGTAATTTGTCTCCTCATGATAATGTCGAGCTGGATATGAGTTTTGTCGACAGTTTGTACTCGTCTCATGAAGATATGGAAACATTCTTTAAAATTTTTGGTGATGAAGTTCAAGAAACAATGCCTCCAATGCTTAATCAGACTATCGGTTCTTTAAATCCTATGGATACAACTTAAGGGCTTCCTCCCCCGAATGTTGAGATTCCTACAACTGTGGCATCTACGAGTGATCTGCTTAAGACTCATATCTTTGTGCCTTCGTTTAAAATAAGATGGTTAGATCCAAGGCCAGGGGTACTGATTCAGGATTTTGTCCAACCTATGGAGCCTGTACTGACCACCGCAACCACGACTCCAACACTACTACTGAACCTGATCTTCATCAACCTAAAACAACTTTTGAAGTTGGAAGCTCTTCAGCTCCTGAGCCTGTATCCCCTACAAGGCCTAAGCATGATATTGCCTCAGAAAGACTTGTTAGGTTCTTGGCTGAAAATGAAGTAGATCTTCCTTCTCACGGTAAAGGTATATTTATAGAGGAAGGCAACTTAAAGGGGGATGATTCATCAAATCCAGAGCTCGGGAAGGAGATTATTGTGCTCAAACAGCAACTGATCGAAAAAGATCTTCTAATTGAGGATCTTGATGCTCATCTCTTGGTGCTTGAAGCTGAAAGTTCCTTGCAGACTCATCAAATTTCTGTGCTTCAACAAGAAAATGCTCAAAAGTCCAAAAAACATTTTGCTCTTGAAGTCAACCTTGGTGCTCTTTCAGCCAACTACTTTGATTTGAAGAATAGACTTATCGTTGAATTTGGATATAAGTTTCAATCATCAGCTGAAGGCCTAAGTGTTTCTCAAGCTTCTACAACTGCTCCAGCCACAGTTCCATCCTTTAAACAGATCGACAACAGACCAGTTTGAACAACATTGATCGTTGATGTTTCGAGATGGAACCTGCTCATGCTCCACCCTGAATCACTATTAAGCGAGGAGGGAGAACGGTTACATCTCAGAAAAGGGGAGGACTGCTATTTATGAAAATACTGATCAGAACATTCGTGGTGATCATCCTCAACTAACTGTGACCGACCTTGAAAAGAAAAAGTTCGAGCATAAGTATGGAGATAGGTTTGGAGTCCGTATGTGGGGTTATCACGATAGAATCAATCGTTGGTTGGTCAAGAGAAATAGCAACACAGTGGAGTACTTCAAATATCAACATGACTTCTCTTCACTCACCAAGTTGGATCTGATAGAGTTGTCTGTTGCTCCATTCTACAATCACTCCAATAATGCTCAGGCAACAACTTTCAAGATCTTTCTGGAAAATCAAGTGAAGAGAGGATTTGATGGTATGAAGACCGCTGAGTCATTTTTGAAGACCTCCAAGCATGTGTTTGACCCTATCACCAAAAAGGCCATCAAAAACGTCATGTGGCCTCCTACGAAGCATTTGACAAAGATCCTATCATTAAAAATTTCTATGATGGATCTTTGCACGACATGCTATATTGGGTATATGATGAAGCAACGGCCTCAGCGGTCATCAAGTTTAAAAATGGTTCATTTTGTGTGATTAATAAGAAGGATCTCTTGCAATTTGGTGAGAAGGAAATTCACACATTGGCAGGTCATCAAATCAACTGTGAGAAAGAAGTTCTGGAGCCAGTTGCTAAAGAATTTACTAGCATGATCTCTGAGATAATTAACAAGAGTATGTGGCTTGGTACAATGGGAATTTCAGATGTGTTGGTTTATTGAAAAGGACTGACCTTATGCTAGCCTCAAACCAAGGCGGATATTGTAAGGGCATTATTTTGTGGTTTGGGCTAGGTAATCATTTTTATAAGTCATGTTAGGTTTTTGGTCAGTTTCTAGTGGTTTTTGTTTGTGTTTACGGCTCTAAGTGTGTGTACGGCCGTAAACAGGTTTACAGCCGTAAACCTGTTTACGACCAACCTTCCCCTATATATAGGGTGTGTCAGATTCCTGTCAGGTTGTTGGCGAATCAGTGAGTCATTATAATGTATGGTCCCCAAGGTGTATCAGACATTTATTCGATTAATAAAACTGTGCATGCTTGGATTGATTCTGTTCTTCTACCACATTCTTACTTGACTGATTAGTGTTGATTTGATAACTGTTGGATTCACTGTTTTGTGATTTACTCTTAATCTTCACTACTGGTGAGAAGGTCTCATCATAGTCAACTCCCAGAGTTTGAGTAAAGCCCTTCCCCACTAGTCGCGCTTTGTAAGTGTGCACCTTCCCATCCATGTCGGTCTTCTTCCTGAAAATCCATTTGCACCCAACTATCTTACGACCTTGTACATTGTCAACCAAGTTCCAAATTTGATTTTCATACATGGACTAAATCTCGATGTCCATAGCCTCCTTCCATTTAGCAGACTCGAGGCCTGCCATGGCTTCCCTGTAAGTATTAGGTTCATCCAAATCTATCAGTGTACTGTCACTAATAAATGTATTATCTTCAGTAGTGATGTGATAACCATAATAAAAATTAGGTGTGTTCCTAACTTTAGTGGAACGCCTCGGAGGTACGGAATCATCTATCGGCTCAATAAGAGTTTCCTCCTTAGGTTGGTCGCTAATGTTTGAGGTTCCTTCACCGCTTGACTCTTGAAGCTCTTCAAGGTCAATTTGCCTCCCACTATCTCCTTGGCTAATAAATTCTCTCTCACGAAACACTCCTCTCCTTGCCACGAAGACCACATTCTCATTGGGTCTATAGAAGAGGTAACCAAAGGATTTATGTGGGTAGCCAATGAAAAATACACCTCTCACTTCGAGGTTCGTGCTTGTCGTGAGACTCGCGCCTCATGAAAGCCTCGCAACCCTAAATCTTGATGTGGTCTAGATTGGGAACTTTCCTAGTCCACATCTCGTGTGGTGTTTTGGCAACCTTTTTGGTAGGGACTAGATTAAGGATATGGTCGACAGTCTCTAAGGCATACCCCCAGAATGAGATAGGTAACGAAGCTCGAATCATCATGGAACGAACCATGTCCAACAAGGTTCAATTGTGCCTCTTAGCCACATCATTCAACTGTGATGTCCTAGGAGGTGTCAATTGTGAGACAATCCTACATTCCTTAAGACAGTCAAGGAACTCAATACTAAGATACTCTCCTCCTCGATCAGATCGGAGCATCTTGATGTTCCTGCCCAGTTGATTCTCTACTTCCTTCTTAAACTCTTTGAACTTTTCAAAGGTTTCTGACTTATGTTTGATTAAGTAGATACATCCATATCTACTGTAATTATTAGTAAAAGTCACATAGTAGCGATTAGCATCCCTTGTGTCGGTTTTGAAGGGTCCACACACACATCTGTGTGTATGAGGTCCAACAAACCTTCACCCCTCTCACAAGTACCAGTGAACGGTGACTTTGTCATTTTTCCAAGTAAACAAGACTCGCAACTATCATATGATTTTAGGTCAAATGATTTTAAAACTCCAGCCTTTTGGAGTTGGCCTATGCGTTTCTTGTTGATATGTCCAAGACGACAATGCAACAAGGATGCTTTATACAACGTAATCGAAGAATCAATATGAAATACAGTATTCCCTAAGTTGTCTATAATGGACACAGTTTCATATACACCATCACAAGGTAATGCTTTAAAATAAAACACATCATTATAAAAAGCATCAATAGCACCAATTTTATTATCAAATGAAAATGTGAATCCTTGCTTGTATAAACTGTGAAAGGAAATAATATTTCTCGTCATTTCTGACGAGTAACAACATTTATTCAAATCTAAAGTCAACCCATTATTAAGAAATAAAGAATAAAATCCAATCTTGGTCACGTGTGATGCTTTCCTAATGCCCATGATTAACTTATCTTCCCGTGCTCCACTTCTTCACTGCGTCTTCTGCCCTGCAAATCAGTACAAATATGAATAGCACAACCTGTATCAAGAACCTAAGAGTTAGTATGCAATGAGTTATTAGACAATATGGTATAATTACCTGCATGGGTGGGTTTAACTTTACCATCCTTTACATCCTGCAAGTACTTAGGGTAGCTTCGCTTCCAGTGCCCCTTTTCGTGGCAGTAGATGTGACGACCCGTAATTTATTCCGTCACTGTAACCCGTTCCCGTTAATAAAACCATTAGTATTCCAATTTTTCCGTTAACTTTTGGTTTAAATTAATTAAAGTGGGACTTTTTATTATGAAGTCATGAATGTCCAAACCCATTAGAAACACGTAAAAATACCCTCGTTATTTATTAAAAAAAATAGTTACGACTAAGTCGTAATTACGACAATTAAATTGGGTATGACCATAAACCCCGTTTAACGTCGGTATCAGGTAGATTTCCACCGGGCCACAAACTCAAGTCTTATACAAAGGATCAGTGAACTTCAATTTAGCTTTTTACCACCTCCCCATAACTTTCTCTCTCTACTCTCTCTCTCTCTAAAACTCGAATTTGATCCAAAAACGTCTCTTCTAGCTCCCAAAATCGTAAGTAATCTACCCTACCTTGTTGTTTAACTTGTTTAGCTTGCAAATCTATTTTTAAATCACCCAAAACACTCAAGAACAATTGTTTACGGTTTGGGAACACCTCCCAAAACCGTAAACTCCCTTAAAGGGGTTTTGAAGCCCCAAAACCCTTCCAAGTCCCTTCTAGTGCTTAGATATGGCTTAAGGACTTGCATGCACGAGCCTAGAACATCAAAATCATGTCATTTGGGTACTAAACATGAGTTTACGGCCCAAGAACATTCTTGGACCGTACACACACCTTCAAGGACCATAAACACCTTTTAAGGTGTTAAATTGCCCCTTTAAACACCTCCAAAAGCTTCCATGAGTGCATAGAACCTTGTACTCCTTCATGTGATGCACCAAACCATACACAAAACCATAAACAACTTTAATGGGGTGTTTAAGTGCCCTTAACACCTTGTATGGCTTAGAATTGGGTCTAGAACTTTGTATGCTTAACCTACAACCACCAAAACACATGATTCATGGACAAACATGAGTTTATGTCCGTAAACTCATGTGTTTACGGTATTAAACTCCCCAAGGGTCCTTCAAGAACCATAAACTCCTTTTCCAAGGTCAATTCAAGTCCCGATCACTTCCTAAGCCATGGAATCAACCCTAGAACCTTCCCTTGAGCAATGTAAGACCCTTAATCATCCAAGAACACACCACCGATGAGTTTACAGCCGTAAACTCAAGGGGACATGGTCTTTGGACCGTAAACACCCCTAAGGGTTATTCTGGAAGAGTAAACTCCTTATCTAGGCCCTACACATCCTTAGATGCAACCCGGATCACTCCTAACACTTGAAATGAACTGTTTTCATGCCTCGGAGTGTATATTCTAATATAATTAGTAGTTCAAAGTCTAATTAGATACAATTTATGTATCTCCTTATGTTACATAGGAACCTCGCGTGTATTCAAGCCCCGAACTGACACTTAGCATCCTAACCGGCATAATTCTTGACTGGTGACTTCATACCCCTACACCTTTTTCCGTGTTTTTCAATGTTTTCAGGGGGGAATACAAGCAAAAGTACAAGGAAATCTTGTACTCAAACTTATTATTTTGTGTGAAATGTTTCATGTTCAGTATGCTTTTAACATTGAAAACCGTATTAACCAATCGTTTAACTTGCAGGGTTAGTTTTCAAACTAATTGCAAAATGCGTTATAAAATGTTATATTTTATATTTCACAAATGATTTTCCACATCATTACTGTTAAAATCACAAATCTTAGAACTCTTGATACGTCCTCTGAAACACTCCACAAAGATACGCAAGTGGAGGCCGCCCATGTAACTAGAATTTAAAACAGGATATTCCGCATTATTACTTGTAAATTTGTTATTCTTAAGATTGGAGACACGTTCTCTGAAACACTCCACAGTGATACGCCCCTGTAACCAGAATCTCCTGGACAGAGAGCGTGACTTGAGTGTATAGATCTATACGGGGCTGACTACCCCGCACCTTGCTGCTAGATACAGTGGGACCGGTAGGTCTACGGGTGACAAAAGTCATAAAATGATAATGGACTACTTATTGCCACATCTAGTCTATCGTATGGTTATAGAACTCGCAAACTTGAATAATGGAGATTTACTTTTTAGTAATAATGAACCTAGTAAACTAACACCCTTAGGAATTAGTTTACTACCTACTTATTAGTTTTATATACGTGTTAAAACTAATGTACTTTTCAAGGATAACCAGGCTTTTAGGATACTTCTCTTAACGCTACAAGTATGGTAGATACTTGTACACTTCATTCCGGATCGATAACCTACTTTTAAGGAAAATAAGGGTTTTTCCTTGGATAACTTAACTTTTCTTAACCAGGCTGTGTACCAAATGGATAACTCAACTTTTCTTATAAGAAAATATGGGATTTTCTTGGATAACAACTTTTTCAGAAAACCAAAGGAAACTTGTTCTTTTATAGAAACAAACCGCTTATGAACTCACCAGCTTTTTGCTGATACTTTTAAAAACTGCTTGTATTCTCAGGTTCTCGTTAGACAGGTATCCTGAAATCTTTTGGAGAAGACAGAGCGTATAGAAGTCTCGTCTCTATTTTGTTATACTGATATATATATATATATATATATATATATATATATATATATATATATATATATATATATATATATATATATATATATATATATATATATATATATATATAACATGTATTGTTTTGCCTTCAAACAAATGTAAATATTTCTATGTAATGTAATGGTTGTGTTTAGTATGCTTGCTATGTACATTAGTTGTGATACTTTACATGACGTCCTCCGCCCCAGAACGTTTCCGCCATCGGTTTCGGGGTGTGACAGATTGGTATCAGAGCCCTTGTTTATAGTGAACTAAGTATACCAAACCATACAAGGTATATAACTATAAACACTTAAGGGGCCGAAGTGCTCTGAACTAAAAGTATACTTTAAAATATAAGTATTTTTCAGAAGTATACAAGAATACCTAAATGCCAGAACCCGTAACCTCGAGTAGAACAAAACATACGTAATTGGGTGTTGTACGCTGCGGTTAAACCTGGGCAGTTATGTAGTCGTGTCTAGGGTCAATATAGCCTGATCAACTATATTCATTCGAGACACGGCACAACATGTGCTTGGGAGTGACTGTGGTGTGCAACAGGCCTAAAACTTACCAAATATCCAAACAGCGAGTCATCGTTGCAGCAAACCATAAATACTATAAGAGTTTTTTAGCCAAAGCCGAATACATTGTAGAAATTCATTCCAAGTGTTGCTACTCATTCTTTCCTTAGCGATAGTTTACCTACTTTGATAGCTCCTTCCTGTTTTATCGCTTAATAGAACTCTATATCTATCATAATGAGATATCTCTTGTTCCATATCTCTTGATTCAATTCAGAGGACTTATAATCCTCTCTTTCCTGATCATTTTAGATCAAGATGCCTCCTAGGAAGAGACCTAGCTCAAAGAACAACAATCCTCCTCCACCACCACCTCCCTCTCCATTTGATCCCGCCATGTTCCAAGCAGTTGTTGCTGCTGCGATGTCACAAATGAACCCCGGTGGTTCAGGCGGGTCAGGGGGAGGTGCTCAGCCTCAAAACCAGGAAAGTAGTTAGGGGCACCGGACGGAGTGTTCCTACAAGGACTTTATGAACGCGAAACCCACACCCTTTAATGGCACTGGAGGTGTCCTTACCCTAACTCGATGGTTCAAGAAAATCGAATCTATCTTCGAAATCTGTGCCTGTTCAGAATCCGACAAGGTGAAGTTCGCCGCCTGCACCTTCACCGATAAAAGCCCTAACTTGGTGGAACGGCCGAGTCAAATCCTTAACCCTACCTATAGCCAATGCTATGGGTTGGTAGATCATGAAGGAACTTTTACTTGCAGGGTACTGCCCTCGGGGCGAAATGCAGAAGTTAGAGCATGAACTATGGAACCTAAAGATGAAGGGTTCCGATATCACCACTTACAGTAACAGATTTGATGACTTGGCTCTTCTCTGTCCGGGTATGATTACCCCAGAAAGCAAAAAGATTGAGAGGTTCATTTGGGGGTTGACCCAGCCAACCAAGGATAATGTCTTGGCTGCGAAGCCAGATACCTACGACAGCGCCAAATGCCTAGCGCAAACTCTGATTGACCATAGTGATGACCTTGAGGAAGCAGCCACCACTCCTGAACAGACAAAAAGGAGTGGTGAGAAAAGAAAATTTTGGTAGAAGAAGAAGATTCATTCTGCGTAGGAGTCCTCAAAGAAGCAACAAACTGTGGCAGTCCACGCTGCTACTACCCCTGCTACTGTTTCTGTCGTCGGTTCTACAGCTCAAGCACCTACTAGTAGGTATGCTGGTACCCTTCCCCGATGCGACAAGTGCAACTTCCACCGTAACCCCGGTCCCTGCCGTGAACTGTCATGCTCCAACTGTGGTAAAAAGGGGCATACGATTCGATTCTGCAAAGCACCAACCCAATCAACAAATGAATCTTCCGGAGCGGGTGTCGGTCAGGCCTGCTACGGATGTGGTGAAGTCGGACATTTCAAGAGGAATTGCCCGAAAGCGGCAACATCTGGCAACACTGGAAGAGTCTTAACTATGGGACGTGATGAGGCGGTCACCGATCCCACTATTGTCTCGAGTACGTTCCTTCTCGACAACTCTTATGCTAGTATCCTTTTTGATTCTGGTGCTGAACGAAGTTTTGTTAGCCATTCATTCAAACATCTTCTTAAACCTAATCCTCAACCATTAACCGAAACATTTACCGTCGAGATGGCTAACGGTGAGAAAGAGAACGCTAACGATATATTCATAGGATGTACCCTTAACCTAAATGATCGCTCTTTTCCCATTGACCTAATGCCAGTTTCCATAAAGAGTTTTGATGTTCTCATTGGCATGGATTGGTTGAGTCCCAATCATGCAGATATCCTTTGTTATGAAAAAGCCATCTGTTTTAATCTCCCCTCTGGCCAGACTCTCATGATCTACGACGATAAACTTAGTTCCAATCTTCGCATCATTTCTTGCATCAAAGCTCAAAAGCTCTTGCGAAAGGAGTGTTACGCATTCCTAGCTCATGTAATCAACGAGAAACAGGAAGTTAAAGACCTTGAGAGCATCCCCGAAGTCTGCAACTTTCCAGATGTCTTTCCTGAAGAGCTTCCAGGAATTCCTCCCGAACGTCAAGTCAAGTTTCGCATCGACCAAATTCCTGGAGCTAACCCTGTAGCCAAGTCTCCATATCGCTTAGCTCTAGCAAAAATGCAGGAGTTATCCAGCCAGCTCAATGAGCTGCTCGACAAAGGGTTCATCAGACCGAGTTCCTCACCTTGGGGAGCCTCGGTATTATTTGTGAAGAAGAAAGACGGATCCTTTCAGATGTGTATAGACTACCGTGAGTTGAACAAATTGGCCGTCAAAAACTGATATCCTCTTCCTCGAATAGACGACCTTTACGATCAACTTCAAGGAGCCAGTTACTTCTCGAAGATATACCTCAGATCAGGGTACCATCAGCTTTGATTCCACGAGAATGATGTTTCCAAGACAACATTCAGGACTCGATATGGTCACTACGAGTTCGTAGAGATGCCCTTCGGTCTAACCAATGCACCGGCTATGCTCATGGACCTGATGAACCGGGTGTGTCGCCCCTTTCTAGACAAGTTCGTCATCGTGTTCATTGACGACATATTTGTCTATTCCAGAAGCGAAGAAGATCACAAACAACACTTGAGGTTAGTGTTGGAAACACTTAGATTAGAGAAGTTGTACGCGAAATTCTCCAAGTGCGAATTCTGGATTCCAAACATTGAAGCGAGCCCTGTGCAGCGCGCCTATCCTGTCCCTGCCCGAAGGAACAGAGGACTTCATTGTTTATTGTGATGCGTCCAATCAGGGCATAGGCTGTGTGCTTATGCAGAGAGGTAAATTTATTGCTTATTCCTCGAGACAGCTGAAGGCACACGAAGTTAACTACATAACTCACGACTTGGAGTTAGGAGCTGTGGTCTTCGCACTGAAGATTTGGAGACATTATCTCTACGGAACCAAGTGCATGATCTTCACTGGCCATAAAATCCTACAACACATTTTCAATCAGAAAGACTTAAACATGAGGCAATGGCGATGGGTAGAGCTACTCAGTGACTACGAGTGCGAAATCCGCTACCATCCCGGCAAGGCCAATGTGGTAGCAGATGCCCTTAACCGAAAAGAGAGTTCAAGCCGCAAGGCGAAGACATTAACGATGACCATCCATTCCCACTTAGCCACTCAGATCTGAGAAGCCCAGTTGGAAGCCCTAAAACCAGAGAACATGTTGAATGAAGCCTTGAGGGGAATGGATAAGAAACTTGAGATCAGAGGTGATGGAGTTTACTGTTTCATGGATCGAATCTGGACCCCAAGGTTCGGAGGTTTTAGAGAAGTTGTTATGAACGAAGCTCACAAGACCAGATACTCTGTTCACCCAGGTTCGGATAAGATGTACCTGGATCTCAAGAAACAATACTGGTGGCCAAACATGAAAGCCGAGATCGCTATCTTCGTGGGCAAGTGTCTGACTTGCGCCAAGGTAAAAGTCGAGTATCAGAAGCCCTCGGGTCTGCTCTAGCAGCACGAGATACCTGAGTGGAAATGGGAAATGATTACTATGGATTTCATCACCAAGTTACCCAGATCTCCAAGTGGGTACGATACCATTTGGGTAATTGTCGACCGACTGACAAAGTCTACTCACTTCCTTCCGATTAAAGAATCATTCAAAATGTAAAGACTTACATGAATCTACATCCAAGAGATAGTCCGACTGCACGGTGTACCTGTGTCCATTATCTCCGATCGGGATAGTAGGTTTACCTCAAGGTTTTGGCAGTCCCTTCAGAAAGCTCTTGGAACTAAGTTGGACATGAGTACAGCTTATCATCCTCAGACAGATGGACAGAGTGAGAGAACTACCCAGACCCTTGAAGACATGCTGAGAGCATGTGTCATCAATTTTGAAAAGTCGTGGGACACCCATTTACCCTTGATCGAGTTCTCGTATAACAACAGCTACCACACCAGTATCAAGGCTGCCCCATTCAAAGCTCTCTGCGGTTGCAAGTTCAGATCCCCTCTGTGTTGGGCCAAGGTAGGGGACACGCAGCTAGCTAAGGGTCGAGTCCCTGACAGTGCACTCACTGGTCCTGAAATCATTCGTGAAACCACCGAGAAGATCATCCAAATTTGAGAACGAATGAAAGATTCACGAGACAGACAAAAGAGTTACGCAGATAAACGACGAAAGCCCTTGGAATTCCAGGTTGGAGATTGTGTCATGTTGAAGGTCTCGCCCTGGAAAGGCATGATACGCTTTGGAAAGCGTGGGAAACTTAACCCGAGGTACATAGGACCTTTCGAGATCCTCGCTAGGATTGGTCCCGTAGCCTACAAACTCCGACTACCTCAAGAACTTAACAACATCCATCCTGTCTTCCACGTCTCTAATTTTAAAAAGTGTTTATCCGATGAAACCCTCGTGATCCCTCTTGATGAGATCGAGATCAATGAAAATCTGAACTTTGTGGAAGAACCAATCGAAATCATGGATCGAGAGATCAAACGTACGAAACAGAGTCGCATCCCAATAGTGAAGGTTCGCTGGAATGCCAAGCGGGGACCCGAATTCACTTGGGAGAGCGAAGACTCGATAAAACAGAAATATCCGCATCTCTTTCCAAATCCATGATTTGTATCTTAATTTTAAATTTCGAGACGAAATTTTTCTCTAACGGGGGGATAATGTGACAACCCGTAATTTATTCTGTCACTGTAACCCGTTCCCGTTAATAAAACCGTTAGTATTCCAATTTTTCCGTTAACTTTTGGTTTAAATTAATTAAAGTGGAACTTTTTATTATCAACTCATGAGTGGCCAAACCCATTAGAAATGCGTAAAAATACCCTCGTCGTTTATTAAAAAAAATTAGTTACGACTAAGTCGTAATTACAACAATTAAATCGGGTACGACCATAAACCCCGTTTAATGTCGGTATCGGGTAGATTTCCACCGGGCCACAAACTCAAGTCTTATATAAAGGATGAGTGAACTTCAATTTAGCTTTTTACCACCTCCCCATAGCTTTCTCTCTCTACTCTCTCTCTAAAACTCGAATTTGATCCAAAAACGTTGTAACAGTCCGGATTTCAGGTATCCTTTATTGCTTTGATTTTTGGTGTTTTGAGAGGGGACTCGGCGAGTTGGAGCTCAAACTCGCCGAGTAGGATCGCGATTCTGGACGCGGGATTTGTTTGGACTCGGCGAGTCCAGGATCTGGACTCGGCGAGTCCGCGCTGTTTAATGAAACCCTAATTTCTCGGGTTTGGGACCTATTTAAAGGGCCTTATGGTCGTCATTTGTAACCATCAGTCCATAGAGAGAAACCCTAGAGGGCTTTGGCAATTTGAGAGAGAAAGGAAGCATTTCTTGACCTTTGTGTGTTGTCTAGCAAAGAGGAGGGAGGTTCTAGTCAAGAGGAGGCTGCTATTCTGTGAATTTGAAGCTTAAATCTTCGATCTAAAGGTATGATTTCAGCTCATCTTCTGTTTTGTGAAGTATGCTGAGTTTTAGGGTTTCTTGTGACCTTTTTGGGTTGATTGGATGGCCAAATAGTCCCTTGCTCGTGATGGGGCTTTGGATCTGGATCCATAGAGATCCAGAGAGACTCATTCATCAAGCTTTATGAAGAACAATGGAGGTCATGACCTTGGGTAATGATATTTGTTGGTATTCCTTCATTTATAGCCATATAGAGGTTGTATGTGCATCAAGTTTGGGACTTTACGTGGTGAATCAGTCTAGAAAGGCCAGATCTATGAATTGTCGGAACAGATCTGACCTTAGAAGCGAGTTTGAGCGTTTGCATGGCATGGACTCGCCGAGTCCGATGAGCAGGCTCGGCGAGTAGCTTGAAGATTGCCTTGGACCGGCCAGTAAGTGGTCCAGTCGAGTCATGGGTTGACTCAGTGAGTCAGGGCGAGTTAGAGAGGGTTGACAGGTGGACTGAGTCGAGCTGGGACTCGCCGAGTTGTTCTTGAGACTCGGCGAGTTGAGTCGGGGTGGCCCCGCGATTCTCCCAGGTGGGACTCGTCGAGTCAGGGGAAGTACTCGACGTGTAAGAAGGGAATCCTAGGGTGTTGGTGAAAACGTCTAGACTCGCCGAGTTGCCCTTGTGCACTCGCCGAGTCCGGTCAAAGTTGACCGTTGACCACAGTTGACCTGTGTTTGACTTCTTAGGGATAGTCAAGCTTAGAAGATAAAAGTGTTAATAAGTGATGTATGATGTTATAGGGAGGTTGTAGCTCGGAGGATCGAGCACGAGAGATTCCGGGATTTGGTAGCTATCGATATTCGCGAGGTGAGTCTTCTCACTATACTGTACCCGGAAGGGTTTGATTGTGTGACCAGAAGGTCGGATATGATATGAGACATATGTGCTAACTGGGATATGTAATTTGTTATATGTGCTATGTGTGATATGCTTAACGTGGGCCGGAAGGCATTATGCTATGGGCCGGAAGGCGATTGTATTATGGGCCGGAAGGCGTTGAAATGTGGACCGAAGGGTTGACTGGGTAGGACCGGAAGGTTTACCCAGCAGGGACGGAAGTCCCCTGAAACACATGGACCGGAAGGTCAGGGCCTGGAAAGGCGTATGTGCGTAAGTTGTATTTTGGGGAACTCACTAAGCAATTATGCTTACAGTTGTTGTGTATGTGTTTCAGGTACTAGCGAGGACCGTGGGAAGGCGCCGGCGTGATCTGTACACATTGATAGATGATTTATGATCTTGGGATTCATATGGTTTGTATTATGACATGAGACGTGAAATGTTTATGCCTGTTTTGGATGGAAACACTTTATTTGAAATGAAAAATTTGTTTAAAAATTTCCGTTGTTACAAACGTCTCTTCTAGCTCCCAAAATCGCAAGTAATCTACCCTACCTTGTTTTTTAACTTGTTTAGCTTGCAAATCTATATTTAAATCACCCAAACACTCAAGAACAAGTGTTTACGGTTTGGGAACACCTCCCAAAACCGTAAACTCCCTTAAAGGGGTTTTAAAGCCCCAAAACCCTTGCAAGTCCCTTCTAGTGCTTAGATATGGCTTAAGGACTTGCATGTACGAGCCTAGAACACCAAAATCATGTCATTTGGGTAGTAAACATGAGTTTACAGCCCAAGAACATTCTTGGACTGTAAACAAACCTTCAAGGACCATAAAGACCTTTTAAGGTATTAAATTGCCCCTTTAAACACCTCCAAAAGCTTCCATGAGTGCCTAGAACCTTGTACTCCTTCATGTGATGCACCAAACCATACAAAAATGAGCTAAACATGAGTTTACGGTTTGGGAAGGTCTCCCAAAACCGTAAACACCTTCAATGGGGTGTTTAAGTGCCCTTAACACATTGTATGGCTTGGAATTGGGTCTAGAACTTTGTATGCTTAACCTACAACCACCAAAACACATGATTCATGGAAAAACATGAGGTTACAGCTTTAAACTCATGTGTTTATGGTAGTAAACTCCCCAAGGTTCCTTCAAGAACCGAAAACTCCTTTTCCAAGGTCAATTCAAGTCCCGATCACTTCCTAAGCCATGGAATCAACCCTAGAACCTTCCCTTGAGCAATGTAAGACCCTTAATCATCCAAGAACACACCACCCATGAGTTTGTGGCCGTAAACTGATGGGGACATGTTCTTTGGACCGTAAACACCCCTAAGGGTTTTCCCTTGAAGAGTAAACTCCTTATCTAGGCCCTCCACATCCTTAGATGCAACTCGGATCACTCCTAACACTTGAAATGAAGTGTTTTCACACCTCGGAGTGTATATTCTTATCTAATTAGTAGTTCAAAGTCTAATTAGATACAATTTATGTATCTCCTTATGTTACATAGGAACCTCGCGTGTATTCAAGCCCCGAACTGACACTTAGCATCCTAACCGGCACAATTCTCGACTGGTGAGTTCATACCCCTACACCTTTTTCCGTGTTTTTCAATGTTTTCAGGGGGGAATACAAGCAAAAGTACAAGGAAATCTTGTACTCAAACTTATTATTTCGTGTGAAATGTTTCATGTTCAGTATGCTTTTAACATTGAAAACCGTATTAACCAACCGTTTAACTTGCAGAGTTAGTTTTCAAACTAATTGCAAAATGCGTTGTAAAATGTTATATTTTATATTTCACAAATGATTTTCCACATCATTACTGTTAAAATCATAAATCTTAGAACTCTTGAAACGACCTCTGAAACACTCCACGGAGATAAGCGAGTGGAGGACCGCCCATGTAATTAGAATTTAAAACAGGATTTTCCGCATTATTACTTGTAAATTTGTTATTCTTAATATTGGATACACATCCTCTGAAACACTCCACAAAGATACGCGAGTGGAGGACCGCCCCTGTAACCAGAATCTCCTGGACAGAGAGCGTGACTTGAGTGTATAGATCTATACGGGGCTGACTACCCCGCACCTTGCTGCTAGCTATAGTGGGACTGGCAGGTCTACGGGTGACAAAAGTCATAAAATGATAATGGACTACTTGTTTCCATATCTAGTCTATCGTATGGTTATAGGACTCGCAAACTTGAATAATGGAGATTCACTTTTTAGTAATAATGAACCTAGTAAACTAACACCCTTAGGAATTAGTTTACTACCTACTTATTATTTTTATATACGTGTTAAAACTAATGTACTTTTCAAGGATAACCAGGCTTTCAGGATACTTCTCTTAACGCTACAAGTATGGTAGATACTTGTACACTTCATTCCGGATCGATAACCAACTTTTAAGGAAAATAAGGGTTTTTCCTTGGATAACTTGACTTTTCTTAACCAGGCTGTGTAACAAATGGATAACTCAACTTTTCTTATAAAAAAATATGGGATTTTCTTGGATAACAACTTTTTCAGAAAACCAAAGGAAACTTTTTCTTTTACAGAAACAAACCGCTTATGAACTCACCAGCTTTATGTTGATATTTTTAAAAAATGCTTGTATTATCAGGTTCTCGTTAGACAGGTATCCCATAATCTTTTGGAGAAGACAAAGCGTAAAGAAGTCTCGTCTCTATTATTTTATACTGATATATATATATATATATATATATATATATATATATATATATATATATATATATATATAAACATGTGTTGTTTTGCTTTCAAACAAATGTAAATATTTCTATGTAATGTAATGGTTGTGTTTACTATGCTTGCTATGTACATTGGTTGTGATGCTTTACATGACGTCCTCCGCCCCGGAACGTTTCCGCCATCGGTTTCGGGGTGTGACAGTAGAAGCGTTGTGCTTCTTTTGCGTTTGAAGAAGGAGGAATGGGACCTTTCTTGGTCCCACTTGAAGAGGAGCCATCAAGAGACTTTCCCTTGGTACCCTTCGAAGGGGTCTTCCTCTTCTTCCCCTTTCCCTGCCCAATTGCCTGAACAGGAGCTGTTGTAGTAGTAGGAGTAGAAGTAACAATCGATTTACCTTTAAGCCCTCTTTCAGCGGTCCTTAAAAGTCCTTGAGGTTTGCTAGGTGTGACTTCCTCCTTATTCATATGATAAGTCATACGAAACTAATCATAACTTGGAGGTAAGGAATGGAGAATGATATCAATCGCCATGTCCTCAGGGAAGTCCACATTAAGCTTTAGCAACTGGTCCATGACCTTTGCATTTTCTACAAGTGACAGATGATGGGTTCACCATCCTTCATCCTGGCTGTTATCATGGAGGAGATGATTTCATACCTCTCTTGACGTGCACTTTGATGGTACATTTCCATTAGATCCTGGTGCATCTCATAGGGGTAGAAAACTTCATAGCAATTTTGGAGTTTGGGAGTCATAGTAGCCAACATAATTCAGGACACTTTAGTAGCATCCCTCTCATGTGTAGCAAACTCCACAATCTTCTCAGGAGTAGCAGTGGACTCATTGATAACCTTAAGCTCCTTGTCAAGGACATATTCCTTGTCCTCATAGTGGGTAATCATTCTGATGTTCCTAATCCATTCATTGAAATTAGAACCATCAAAAGTGACTTTCCCACACAAGTTCATGAGGGAAAAGGAGCCTGTAGGGTTTGAGCCAGAAACAGTGTTGGAAGAAATCTGTAAGAAAAGAAAGACAAGTTTTAATTAGATAAATAGTCCTTAATAAATCACCCAAATGAAATATTAAGGCTAGGACCCTACAAACTATTTCATAACTTGGAAGAGGGATGTCGTAATCGAAGCTATATAATATTTGAAGGTAGGTAAATGACGATTTACCAATTTCCACCATTATAAACAAAATAAATTATTCAGTTTTAATTGGATTTGAAACTCCTAGATCTTTTGAAATAAATTGAACTTTCAATAGCATGTTTAAATATCGATTGTGCCCTCTCAAGTTTGTGACTGGGATGCCGAGGATCACAAACAAGGTGTGAATAACCATGGAAATTGACTTGGTAGACTTAATTTTATCACGCAATCGATCCACCGATCTATGATAAAACTTAAGTCACCCTTTGCCACTTGTTAGTGTGTCGGTTAACCACACACGCTCCACTAACAACTTTGTAAGGTATAAACTGCAATTTCAAGGGTTAGCACCTATTTCATATTTTCCTAAAGTAACTAAGATTGGGAATTAATAAAGGTTTAGTTACTTTATAATTTCATTATACTTTTAATGAGGATTAAGGTCCTATCCTACCCGTTCGGCTAACGTCCCTCCACCAGTCAAGAAAGCAGTGGGTGAGAGTGGACACCCATTAAACCACTATTTTATAAGCACTAACCTTATACCCCCTTATAGACCGACTTTGTGAATGAGGCCTACTAACGGTAAGACTGACTTTTTCTTATATATATATATATATATATATATATATATATATATATATATATATATATATATATATATATATATATATATATATATATAATAATTAAACTTTTAATATTATAGAATTATAAGGGTTGAATTTTAAACTTTTAAAATTCTAAGGTTCAATTTGGAATTAAAGTATTAATGTTTTAGACTTTACACATTCCAAACTTGGGGGCAAGTTTTGAAAATATTCAAGACCTTTCAACTTCATAACTTATGAGTTAATAGTTTATTAAAATGAGTGACATTTCATTTTATGTAACCTATGTGTTTTAATATGGACTTTAAAAGAGTGGCTTTCAGTAATCCATTACTCGAGGAGAAATTATGGATTCCATTAAAACACATAAATGATCAACAATTAATCATTAAACAATTCAGCAAATATTTCCTATGATCTAACAACAACTCATTAGAACGTGAACATTCATATCAAAATTTCAAGAATCGTATTAACACATATAAAACATTGAATTTTGATATTAGCCATTGTTAATGGATTAGCACAACCATTACACCATCTAAAACAAGTTTTAAAACACCAAACCAGTTTAGGGTACTGTTTCTAGTCCATTTTAGTGCAAGAACCTACTCAACGAGTAGGATGAAGTATCACGTGGACTCGTTGAGTCCCTCCATGGACTCGGTGAGTTCATGCATAAGATAGCAAATTTTTGAGATTTTTCAACAATTTTGCATCAAGTATGAAGAAAACAAGCCTAGGCTCTAATATCACTGGTGGGTTTTGAGTATTCTAACACTCCTATGGTATACATACAACCTTAGAAACCTTGGATCTATGTTTTCTCTAAAATACATGCAAATTTGATTTCCAAGGTTTACAACCTAACTAGCATGTTATGTGGTACTTGTAATATATAACTTTAAGTAGAATAACATACCTTTCTTTTGTGGTTGATTGCTTGGAGTTTTAGAGCCTAGCACCAATTGTGTTGTTGCCTCAAGTGGTGTCACAAATCACCCAAAACAACTTTGAAATACTTGAGAGAATATGATGTTTGCTAAAATCGGCCCACCCTTATTTCTCACACACACTAGTGCCAATTCTAGAACCAAGGACCTCTTTATATACTATGGAGGATTAGGGTTAAACCCTAATACCCATGACACTTCATTTACCTAAGATCCATGGGTTAAAAGCTCCATGGACTATCTATGGACTTTCATATTTACTTAGCCCATACTAAATAAATCCTAGCCCAATCCATATATATATATATATATATATATATATATATATATATATATATATATATATATATATATATATATATAAGAGTCCATATTTAATTAGCCTCTTTTGATCACTAAATTAATTCAAAAATTAATTCTTGATCAACACTAATTAAATAATATGATTTCATATTAATATATTATAACTTATAATATATTAATATATCATAAACATCTTATTCTCAAAAACATATCCATATAAATTGTTAGGTGAAGTGCAACCCAAATGGACCATGTCGAGTCGGGTCAAGTTCCTACCAAATATAGTTACAGACTTAGACACCTTATCCAACACTAACTTGATTCTAGGATTCATTTCTCGGCCTCTACCCCCCTCAAACTTAGAAAAAGCCTAATCCTTTCCCTCTAGGTGGTTATTGCTCATTTGGGCAGTTTTTGTGCTTTTTTAAAGGAAGTGAGCAAGAATTGATGCAAGGATCAAGCAAGAAAGACTGTATCATCTTAGTTATCACCTTCTGGACCATTTGTAAGGATCCAAGTCTCTAAATTTTGAGTTATTCTCTTAGATATAGGTTGGTTTGGTCCGTTTTTGGTTCATAGAGTTGATTTGAGTAAATTGATGGAATAAAGTTAGTAACTTTATTGCTCTTTGGTGTTCCTTGAGCATGATATTTTATGGATCTGAAGTTTGGTCGTGCCATTTGACCAAAGTTGAGTTAAGGACATGCATGGGGCATAAATATCCATCAAGTAATCATTTTTATGGACCTTTGGTACCCCATTTAGCTTCTGGAAGAGTTGTGGTTAAGGACTTTTTGGATTAAGAGCTTAATGGTTAAGACATTATGGAATTTTGCTTTATTTAGACCTAGGGTTTGAGATCTTGATCTCTTTAGGTGTCTTAATAGATAAAGTTGGAAAAATTTATTCATTTAGACCATATTTTGGACCATATCTAAGTTTTGGAGATCTTGGAATCGAGGAAAGCAGCTCAATCCTTTAAGTTGCTGGAAATCCAGTGCCCATAAAATATATGGTTGGATGGGTAAAGGCCACGAAGTGGTGATCAGCTACAGTCAACTCTGTTCGTTGACTTTGACTGTTGACTTTTGGTTTGGTTTGAATTTTTGGTCAATCTCTATTATTAGAAGGTAGACCTAGGGTTTGACTTGTGTGGATTATTAGAAGGTTTTTTGAACCCATCTTTTGGTAGTGAGAGCTATTGGTGGTGATCGGTGCGACATCGTGCGAGGTTTTAGTCAGCATCATGATTCACATGAGTCTTCTCACAATACTTGTGAGTCGAAGGAACCAATTTCAACAATTGAGTGATGTTGGGCGGGGCCTATTGCATGATTACTGATGATCTATTTGGGGCGAGGCCCGATGCCAGGCAAGGTCCATTGTGCTTACGGTTTTCAATTTATGTTTCTAGTACCTACACTCTGAATGTGAAGGGCTCGGTATGATCACATTACTCACACCTTATCTTTCCATTTTATCGACTCTGATGTATTTTGGATGATTATTGAGACAATATGATTTCCTTATGGTTTTGATAAACACGTTTGGTTGATGTTTTATTATATATAAAAACAAAATTTGTGTTCATGATATGTGGTATTTTAGGGGGAACTCACTAAGCTTTGTCCTTACAGTCTTGTGGTTTAAACATTTTTTAGTACTTCCAGTTTTAAAATAGAAGAGCTCGACTTGATCGCACTGCATCTCCTAAAGATTTATTTTGAAATGATTATTTATGATTTCACTCTGATGTATTAAGAATACTTTTACTCTAATCATCTTTAAAGATAATGTATGAAGGGTTTTCACTTATTCTAAAATGAAAATTTTACTCAAAAATAAGAGAATGAAGGCTATGGTTTCGAGATTAACGGTTGAGGATGGATGGAAGTTGAATATGGATAGGGTTCCAAGAGTTAATGATGCTTAAATACGGTCCAAAGCCTAAAAATTAGGGTTTTTCTCTTGGCAACTTACGCCAGCATACTTGGATGATCCCACATGTTCTGTAGTCAGTATGTCGAACGTACTACATGGTGTACCCCAAACTGACTACATAAAGTCTCGCTTTTCATTTAAACTTCAAACGGCCAAACTTCTTCATTATAACTCCAGTTTCGACGTTCTTTATATCCACGGAAAGGTCTTGAAAGGCTCTGCAACCCTATATAATTACTTTTGACTTAAAACACATCGAAAAAAAATCCTAAATTCATAAAAGAAGTTTCAAACATAAACTAAAAACCTTAAGCATACACAAGAATGATAGGTTGTCGGGGAAGTGTTGTAAGTCTGCGATGTAGTCGTAAGATTCATTGGAATGAGGTAGGCCAGGGAACAGGTGGTTGTTGGAATGAAGGAAGATCAGTGTATGTTCGGGTTGAGGTGGACAGTATTGTCTGAGGATTGCTCTTTGTTTCGGATGAGGATCGTTGGATCCGAGGCGAGGTTATGCCTATTCAGAACTTAATTGGGTGAGACCCATGGGTGGGGCTCGTTTGGTTCTAGAGACTGGGTGAGACCCGAGGGTGCGACCCATATGATTGTGATAAGAGTGTGTGAGACCCGGTGGGAATTGGTTGGAGCAAGGTATTGGATCACGTTTTGAGTGGGATGTCTCTATGGTCAGAGATTGGTATCTGTGTGATGTATAGGCTAGGGTAGCCCTTATCAATTAGACTCTTGGTAGGAGCCTATTGGAGGGACCAGGTGTGAGATTGTCAGTTTCAGCAGTCAATTAGGTATTCTATATCTTGGTTAGTATAAGGTTACTTTGGAATTGAAAGATTTCAGTTATAGGTTTTGTACTGGGTGGGAAAATGGATGAGACTTGCATTGGGATTCACCCTTGATCTCAAATAAGAGGATTTGAAATTGATGAATGATAGGGGATTTTGTTTTCTAGTAGTATCAACTGGATAATTCATGATCGGAAGGGAGGTTTCGTTCAGTTAGATTGTGAAGTAGAGTCCTATTTGGTTGGGTTTCAGAATAACTTTGTATGCAGGAAAGTCAGACCAGGTATTGGTTTTCAGGATTTGGGACAAAGTCTGTTGGTTATTCTTTAGTGTTTTAAGTTAGTAGAAAAAGGATCCATTCGTCATCGGGGTAGGTGATTCCTGCTAAGAATGGGTTCGATTATAGTGTTGGATGGTTATTGTATGTATGTGTCAACTTCTCAGTCTGTATCGGGGATGTGGGAGTGTCCTCCAGGTTGTCGGGCGTATCTAGAAGGTAGTAAGGAGTGATTTCGGAGACAAAATCTAATTTAATTGGGGGATAGTTGTAACACCCATTTCTAGATTGGTTAAACTTAATTCTAGCAAGGACCTAGGATGGAGTTTTGAAGGAAACTCTATGCCACAACGTGGCCAAGGAAGGCCACAACATGGCAATGGTTAATTGATCGCATGATTTTTTTAGACCACCACAACCTAGGGATGGAAGACCACGACGTGGCAGTTGAGCTGTCACAAGTAGCAAATTTAGGGTTAAGATGGTGATTCATGTACAAAACAATTTCCTCTATGTAACCTTGCTGCATCAAATTAGTGAAATTCAAACTTCAATGTTATTTGAATACATATGTTCATACATTTAGAATCAAGTTGAAATAGCCTCTTGCAAGCCAAAACTTGATCCAATAGCTAAGCTCATTCTATTTTGGGCCTTTTCTTTGAATGTTTGGCCCAATTACTCTAGGCCGAAAACCTATTTACTTTGGGCCTTATTGGACCGGAAACTCTCTTATTGGGCCCAATTAAGTTCAAACTCTCATATATACTCCAAACTGAAAACCCAATTAAGAACATAGGGTGTTCCGGCCACCCTAAAACCAAAAACCCCCTTGGGAAGCCTCTAAGGCCGAAAACCTCCTAGGATGTAGGTTGGGAGTCAAGACAAAAAAAAAATGAAAAAGAAATTACAATTGTGGTGACACCTCACCACTTTACATATTTTGAACCATATAAAAACGAAGCCAAGCATTGGATTAACTTTCATACATCCATGAACAACATCTAATGGACCACCATGCAACAAAGCACCTCATGTCATTATCTCTTTTATACTTGCGGCCGAGCAAACATACACATACACACACACACCTCACAAAATCATTCCATTCACTTACTCTCAAGAATCCCTCTCTTATTCTCTTAAATTTTTGTGAACCACCTTCAAGGGAAGTTACTTCTTCAAGTGGTCCTTGAAAGTTTTGGTAAGTTCGTTGTAAAACTCAAGTGTTTTTATACATGTTAGTGTTTAGATCATTCCATTTGCACGCCCATTTTCTTGTGTATGATCCTTAGAGCACTTGAAACTTCGAGAATCACTTCAAGTTACACAAGGCTAGGCTCAACAAATTCTTTCTTCTTCTTCCTATCACATGAAATCAAGGTGAGCTTCATACCCCCATCTTTTCATGTTTTTCATACTTTTCGGGGGGGGGGGGGGGGGGGGGAATACAAGTCAAGTCTCGTTTACCCTTTGAATATTTGCATGCACCTACATGTTTATGTAACAATTTGTGCTTATGATGTTGAATATATCATACTAACACACCATAAAATTGAGATTTTCAAGCTTTATGTATGCTAGAATAAGTTTATTATTTGGGTAATTGCGAATGTATCATAGTTATGAGTTGAAGATGGCAAATTCTATGTGAAATAAGTGTTGTTAACATCTTTGTTACATAATATTTCCGTGTTCTTGGTTTGTTCACTCAAAAATGTTGAATTCATGGCATGCATATGTTCAAGCATGTTTAACTTATGGATATATGCATGATCACCTCTTGAACTTTACACCAATGTTTGAATAAAATAAGTTTTAAAGTTATTAAATGGGTGTTTTAAAAATCGTGACTAATTAAAGTAAAAAAAATATATATATTTTGTGTTACAAAACTTTCAAACCGGTTATGGTGTGTTAAACAAACTACAAAGCATGATATTTTGCTAAAAATAATTTTATTAGTAAAATAGTCATAACTATGTTGTCACTATTTTGATGGCTTAAAAACCTAAGATATTATGTTATTTTTACAATGTATGTTACAGATAGACATGTTCACTAATGATTATTTATAAAAAAGCATTATAAATAATTTAACCAAAATGGTATGCAAAACAGAATTTATAACAGACAAATTCGCGTGTCATAATCTGTTTATCATAAAGCTTGTAAAGCATGAGTAATAAATTGCATGTCATGAAATCTGTAAAACGCGTGTCATAAAAAGCGACTCATGAAACCTGTGAATCGCGTGTCATAAAACTTCAGTCATAAATTCACACTAGTAATGTCATTTTCATTATTCAACAATGGGAGTCAAAGTTCGCGTAAATCTGTTAACGCTCTAGTGAGACACTATCTTCACCGTACGTACTTAGTGTACATTCTAAGTCCTGCATTATAACAAGTCTCCTGGATGGAGAGTGAGATAGCTGTGTATAGATCTATACGGGGATTGACACCCCTACACCTGATTTGTTCGCTACAGCTAGACAAGGCCAGTCTAGGGTGACAAATATCTTACTGATTCTGACGCCTGAAGAACATCGTAACAGGCATACAGTCACATCAAGCATGTTTATAATAACTCACTTAAGGATTAATAATACTATCTTGATTTACAGGTGTAACGTCCAAAATTTCAAAACAATTAAAACTTTTCAAAAACAACTCATTTTAATAAAGTTGTTACAAAAAGGTTTTCAATACATTATTTAACAGAGTATTCTCCCAGGTTCATATCATAAAACATCAACGCGAGGAACGGTACGATCACGCCTTTGCCTTGCCACAGACTCTTGAGAACCTGAAACATAAAACCACAACTGTAAGACCGAAAGCTTAGTGAGATACCCCCAAAATACCAACCACATATACGCCCTTCCAGGCCACGACCTTCCGGTCCATGTGTCTCAGGGGACTTCCGTCCCTGCTGGGTAAACCTTCCGGTCCTACCCACGCCGACCTTCCGGTCCACAACACAACATATTGCCTTCCGGCCCATAACATATTGACTTCCGGCCCATAACATATTGCCTTCCGGCCCATAACATATTGCCTTCCGGCCCATAGCATAAAATGCACACATAACATAACAAATCATAGATCGACCCTACATATCGGGTCACACCCCAGATCTAGCAATCATAACACATAATCATATATCAGTTCACAGACAACAATCGATCAACAGATCACATATCATAGCATTACTCTAAATAAGATACCGGTCTAGCCGGTCACTAGCATAACATTACCCTACGAATCAGTCAACATACTAAATGCATACATACGCCTTTCCAGGCCTTGACCTTCCAGTCCACATAGCAATGCCTTCCGGCCCATATCATGTAATGACAACTACCCGGATTTCCATCCGATAAAAGGGTCGGCCTTGGTGCCATGAACCCTAGCAATATAGTGAGGATAACTCGCCTCGAAACTGCCGACTAAACAGATAGCTCAAGCTGCTTCGATCACTGATACGATCTCCACCTCTGGACAGCCACCAATGCACTGAACTCAAACAATAAACAACAATTACCAAAGTACCCCTGGAACCACTGGTCAATCCTTGGTCAAAGACAAGGTCAAAGTCAACCCCTGACTGACCCTACTCGCCGAGTCAACCCTATGACTCGCCGAGTCCCCATACTCAGAACTTCACTCAACCCGCGATCTAACTCGCCGAGTCACCCCAAGACTCGCCGAGTTCGACAACTCTGAGTCCACTCGCCCTTGACTCACCGATTCTCTAAGATTCCCTTTCTACACGTCGAGTATCCCCCTTGGCTCGACGAGTTCCTCCTGGACGAATCGCGGGGCCACCCCGACTCAACTCGCCGAGTCTGAAGAACAACTCGACGAGTCCCAGTTAATCTTCAAGCTACTCGCCGAGTCTGTTCATCGGACTCGGCGAGTCCATGCCATGCAACCGCTCAAACTGCTTTCTAAGGTCAGAACTGCTCCGACCATTCGTAGGTCTGGCCTTCCAAGACTAATTCATCACGTAAGGTCCTCATTTCGGTGCTCATAATACACCCCATGACTCATAATTTACATTTTGACCTAAGGCATAAGGATTCCAATCCAAAACCTCCATTAATTCCCGAAATGCTCAGGCATGGGACATTCTGGACTTCTAAAGATCCCAATACAGGGTTCCAATCGTTTGGGGGACAAAGGTAACACTCAATCTAGCCACAAAAGGGTTCAATAAACCCTAAATCCATATACACATCAACATAGAAGGATGCAACTCGAAATATTACCTGAATAACGTGCTCTCTGTGTCCCCAATCCTCAGAACGTGGCTTCCCTTGTTGTTCCCTTAACCAAGCCTCCTCTTCCTTGCAAAGCAACACTTCCAAAATCAACAATGGTCTTCAACCTTGCTCCTGATGCTCACAATCGAATTAGGGTTTCTCTAAGAGAACTAGGGTGAACAATGACGGCCATAAGGTCCCTTATATACGTCCCAAACCTGAACGGTTAGGGTTTTCGCTAAACAGCGCAGACTCGCCGAGTCCATATCCGGACTCGTCGAGTCCAGTCGTGAACCCGCGACCAGTTCCGCGATCCTACTCGGCGATTCTAGGCTCCAACTCGCCGAGTCCCCTCTTAAAACACCCAAAATCGTAAATATAACAATACCTGGAATTCCAGGCTGTTACAACTCTCCCCCACTAGGACTAGACTTCGTCCTCGAAGTCTCACTCTGAAAATAGCTCCGGATGCTGCTCCCGCATCTCATGCTCTGGCTTCCAAGTCATTTCCAATCCCTTCCGGTGTTGCCACTGAACCAACACCAGAGGTACCTCCTTGTTCCTCAGAACCTTGATCTTCCGATCCCTGATGGCCACTGGTCTCTCGGCATAATTCAGGCTCGCATCCACCTGAATATCCTCTAATGGAACCACTGCCGACTCGTCGGCTATACACTTCCTCAATTGCGACACATGAAAAGTGTCGTGGATCTGCCCCAACTCCGCTGGCAACTCTAAACGATAGGCTACCCGGCCTATTCTTGCAATCACACGAAATGGCCCAATATATCGGGGCCCCAACTTGCCCCTCTTCCCGAATCGAATCACTCATTTCCATGGAGAGACCTTCAGGAGTACGAAGTCGCCGTCCTGAAACTCAAGCTCGGACCGACGTCTGTCTGCATAACTTTCCTGTCGGCTCTGGGCGGTCAATAACCTCTGTCTAACCTGTTGAATCTGCTCTGTCGACTGAAGCACGATCTCTGTGCTGCCCATCACTCTCTGTAACCGAGAATTACCCAAGATGTAACTCTGCTCTAAATCTCAACAATCACCCGACCCTTAAGGGTTAGGAAACCATGAACCACCAGATCCCCGATCCAAAGCCCACTTTTTCCATTCCGGACCGACTGAGAGACTCATTCTCACTCTTAGAGCAACTCTCACGAGTTCTCCTCTTGCAATCACATACACCTGCTGAACTAGCCCCCAACACCCACAGGTTGGAAGCCCCGTTACACTGATGACATCCTCGAACATCTCCCAGGATGAACCACTAATATCCACCCTATACCCTGATCAGAATCACACTGAGAATTCAAGATTCTCTCTCCCCCTGCATCCCTTCTGAGTCTCGACAGACATCCCAAACCGGATGGGTTCCTACTTCACTGCCGCGAGCACGATGCTCAAAACCATACTCGAAATACTCTAACCATAACTCTGCTCTGCAGCTTTCACTTTCGTGAACTTGCACTCCCTTTCGGAGTTACACACCTTTCTCTTTTCCCTTTCTAAGGAACCCTCTTGGCCATAATGCCACCCCAACCGGTGCCACGGTGCTCGCCCCAAGCGACACCACCCTTATTGCGTAACCGCTATTCACACACTCTGGCTCTCATTGCAGGGGTTCTCAAGCCCATGCACTCTCTCCACTCCACCAACTCACTACCTCAACTAAACAAAATCACTAATCCGGGGCCAGACCTTCCAATGTAATCACACTGCAACATACAAAATTCGAAATCTCAAACTGATCCAACAATACCATCAGAGTCCCCAGTATGACTGGGCCGACTCTCATAACACACACTAGCCACTCGAGGCTATATCTCTGTGGGTCTATACACCCAACTCTGTGAACCTTCAGTTTCTAACTCTGGGAACCTTCCGGTTCCAATTCTAGAAACATGCACAACATAAATCCCGTGGGATTAATGCAGTACAACCCATCACGTACATCAAGCATACAAATACTCTGATCGCATAACCCCGGTTACCTACTCAAACTTGATCCCGACCTGCTCCCAGGCCTCCACAATCAAATGCCCTAGGTCTGTATCCCGCCCCGCATACCCGACACTCGCTCTTGTCAGGCTATACTCTGAGCTGACAGAACACTGCTGAATCCCAACAGCTAAGCACCCTCACATACTCATCGATCTCCCGGAGAATTCTCCAATTCTCCCCCACTTAAAGCACTGACTAACAGCCACCGATCGCCATTAACGACCTTCCAGGACAACCCCGCACAAAGAGAACACTTACACATGACTGCTTCCCACAAGCATAAGCAACCCTCGGCAAAACACATCTCTTCCCTGATCAATTCACTCAAAAGAATCCGGTCTTTCAATTATCCACTCCACGACTGTAGATGCTACCTGACATCCAAACCAGTGCCGCATCTCCACTATCAACTCTCACGAATGATAACCAACGGAATTCCCATAACCAAACCCACAACCTGCAAAAGGATGAATACCACATCGAAAACCGCACAAGGATACCGGCACCAAAACACCAAACTATAACCATACGAAACCATCAGGGAACAACGAATGCCAAAGCGAAAACCTGAAACACCAATCCATAACCATTCCAAACCCGCGAAACAACGAATGCCGCATCGAAATCCACGCAAGATACCAGCACAAACAATACGCCACAATCAACGCAAGATAATCAAGACATCAAGAAAGCATCATACCCGCAGCTGCCTCCGGCACTGCTCCGTCTCTCTCTGCCGCAAGCTGATAAGCACGACCCTGAGACCTTGGGGCTCCGCTCCATCCTGTCCTCCTCCTGAACTCCTCAAGATGGCCGGTGCTAGAGCCTGCACCGGTCCTGCAGAAAGTTGTGGACAGTTGACCCTCAAATGTCCAACCCGCCGATAATGATAACAAATCCTCAAATCCCGAACCGGCACTGACTGCCGAAAATCCCGCGCATAGTGCCCCTCCTTTCCGCACTTGCGGCATGCACCACCGGACCAGCAAACTCCGGTGTGACCCCTCCCACACTTCCCACAAGTGTGGCCGCTCCGATCCCCCACTCCAACATCAATGGTACTGGACTGTTTCGGCGCTAGCTGCGACTGCATCGGAGCCTGCCTCAGCTCACGTAACTGCAACTCAACCTCTAACTCACGCCGCATGGCGGCCTCCTGCAACACCAACAAGGTCTCGCACCTCTGCGCAGACACGAACTGTCTGATATCCCCCTTGAGCATACTCAGATATCGGGACATCTGAACCTGCTCCGAAGCGAACTCAGGGCAAAACATCGCCCTCTCAATAAACATCCTGGTGATCTCAGTCACCGACTCCGAATCCTGCTTCAACCCAAGGAACTCCCGAGCCAATCTCTCCCTCTCATCTCGCGGAACATAGCGAGTACTGAACATCTCTCTGAACTGATCCCGTGAAACCGCAGCCCTCTGCGCATCGGAATATGACTCCGTGGTCAATCTCCACTAATCCTTCGCCCTGTGCCCCAATAGGTCCAGAGCATACCTCACCCTCTGATCAGCAGGGCATAAACTCGTGAAGAAACACCCCTCCACGTCTGATAACCATCTCATGGCGACAATCGGGTCCTGAACTCCATCGAATCTGGGAGGCTTCGTATAATAGAAGTCCCGATACTGAAACTCCGACTAGCTCCTCCCCTTGCCGCTGCTACAGCCGTTGTAGCCACCGCGGCAGCCGTCTCTGCGAGAGCCGCATATCGCTCATCAAAATACTCAATCATGGCGGTCTTGATCGACCCAAACAATTCCGGCAACTCAGCCCGGAACAATGCAGCAACCCCATCACGCAGGATCTTGCGAATCCTCGCATCCAACTCGCTCGGGCTCGTCTGATCGATAACCTCAGACGGCACCGATCCACCCGGAACTCGCTCTCCAGCTCCCGATCCTGATCCGGATCCACTATCATCATGCCTCGAAATCTCCATACTGAAGACACCATACCAATCTCAGACACTTTCCACAATCCTGGGATCCAACTCTCGCAACCCAACCCCTAGAGATCATGGTTTCCCTGATACGCGTATGGGTCCTGTGCTTTCAGTAGTACGGGCCCATACTACCTTCCACACCTACCCATATTTGTATGAAGTACTACCACAAAACCCTAGAGCACATGCATAACGACTATCAACCCTCACCTCTAGAGGAACACTGAGAATACCCCATAAGGAACCCTAGGCTACAGGCATCACAAATCAGGCAACATTATCATGAATTCCTGAAGATCCCTAGCCTAACTCTAGCATGCTGTGTTATCAAGCTCAATAAAACAAATATCATGTATGGTATCTTGGGGTTACTTACTGGCTCCGGCTGATCGTACCTCCGCGTCCTCCTTTTATTAAATTTGAAAACCATTTTAATTTCTCTTTTTAAAATCCTCCTCGATTTGAGACTGGAGTCACACGAATGTTTCCCCAATTCACTCAAACCAAGGCTCTGATACCAACTTGTAACGTCCAAAATTTCAAAACAATTAAAACTTTTCAAAAACCACTCATTTTAATAAAGTTGTTACAAAAAGGTTTTCAATACATTATTTAACAGAGTATTCTCCCAGGTTCATATCATAAAACATCAACGCGAGGAACGGTACGATCACGCCTTTGCCTTGCCACAGACTCTTGAGAACCTGAAACATAAAACCATAACTGTAAGCCCGAAAGCTTAGTGAGATACCCCCAAAATACCAACCACATATACGCCCTTCCAGGCCACGACCTTCCGGTCCATGTGTCTCAGGGGACTTCCGTCCCTGCTGGGTAAACCTTCCGGTCCTACCCACGCCGACCTTCCGGTCCACAACACAACATATTGCCTTCCGGCCCATAACATATTGCCTTCCGGCCCATAACATATTGCCTTCCGGCCCATAGCATAAAATGCACACATAACATAACAAATCATAGATCGACCCTACATATCGGGTCACACCCCAGATCTAGCAATCATAACACATAATCATATAGCAGTTCACAGACAACAATCGATCAACAGATCACATATCATAGCATTACTCTAAATAAGATACCGGTCTAGCCGGTCACTAGCATAACATTACCCTACGAATCAGTCAACATACTAAATGCATACATACGCCTTTCCAGGCCTTGACCTTCCGGCCCATATCATGTAATGACAACTACCCGGATTTCCATCCGATAAAAGGGTCGGCCTTGGTGCCATGAACCCTAGCGATATAGTGAGGATAACTCACCTCGAAACTGCCGACTGAACAGATAGCTCAAGCTGCTTCGATCACTGATACGATCTCCACCTCTGGACAGCCACCAATGCACTGAACTCAAAAAATAAACAACAATTACCAAAGTACCCCTGGAACCACTGGTCAATCCTTGGTCAAAGACAAGGTCAAAGTCAACCCCTGACTGACCCTACTCGCCGAGTCAACCCTATGACTCGCCGAGTCCCCATACTCAGAACTTCACTCAACCCGCAATCTAACTCGCCGAGTCACCCCAAGACTCGCCGAGTTCGACAACTCTGAGTCCACTCGCCCTTGACTCACCGATTCTCTAAGATTCCCTTTCTACACGTCGAGTATCCCCCTTGGCTCGACGAGTTCCTCCTGGACGAATCGCGGGGCCACCCCGACTCAACTCGCCGAGTCTGAAGAACAACTCGACGAGTCCCAGTTAATCTTCAAGCTACTCGCCGAGTCTGTTCATCGGACTCGGCGAGTCCATGCCATGCAACCGCTCAACCTGCTTTCTAAGGTCAGAACTGCTCCGACCATTCGTAGGTCTGGCCTTCCAAGACTGATTCATCACGTAAGGTCCTCATTTCGGTGCTCATAATACACCCCATGACTCATAATTTACATTTTGACCTAAGGCATAAGGATTCCAATCCAAAACCTCCATTAATTCCCGAAATGCTCAGGCATGGGACATTCTGGACTTCTAAAGATCCCAATACAGGGTTCCAATCGTTTGGGGGACAAAGGTAACACTCAATCTAGCCACAAAAGGGTTCAATAAACCCTAAATCCATATACACATCAACATAGAAGGATGCAACTCGAAATATTACCTGAATAACGTGCTCTCTGTGTCCCCAATCCTCAGAACGTGGCTTCCCTTGTTGTTCCCTTAACCAAGCCTCCTCTTCCTTGCAAAGCAACACTTCCAAAATCAACAATGGTCTTCAACCTTGCTCCTGATGCTCACAATCGAATTAGGGTTTCTCTAAGAGGACTAGGGTGAACAATGACGGCCATAAGGTCCCTTATATACGTCCCAAACCTGAACGGTTAGGGTTTTCGCTAAACAGCGCAGACTCGCTGAGTCCATATCCGGACTCGTCGAGTCCAGCCGCGAACCCGCGACCAGTTCCGCGATCCTACTCGGCGAGTCTAGGGGCCAACTCGCCGAGTCCCCTCTTAGAACACCCAAAATCGTAAATATAACAATACCTGGAATTCCGGGCTGTTACAACGGGAAGCTTACACTTCACCGGTTTTATAAAATATAAAACTACATTTTTCCTCCCGGTACACTAATGTTTTCCACTACTAATCTAGGGTTTAAGACCACATTTTCATACAACAGAAAATATTGGATTTTCTGGGAAGATACACTTTACAATTACAAACAAAAGAAAACCAAGGACATGCATGCATATATTCACAGTTCTGGAAACAAGGCATACAAATCATTTTCATAGAAAATATCGGATTATCTGGAGATACACCACTATTTACAATCAAAGATGTTAGAAATATTTTTATACAAATATGCTTATGAACTCACCAACATTCCATGTTGACAATTTTCAAAATGACTTGTATTCTCAGGGAACCAGTAAGCAGGTACTTAAGATCCGGATCTGCTGCATTTTGGAATTTCTTACTTTTATGTCACTTTTGTTTAATTAATGAACAGATACTATATGTAAACAATGTATGTTGATATATCCTAATATATGTTGTGTGGGTTGATATGTCAATTTATATTCAATTGTGATGATACAATACAATGACGTTATCCGTCCCCAGACATTTCCGTCATCATGGTCCGGGGGTGTGACATGAGCAGGCCCAAGCCCATGACTCTTCTAGAAGAATTAGGGTTAAGGAATTTTTCGGATTAAGGTCTTAATGGTAAAGACATTATGGATTTTGGCTTTATTTGGACCTAGGGCTTGAGATGTTGATCTATTTGGGTGTCCTAATGGATAAAGTTTGAAACTTTATTCATTTATACCATAGTTGGACAAGATCTGAGCTTTAGAGATCTTGGAATCGAGTAAAGCAGCTTAATCCATTAATTTATAGGAAACCCAATGCCCACAACGTGTCCATAGGTCGCAACGACATAGAGACTAGGATTTTCCCATATGTTTGGTAAGGTGAAGGCCATGATGTGTCGGTCAGCTAAAGTAAACTTTGATCATTGGCTTTGACCGTTGACTTTTGGCATGAGTTGACTTTTTAGTCAATCTCTTTTTTTAGAAGGTAGATTAGGGCTTTCCTTGTGTGGATTGTTAGGAGGTGTTTTGCTCCCATCTTTTAATGGTGAGAGTTGATGGTGGTGATTGGTGCATCATCGCGCGAGTCTTCTCACTGTACATGCAGGTCAAAGGCACCAATGTCGACCCATTGGATTATGTTATAATATGCTTGTTGTCTTTGTGACTCTTACATGTGTTGTATGTGTTTGTATGTATACTGGGCGGAGCCCGATGCTAGGCAGGGCCCAATGCTGGGCGGGGCCTAATACCGGATAGGGCTTGAAGTGTGTGTTGGGGAGGCCCATCGCATGATTACTAACAGATCTGTTCCGAGCGGGACCCGATGGTTGTCGGTTAAGGCCCATTGTATATTTTGGGGAACTCACTAAGCTAAAAAATTTCATTTTTAAAACAATAATTTATATAAAAAAAATTTCTCAAAATCATTCAAGATAAAAATAGCATTTAAACATCAGAGTAAAAGTTATCAATGTGGAATTAAACTATAGGGGATTTGTGCTCTCATTCCAGGCCCTTCCGTTTCGAACCGGAAGTACCTGAAACCATAAACACTAACCGTAAGAAAAAATCTTAGTGAGTTCCCAAAATACCACATACCGTACATACAATCAGCCTTGCCCGACTACCATTGGGCCCCACCCAACATACTCATCAGGCCCCACCTGTATCGGCATCGCGCGATACACATACAAACACATCTAATACATGCAAGAGTCACAAAGAAAACTAGCTTACGTAAAATAATCCAATGGGTCGGTATTGGTACCTTCAACCCATAAGTACTGTGTGAAGACTCACCTGAATTATGATGTTAACTAAAACCTCGTGTGATGCCGCACCTATGACCACCAACGGCACTCACCACCAAAAGATGTGTGTAGAACACCTCCTAACAATCCACACATGGTAAACCCTAAGTCTACGATTGACCAAAAATTCAACCCATGCCAAAAGTTAACGATCAAAGTCAACGGCCAGAGTTGAATTTAGCTCAGCGCCACGTCATGGCCTTCACCCAACCAAACATATAAGAAATTACCAGTCGCCACATCATTGGCACTAGGTTTCCAGCAGCTTAACGGATTAAGCTGCTTTCCTCAATTCCAAGAGCTCCAAAGCTCAGATCTGGTCTAATCTATGTTCTAAATGAATAAAGTTTCCAACTTTATCCATTAAGACACCCAAAGAGATCATGATCTTAAACCCTATGTCCAAATAAATCTAAAATCCATAATATCTTAACCGTTAAGCCCTTAATCTGAAAAAGTCCTTAACCCCAACTCTTGCAGAAGCTAAAGGGGATACCAAAAGTCCATAAAATGACTACTTGATGAAAATGCATGCCCCATGCATGTCCTTAAATCAACATAGGTCAAATGGAAAGAAAATAACCTAAAACTCATGCTAGATTCACAAATCACAACCAAACTTCAGATCTTTAAGATATGATGCTCAAGGGACACTATAGAGCAATAAAGTTGCCAACTTTATTCCATCCATTCACTCAAATCAATTCTATGAACCAAAAAAGGAACAAAACAACCTATATCTAAGAGAATAACTCAAAAGGTAAAGACTTGGATCCTTACAAATGGTCCAGAAGGTGATAAGATGATAAGGTGTTGCTAGCTTGATCCTTGCACCAATTCTTCCTCACTTCCTTTAAAAAGCACCAAAACCATCTAAAGGGAAATGATTAGGGTTTTTATGAGGTTGAGGGGAATAGAGGCCGAGAAACGAACCCTAGAATTGAGTTAGAGGGGCTTAAATATGAAAGGAACCCTAAAAGTGTCACGAGCTTGGGCCTAATTAGCTGCCACATCATGGCCTTCCTTGTCCATGCCGTGGTGGTCTAAAAAATCATGCGACTAATTAACCATTTCCACATCATGGCACAGAGTTTCCTTCAAAAATCCATCATATGTCCTTGTTACAATTAAGTATAACCAATCTGGACACAAGTGTTACACTAATACTCATTAGTTTTCTAAATGGTGATTTTAATTATTGGAGTAACCTGCACTTAAAGATTACTTTGTGGACTATTTCATGAGTAATTCTAAGATGAAAATATCAAATATTCTTAAAATGGAGATGAATGAGGTTTTTCCCTACAATTTGTTATGACTTGGTTTTTCCCCAAAGTTGTTCGTAACTGAAAGCTATAATGGGATCAACCTGATATGACATGAGGAATAGGTTGGGTTTATGTAGTTAATGTTTATCTGGTTCTTCTGCCTTAACAGGTAAAGTCGATATCTCTACGCCCCTCGATGATTTGGTCTGAACAATGAAATGTTTGGCCAACCTCAAACTAGGTTTATCTAATCAACTACTAGTTTAGTGTGGTCATCATACATCTCATTCAGGAAACATAAACTTAAACACTGAGGTTGACATATTATCCGGGACTCAAGCTCGTATGATATAGATATATTAAAAAGGCAAGGAATATATTATTTCTAGTCTATGGTTTGTTTTATTGCTAAGTTGCAATAAGTATAGTAGTTGCATTGGATGACACACTTTTTGCCTGTTATTAGTGAATATTGGACTAAACAATGTTAAAGTGACTTGTACATGTGGGAGGTTGTCGTAAATAATGCTCACAGTCATAATAATTGGTAATATTACTGTTAATGGCAGGGTCCTTTTGGGTTACACAAATGGACAAATATAAGCAATATTAGTTAGAGAAGAATTATAGGGATCTAGTTTGTTAATTTATTAAGACTTTAATTAGTTCAATGAAACTTATAAATCTATAAGAGTACCCTCATTGGCAATCCAACCAAACTCAAATATCTATTATTAAACAATTTTCTCTATCTTCTACATATACATCCTAACTAAGCATGAATTTTTATCACATTAGCAAACCAACCCAAAATACTATTTTATTTTTAAAAAATTATTAAAAAATATATAAACATTTGTCTCATTTTGTAGAGAATTTTCTTTTATTTATTTTAATATATTTTATTTATTTTTTAAATTAATACCACTACAATTTTTTTAAAATTAAATGAAATATAAAAAAGAAAAAAAAAAGTGAGAGAAAGATGGTGAATTGTGGTGAACTAGGTTGTGGGGACAAGCAGCTCACATCATTTCATTTTTTTTTAATTTTTTTTTTTAAATTTTTGGGGTAAACCATCGGGACTATTCACTAATGGGGATAGTCTCATGGCCCAAATATAATAATATCAATGTTATAATTACTTAGTGGTCACCTAATTATCCCTTATAATTTAAATCCTTCTCCATTCAATTAGTTGAGGGAATAAAGAAAACAAGGGCTACAAATATAGGTGTTCTAATTCTTATCTATGGTTGATTTTTGTCCTTAGGTTGGTTGAACATGGATCCGACTCTTGGGTTTATGGGTTATTGTGTTGTTTTATTCATGCTTTTGCTATATGCATTTGTGGCCAAAGGAACCTCAAAACCGAACAGGTGTATATAGCTATATGCATGTTGATGCACGTAAGTTAGTGAATGGAAACACATTTGTTTGTCACGTAGACATCATACGTAGTGCTAATAAGAACATATTCTGAAGTTGACAATTTAGTATCACGTTTGTTAGTTTTCCATTTGAATCCTCTTGATAAAACACTATACAACTCGAAATGGTTGGCATTTATTCTCTATCTTTATCACTTTTTGTATAAGAATTTACTCCGTTTTAAAGCATTTAATTAATGTTTTCGTTTTTCAAGCTTTTGTTGATTCCTAGTACAGGATTACTTAGTATTATCAATTGTTGTTTTTTATGTTAATAAAGAGATGACAAACTTTTTTATTTGGAAACGGCAAACGAATTAAATGGAAGCCTACTCGTAATATTTCAACAACCACCCCGGATTCGAGCTCTTTTACAAGGCAAACCTAACCCCCATAGGGATTTCAAGGGAAAAATTCACAACGTGTGGACACCACAAGAGACAGTTTAAGAGAATAGAACTCTCAACCTCACGTCCCACGTGGAAATAAAACCCGATACATCAACTCAGCTACACTAACATCATTTGCATGAAATAAAACCCGATACATCAACCCAGCTACACTAACATCATTTGCATTAAATAAAACCCGATACATCAACCCAGCTACACTAACATCATTTGCAGGAGAGGAGATAACGAACTCAATTCTAGAAAGTAAGCACAAGGATATCGAACCAACAGGGCCCCCTCTTTGATGTACTCATAGGGATAATGGACCAAACCACACAAACATAAAAAATGGACATATTCTTAAAAAATACGTATATAAATCTTTCGTATATACCTATTTTTTGAGATTTTTTATACAATGGGGCTTCTATAGGACCGTGTTAATACATTAAATCATTTTTTATTAAAAAAATATCATAAGAAAAAATTACTGGAATCTTTTAGTTCTTAAAAGTTTGTGGAAAAAAAATATCTTTTTTCCATCTGTTTTGGATTGCAATTTTCGTCAAGTGTATTAAAAGTCTTAAGTTTAATATATATATATATATATATATATATATATATATATATATATATATATATATATATATATATATATATATATATATATATATATATATATATATATATATAGAGAGAGAGAGAGAGAGAGAGAGAGAGAGGTAGGTTTAGGTTCTATAGAAAAAAGAAAAACCAAAAAAAAAAAAAATCCTAAAACTCATAAAAATGCATACTTAGAGATCACAATACTTTTTTTATGAAAAAATCGCAGGTTTTTAAATAAATCCGCTAAATATTTTTTTTTTTGAAAAAACAAATTTATTTATTTTTTTTAAATTGATTTTTAATTGTTTTTCAACGAATTTATTAAAAAACCTGTGAATTTTTATAAAAAAAATTAAAAACAAAAAGTTTTGTAATCTCTAAGTATTTTTTATGTATTTTTATGATTTTAAGGTTTTTTTTGTTTTTAAAATAACTCTTTCATATATATATATATATATATATATATATATATATATATATATATATATATATATATATATATTCATTATAACCTCAAACACGCTTTTAGCGGTTGTTGATGATTACCAAGTCAAAAGCTGATCTGATTCCTTATTTCTTTTTTGAATGGAACTTGGCTTTGATTGCTTCATTGGTTTTTGATTCCTTCTAATCATAAAGAATAAAGAAGAAAAGAAAATTGTTGATAAGTTAGAATTGTTATTTAGAGAGAGAATCAAGGAAATAATTTTGTTTTTTCATTACTATATACAAAAAAAAACTCGGTAATTTTAGTCTAAATGAATCATTTTAGTAGTTATATACATAATAACCACATATTAACTATTCTAATATATATATATATATATATATATATATATATATATATATATATAAAAGTTCAAATAAAAACAATAAATAATGTGAAACATAAAAACATTATGTTTATACAAAACTTCAAAAATGACCATTATGGTTTCTCATTTTATGTTGATAAGGTCCCAACTTTTGAAAAGTTATAAATTTTGTCATTTTCAACATGTTTTGTTGTCATTTTTGTCATTTTCAATTTGACTGTTAACTTTTTTAAAATTATTTTTTCATCTTTAGAGACAATTTCTGCAATGAAACTATGAGGACCATTTCTACATATCTTCTTTTTGTTTTTATTAAATTCTTATATATTAATAAATGTTATTTTTAATATATACTATTTATATATTAATAAATAGTTTTTATTAGAATATTAATTTTTTTAATTGATTTTTTAATATCTTTGTTATCAGATATTTTAATTGGATTATTATATATGAATAAATATTATGTTTAATATATAATATTTATATATTAATAAATTTTATGATATTGGATTATTAATTTATTTTAGTTAATTTTATTTATTCGAGTAATTCTTTTTTTTATCATTATGTATTAATAAATATTATTTTTAATTTATAATATTTATATCCTAGTAAATAATACATTATCAGATTATTATTTTTTTAGTTAAAAGCGCCGCCTCTTATCAACAAAAATCGTTGGGATCACCGCCAAACACTTTCATCGAGGTTTGACGTAAACCTTACTAACTTTTTCGACACAACATCACTTGTAGCCACCTACAACAGCCTCTTCACAATCTGCTGGAATCATCTGAATCCCACACAATGCGTAACAAACTTATTTAAACATTAAAAGCGGTGGTGGTGATTAGGTTATGATAGTTGTGTTATCGCAGGTGACTAACTTCATCGTTGTTTGGAAAATGATGGTGAGTTTTTGTCCGACCTCCAATGAAGATGTTTTGTGGTGATCTCGATGATCTTCGATGACGAGAGGCGACATTTTTGTATATTTTGGCGAATTTGAGGTGGAACTAATAATATTAAAAAGAATTAATAGTATACATTAAAAATAAACTAATAATCCAATAATCCAACAAAATAGTATTTACTAAATAAAGAAAATAATAAATTAAAAGTAACAATCGAATAAAAAATAATTATTCCAAAAATGAAATTAAAAAAAACTTACAAATGAAATTAATAATCTAATAATGTAACATTTATTAGTATTTAAATATTCTATATCTAAAATAATATTTTTAATATATAATAATCTAATAAAAAAAATTCATAGCATAAAAAAATTAACTAAAATAAATTAATAATCCAAAAAATAATATTTATTAATATATAAATATTATACTTTAAAAATAATATTTTTTTTTCATACATAATAGTCTAACTAAAAATTCAATAACAAAATAATTAAAAAAGTTTAATTAAAAGAAATTAATAATTTTATAAATTAATATTTAGTAATATACAAATATTATATATTAAAAATAACACTTATTATTAGACAAAATTGTAAAAATGGTCTTTATGGTAGTAATAATTATGCATTTTTGGTCCAAAAATGTTTGTTGGTGCACCGGTGGTCCAATTTTGGATACCTTGTGCGGATTTGGTCCAAATATCGTTAACTTTAACAGTGATATTGTTAACTTTTTTAAAATAATTATTTTACTCTCAGGAACCATTTTTGCAACTGAGTCTTTTTGCTAAACCATGGTGTCCATTATTTCATATATTCTTTTTAACTTTATTGAAGTATTAAATATTAGTTCTTTTTAATTAATTTTTTAAATTTCTTTTTATTGGATTAATTCTTTTTATTGGATTATTATATATTAATAAATATTGTTTTTATTATATAATATTTAATATATTAATTATATTATTTTGTTGGAGTATTTATTTTTTTTAATTAACTTTTTAATTTCATTTTTATTAGATTAATTCTTTCATATATATATATATATATATATATATATATATATATATATATATATATATATATATATATATATATATATATATTAATGAATGTCACTTTATGGGATTAACTTCTTATATATATATATATATATATATATATATATATATATATATATATATATATATATATATATTTACTATCTTATAAAACAAATCTCACTATTTCTAAAAATAGATTGAATAAAATAATAATATTTTTTAAGACGTCCAAATCATTAAGCTAATTGTACAACTAATCACTAATAAAATAATATTAAAATTTAAACAAACTCCTATAAATCTTCTCTTCCAAGGTTTTGACTAGATCTTTTTTCATCCAAATAAAATACTCAACACCCTATAATTTGGTCATTTCATGAATTTTCTTTATTTTTAATATGACATGTTTCCTAAAACAAACTAATGATTGAATTGAAAATAATCATTCTCCATCGAAAAGAAATTAATTGTCGAAACAAACTATTTGTCGTCCGCCGCTTTGCACGGGTAAACGGCTAGTGTGTGTGTATATATATATATATATATATATATATATATATATATATATATATATATATATTAATGAATATCTGGAATGGGCATTCTAGATGATAGCATATTTTAGACAACACCATCACTATCACTCGGTCCGAAAATTGTGGTTTTGTCCAAAATATATCTCAAACTCGATTCGAAAAAAGAATTAATACAATAGAAATTAAAAAAGTAACTATAAGAAGTTAATAATCTCATAAAGTAATCTTCATTAATATATATATATATATATATATATATATATATATATATATATATATATATATAATATTTATTAATATATAATAATCCAATAAAAATAATTATTCCAATAAAAAAGAAATTAAAAAAGAAGTAATTTTAAGAAATCAATACTCCAATAAAATAATATTATTAATATATTAAATATTATATATTAAAAGTAATGGTGAGTAATGTAAGTTTATCGGTTATCCCTTTGCTATAGACATCATGTTAAACATGAGATATGGATCGCAGTCAATCTCAAGTAAGTGTTTAACTTTACATCAGGCCTTAGATGTCTAACTCTCAACGAATAAGAGGAACAAAACTCATCTTGTCTACATACACCTCTTGCATGATTTACATCACGCTTGATAATAGCTTTTATAACTGCCTAACAAAAGAATAGCTTTTGACTACATCAAAGCAAAACGTTCTCCATACTCAAGTCCCAAATATGTATCGCAGGTGTTAAGGATATACAAATATTACCTTTTATCAAGTATCATTTATGACAGCGATCCACGAAGTGATGATGAACAGGTAACTCCAATACTTACTCTCTAGTAAGTATCTATATATGAAACTAGTTACAACGCTTTGTCAACCATCCTATTTAATATTAGTGTTATTTCATTATTGCTCCTACAATAACAACTGACTATGGATTCTTAGAGACAATAAATTCACTCAAGGATTAAACATGTTAATAAAGAACACAAAAAATATTGAATGAAAAGATCATATGCCATATATATCATAGTCATTACAATCGATGATGTTATAAAATGTTCCAATATTCAATACTAATACATAGATCAAATCCAGTCGCTAGAATAGCGAAGTCCTATTCCTCGAGCGTGTCCCTAAAATTTTTCTTGAGGAAGAGGTTTCTTGAAAGGATCCGCCAAATTTTGATCGGTGTGAACTTTGTGAACACTAATTTCTCCTTTTTCAACTTTATACCGGATGACGTTGAATCTACGACTAATATGCCTGGTCTTCTTGTGTACTTAGGGTTCTTTTGCCAAAGTAGTAGCACCCTCATTGTCATAGAAAACGTCTAGGGGGTCTTGAATGGTAGGGACTACCCCTAGATCCTTAATGAATTTCTTCATCCAGGCAGCCTCTTGTGCAGGCAGCCTCTTGTGCAGCTTCTGAAGCAGCAACGTATTCTGACTCTATAGTGGATTGTGCAACAACACTTTGCTTGGAGCTTTTCCAAGATACCACACCCCCGTTGATAATGAACACATATCCTAATTGCAATTTGCAATCATCTCGATCAGTTGTGAAGGATGCATCAGTGTAGCACTTTACACTTAAGCTTTCTTCCACGCATCCATAGACGAGGAACAAATCATTAGTTCTTCGTAAATACTTTAGGATGTTCTTCACAGCTCTCCAATGACTCTCCCCTGGATTTTGTTGGAACTTGCTTACCATACTTATAGCATAAGCAAGATCAGGTCTTGTACAATTCATAGCATACATGACAAATCCAATTGGAGAAGCATATGGAATATCTTTCATCTTGTCTAGCTCAGCCTTTGTGCAAGGACATTGAGATGAACTTAATACAATGCCATGTGCCATGGATAGGAATCCTCTCTTAGAGTTTTCCATATTGAAGCGTTTCAATACTTTCTTAATATATCTACCTTGGCTTTTACCTATTAATCGTTTTGATCTATCTCTATAGATTTTGATTCCAAGAATATATTGTGCCTCACCTAGCTCCTTCATTGAGAAACACTTTCCTAGCCAATACTTTACACCTTGTAAAGTTAGAATATGATTTCTGATGATTAATATGTCATCCACGTATAGGACCAAGAATGTCACCAAGCTCCCACTAGTTTTCATGTAAACACAAGATTCATCTACATTTCTAATAAAACCACACTTTATGATTTCATCATCGAAATGATGATTCCAGTTACGAGATGCTTTCTTTAACCCATAAATGCATCTCTTGATCTTACACACATTATTAGGATGCTTTTAGTCGACAAAACCTTCAGGCTGATCCATATAGACATCTTCTTCCAAGTGTCCATTTAGAAAAGAGGTTTTGACATCCATTTGCCATATCTCATAGTAATAATATGTAGCTACGGGAAATAGTATCCTAATTGATTTAATCATAGCCACTAGTGAAAAGGTTTCATCATAATCAACTCCATGAGTTTGAGTGAATCCTTTAGCAACCAATCTTGCTTTGAATGTGTGTAGGTTACCATACATGTCAATATTTTTCTTGAAGACCTACTTACTTCCAACAGTCTTGCTATTGGGTGGAAGATGAACCAAGTCCTAGACTTGATTTTCTCAGATGGATTGCATTTCAGCATTCATGACTTCAAGCCATTTGGCAGATTCGGGATCTATCATTGCGTACTGGTAGCTTACCGGCTCATCAGCATTCATCATTACGAAGCACACATCAATGATAAATTCATATCTCTTAGGTTCATGACGAATTCTACAAGATCTACGAACACCTTGTGTTTCAATAGGTTGAAGGACAATGCTCTCTCCATCTTCAACAACCTCTTGTTTAGTACTAGTGCCAACTACAGATGCATCGGGTTAAGGTTCTTGATCTTCTTCAAGTTCCACATGCCTCCTACTTGCCTCATCCATTAGAAACTTGCTTTCTAAGAATTCAACTTTTCGTGAAATAAAGATCTTATTCTCACTAGGGATGTAGAAGTAATATCCTAAATAATCTTTAGGATATCCCGCAAAGATGCATTTGGTAGATCTATGCTCAAGTTTGCTGGAAGTCTCTTGTCTAACATAAGCTTCACATCCCCAAACTTTCATATAAGATAAGGATAGAGGTCTTCCATACCACATCTCATAAGGTGTTTTCTCTGCCTTCTTAGTTGGTGCCATATTCAAGATACGCGTTGTGGTGAGTAAAGCATAAATCCAAAAAGATAAAGGAAGGGTACTTCGACTAATCATAGATCGAACCATATCAAGTGAGATCCGATTTCTCCTCTCAGAAACACCATTAAGTTGTGGTGTTCTAGGTGGAGTGAGTTGTGAGATAATCCCATGACTCCTTCGATGGTCTTGGAACTCTTAGCTCAAGTACTCGCCTCCTCTATCCGAATGAAGGATTTTGATTGTTTTATCGAGTTGATTTTTAACTTCACTTTCATGTTTATGTTTCATCAAATACACATAACCAAAACGATTGTAGTCGTCAGTGAGGGTGATATAATATCTCTCACCATATCTAGACATTGTTCTAAAAGGTCCACATACATCGGTGTCTATGATGCCTAATAAAGCACTTAACCTTTCACTTGTTCCAAAGAAAGGGGATTTTGTCATCTTGCCACATAAACAAGATTCACATATGTCAAATGAATCTATGTCACCCCCCCCCCCCCCCCCCCCCAAATGTCCACTCTTTTGGAGTTGAGATATACGTTTCTTGTTTATATATCCAAGGAGAAAATGGCATATATATGTTTGGTTCAAATCTGGTTTGAGCCTTTTGGTGTAGAATGATAAAGGGACTTATTGTTTGAGATGTCATCTAGGTTTAGTTCATAAATTCCATTTATTGGTCTAGCCTCAAAATAGAAGATTCCTTTCAGGAAGGAGTGAATGTTGTCATCAACAAATTTGAAATTATAACCAGATTTTCTCAAACATGAAACTGAAATGAGATTTCTTGTAATAGAAGTAATTAAACACACATTATCTAATGTCAAATACAGACCAAATGGTAAACATAAATCAAAATGTCCTATTGCTTGGACTGCAACCCATGCTCCATTGCCCACATGCAATACCATATCATCTACTTTTAGTTCCTTACTCTTTCTGAACCCCTTTAACGAATTACAAATATGAGTTCCACAATCAGTATCTAATAACCAAGTGTTTGATGAAAAAGTAAATAATCCCATTTTAATCATGAAAATGGATATACCTGAAGGGCCTTCCCCGACCTTCATTTTTCAACCTTGCAAGGTACTTAGGACAATTCCTTTTCCAATGCTCGACAACTCCACACTCAAAGCATGTGTCATCTTTGGTAACATTTTCCTTCTTCTTGGGTGGTGGGTTTTGAGGAGCTTTCTTCCCTTGAAGTTCTTGCCTTTGTTCTTCTTGACTTTTCCTTTCCTAATCATGAGAAATTAGGGAGTTTTACTTGGGATATTCTTCTTTGTAGTTTTTAGCATCACGTGCAACTCAAAGATTGGTCTCTCCCACCCATTCATGTCATAGTTCATGATGAAAGCATTGTATGACTTTGGCAAAGACTTCAAGATGATATCTGTTGCCAAGTCATGTGGATATGGAGAGCCCAATCTCTTTAATTGACCCATGTAGCTTTTCATCTTGAGAACATGTGTGCTCAGATTCCTATTCTCCTCCATTTGCATGGCATGAAGGGATCTCACAATGTCAAACCTTTTGGTTCTAGCTTGTTTTCCAAACATCTCCTTGAGATGTTCAATCATGTCAAAGGCAGTGTAGTCTTCCAGGTCCCGTTGAAGATCGTGAACCATCGAGGCAAGCATGAGACATGAAATATCAAGTGAATCATCTACATGCTTTAGCCATGCACCATGTGCATCCTTTAGGAGAGCATGTGGTTCGTCAAGAGTTTGGTTTTCAAGGACATAGTCTTTCTTTTCTTGTTTCAAAATGATTCTTAAATTTCTGTGCCGGTCCAAAAATTTGGAGTGGTTGAGTTTTTCTTTGTCAAGAACTGACCGAATGTTCATTAGGTGATGTGTTACAATAATTGGTGGGGCCGTCTACAAAAGTTTAACAAAGTTTTAATTTAGTATTTAATTCTTTGAATAATAATACCCTTTTATTTCCAAAAACATTATTTTTTTAAAGTCTAGGATCCAAGTTACAAATCAAATAAATGGTTAGGTATCCTTTATCCCATTTACCCAATTTTAATAAGGTAAATAACTTGTATTAATTACACCATTTGTAACTCCAAAATTTATCAGACCCTTAACAATCCCTTTGTTAATTTGACATGTTTGGTCTCATCTATGCCTTGGAACACTCTTGCTTAGGTGATATTTATCACAAGACGCTTCCAATCAAGTCAGCCAATTAGAGAAACTTGTATAATTAGCCTATAACATTTTTCTAGAAATTACAAAAATACTTTGGCCATCGAAAGATAATACTAATGGTTAGGTATCATTTATCCCACCAGCATTATACAAGTGACGTGCAAATGTTTCTAAAATTGGATGGCATAGACTTGCATTTTGAAAAAGGGATTTGTATGTTTTATTATTCTATTTAAAACATGTGATATCATGCCAATTACATGCATCCAATATGTCGTGGTATCAATTTTCTAAAAATCACTTTTAAGGTTTTTATAAAATCCTGGGTTTTATATTTCGGCTTGGTTCAATTTTAAAATTAATATCTAGTATTAAGTTTGTGTTTGAGCCATCTATAACCCTTTTAATATTGTTTAATAAAACTTGCTTTCATTAAATAATACTATGGAGTTTGAATAATTTATAAAAACATGATTTTTACAACAATAATTCAATATTTCAAACGTTGTCATAATTAACAATTTTTATAATACCGGTTTTTATTTTATGGCTAAAACATGTTACATCTAATGTCCATATTTTACATTTTTAAATCCAAACTCCATATGATGTTTATTTTGTCAAAAATTAGTTTAGCTTTGTGAAAAACTAAATTATCAACCACACAAAATATTTACTTGAAAAATAAACAACATAAGCATGCAATTGACATAAACAAGCCTTAAACTATATAACACTTTTGTGCTCCAACACAAAAGTGATAAGTCCTTTCCTAAGGGATAAAGGGACAAAATATTACAACTTGTTCTTCATGTGATCTTGAAGCTCCCACTTGAAATGACAACCAACTTTGTTACAATTTTATAAAAGTTATAAACTTTTATAAAATCTTTATATAACTGTGGGTCTCCATTGTTCTTTATGAAATGGCCTCCATCTTCATCTTGTTACATTTTTCATAAAATAAATCTAGTCTAAAACTAATCTATTACATAAAAATAAGAAGAATAAAAACTAGTTACCTTTATTACATACTTTATGAATAAAAGAATATTGCAAACCATTTTCAACCAAATCACACAAACAACAACACAAATGGTCCAAGACTTGTTTATGCTTCTCTAAAATACATTTAAACATAAAACAACCTTTTTTTTTCTAAGACAACTTTAAGTGATAAAAATGCATTTAAATTTTGTCACATAAAATAATAATTATAAAGTTGTCAAAGGAAATATGTATGAACTTGTTTTTATACAAAAACAAATTATCCATATTCTCTAAAAACTAAGATTTCCATAAATCGAAAAATCTAACCAAACTTGCAAGGTGGCTCTGATACCACTTGTTGGGTTTTATTTAAAAAACTAGTTTCAAAAAATAAAAATAATGGAAAACAGAAGACTTGAGTTTTGTAAAATAACATAAACATTTTATCACCCACCAATGATCATCTTGCAAGTAAAGGAAAGATTTAAAACACAACCATAGAAGGAAGAGTTGGTAACAACCTTTGAAGCACTTTGAGTCCTCTAGGGAAGGCTTGAAAGTTGATGGAGTGAGGATGAACCCTTGAGACACCAACAATGTGCCAACTTGATGTAATGCGAGTTACAACTCTTAAGCTTTTAAGACAAAACAAGATTATGACTTAAAGAGAGAATGCAAGCAACAAAAATCTTCAAAGTTCAAGACTTTAGAAAGAAGATAGGGAAGAAGAAAGAGCTCTTGGCCATGGAGAGTGGAGTGAAGAAAAATGAGAGCACTCACCTCTTATTTATAATGGAATTATGGTCCAAGAGTTATTAACCATTAGACAACTTTGTCCCTTATGTCATGAAGGCATCTTCCTAGGTTTGATTATTATACCAATGCAGTTGCCTTTTCTCTTTATCTCATGTTTCCAAGAAGAAAAGACAAGTCAAGAGTTTATATTTTATAAATTTAAAGTTTCTAAGATATAAACTTTTTCCTTTTGCTAAAAGACAAAATGTTTATTAGGTCCAAAAAGATGTACATAACATATTATATTCATATCATATGAAATAATTTTTACTTGTATTGTAAAATGAATATTTCCTTGAAATAAATATCTTCCTAATTATTATAAGAGTTTATAAATATTTATTAAAATCAATTTCTAATAAATAATCATTTGTATCAAGTTGTTGTTAGTGTGACCACTAGGATCATATGTTATTTAGCAGTATCATTTTAATATGACTCTTGAGCATACTAGATCTTTCAAAGAGAATCCATTATCCCTTAAAATATAAAGTTTTCCTTTCTTTAAATCTTGTTTAATTCACTAAAATTTGTATGATTATATGGTACATGCTATTCCATTGTAATATCATAGACATTTAGATTATAACCATTCATTTTTTTCATTCATTGGTCTACAATTTTCCTTATGACCACACAATAGATGTCATCCACATTATAACCTAGCCATATATATATATATATATATATATATATATATATATATATATATATATATATACACACACACACATAGTATAAAGTGGTCGTCTGAAATGATACAGTTGAACAAAAATTCTTTTATCTCAAACTATATGTAACACCCTAAATTTCAACCCAAAATTTTCATTGAAAAATTTAATTGTTTGTTCAATTCACAACTACGAAATTCTTGGATAAATCATCTGACTCAAAACATTTATCAGAGTATCGTAATAGGAAATAAGACACTTTATCTCAATACACACAGTAAGACACTTTATCCCAACTTCAGATTTGACCCCAAAAAGGCATTCTAATCCATAAAGTCTCCAACGTATTGCATGGTTAAAGAGAGCTTAATCCCAAACCCTATCTTCTAACATCACCAAAAACTCCATAACTCTTGCATGGAAGAAAAGAAAGGAAAAATCTTTCATTTTTATGACACACATGTACTCAAAGAGGTCTAAAAGGACAACTCAAATGGTCTAGATTACTCCATACTCACCAAGACCAAGGTTTTGGGACAAAATGAACATAAACTTAAGCTTAAATGAGATCGAGAAAACCAATCCTCAAGGTATGAACTTTATACCTTCTGGAGATAATCAATGAGGTGTGGATTCTAGATCAAAGAGCTTGAGTGCACCACCACTTCTTCAATGATCTTCCTTCACCACCAAAAACACTCAAAATGACTCAAAGGCTTTAAAAACCACACTCAACGGTTAGGGTTTCGATATTATGGCTAAGAGGGATGGAGGTTGGTTATAAGAAGGTCCAAGGGGGAATAGGATGCTTAAATAGGGGACACGACTATAAAAATTTAGGGTTTGGGAACAGAATGAGTACGCTCAGTCTACACAACTACATCCAACATACTCAACCAAAGGCGCGATCCAAATACTGACTTACGCCGATCATACAATCCATGTACGCCTAGAATAAGGACTTACTTTGCAAATAATTAGAATTTTAAGGTTGAAAACGGAAATTTCTTGGAACGGGTGTTACAATTCTCCCCTACTTGCATCAGACTTCGTCCTCGAAGTCATCCACCATGAAAAGATCAGGTTAATGCTCATGCATCTCAGCCTCGAACTCCCAAGTCCACTCAAATCCTTTCTGAAGTTTCCACTAAATTTTAACAAGTTCACCACCTTGTTCCTCATGGTCTTCACCTTCCTCGACTAAGAAACATGGAAGGTGTCATGAATATGACTAAACTCCTACTCGAAGAGTCAGGGCATCCAACTTGTTGAGTCGACTTTTCAAGATGAAAAATAAAGTTGTAAAGCTAATACCTAAGAGTCAGGGCGTTACAGATCTGCTCAACAACTTGGAAGACATGGTAGGCCCTCGTGCTGCCAAGTGGCAAGAAATTAAGATTGAACAAGTTCAATCCATATGAATTTGGATTTGTCACTAACCTTGTTTTGTGATTGTGGTTATGACAAATTCACATGGATAGGAACACAAAAACCATAAAATGTAAGTGGCATAAGGTTTCTCTCCAATTCATGAAAATGATTGTGAGGAAACGCTTTCATTATGTAGATTTTTAAGGAGACAGCAACTGTGATATTTGCATTCTCAAATTTGAGTATGATTACGACATCCCTCTTCATAGTTCGAATTGTGAGAAATGGATAAATGTGTAAACATTTGAGGCTTATTGTTGTAAGTTCTAAAATTGTTTAGACACACATGTGAGCTGTCTAAGGAAAGGTGTATGAGTTTGAGAAGCCTAGATAAAGTCTTATCGGAGCATCTTGTATCAAAAAATCTGAACTTTGGTAAGAAAGTCAACAAGTATTGATTTCTAGAAGTTCAGCTTATTTCTGGGTACATGTCAAAGCTAGTGGGAGCATAAGTGTTATGCTAATAAGAATGTAGTTATTATGCTAGTGGGAGAACAATTATTATAGTAAATGTTGCGAGTTAGCAATGTTAATTATAGAAAACAAAAGTTTCAATTCGCCAAGTTGCAGAGTTTGAAAAGTTGTTTTGCTATAATTATGAGAGAGAAACTCATACTTCATTTCAAATCTAAAAGCATAGATTGAGATTTTAATAAAATTTAGTCAAGGATATACATGAATACCAAGTTGGAATGCTTCAACATTGGAGATTCTATATATGGAAATATTATAGCAAGAGACTGGTCATGTGTCATGTATTTATGTAAGACATTATGAATCGCATCCCATATGCTTCGGGTATAGGATCGATTGCGTGTGCTATAATATTCATCTGTTTTGTTTTCCCAAATGCCTAGGGCGTTAAGAGGGATAAGGGACCAGAACTAGATATGACTAAATTAGTTAAACAACTATCAAGGACGATCTAAGGTTCACTAAGGATTGATTGCTTAAGGACAATTGGAATTATAGTAATGGACCATATTGACATTATTAGGAATCGACATGATTCTATTAATAATGAGTTGTCATATGGAAAATATGGAAATGTTTCCATAATCAGATTTGGATATTAAGAATCTACGTGTAGAAGGGTGTTCAAAGGAATGTACTTTGAATTGGAGACCTCGCTTCCATGGAATTGTTTTGTTATCAATCTCCAGTGGAATGTTTTGTAATTTCATTGTCCAAGTTTCTATGACTTTAGTGCATTGACATTACAAAAGGATCATTGCATAAAGGTTAGAACCTAACACATTCTAATAGTTAAAAGATTTGGCATTCTTACGCTTGTTATAAAGATTTGGAATTGTGAAATGAGTTTCATTGAAAAATATGTTCAATTGATCTATTTCACAAATTAAGGACCATAGGTAAACGTAGTGTGCATGGTTGGAGCATGAGATAAATATTAATTTAATTCAAGTATTAAGTTGATTAATCGAAACATTAAACAATTAATAATGTGTAATCAATATGGTGAATAAATAAAAGGTCTTTCATTTATATTCAAAGTTTTGAGACCATATTGGATTCGATTATTCTTGTGTTGCATTTTACATGTTTTGACTTCGTGAATAATAAGATTATTCAAACTATCCACAGTCGATCATACTTTGGAAGTAGGTATTGATGTAAGACTGTCATGAATCTAACTATAGATTGTCTAAGTGTTTTAGACATAACAAAGGTTTGTTGCAATGTTCATGAGTACTCTTGTAATAAGATTTGAGTATTGGGTTAAACACACACTCATCTGAATCACTTCATGCATTTTATCATGAGTGATTAGTGAGACGATAATATCTTATATTCTTGAAACGAAGACATATAGTTGCAATTTACATGTCGGTTGCACATTGATAATATGTAAGCGCAACAGTAACTTAGTGTTATAAAACATATTATTGTGTGTGATTCGATGAGTAAATAGATAAATCATATGAGTCAAATTTTATCCATTCCTTTTACCCTTAGAGGGATAAAAGCGATATATGTGGGCCCCTTGATGATTTAGTGATGACAGCCTAAGCGCTTGGCCAAGTCTGGACTGATTTGATTTGTTCTATTAGTCGGTCGTCATAAATCGAAAATCAGGAAAAAACATATGGACAGAGAGAAATATTATAATCAATGTCTCAGTTCATACGATATCTAGAATGGTAGAATATATGATCCCTTATCTAAAGGACGCGTCATTGACTAGGTCAGAGTTTGCAACGGATTTTAAGAGCAACGATTGCTAGTTGGTTTTTAAGTCGTACTTGCAGTTATAGTTATTAGACTTACCCAAGTGAGAGAATGTTGGATTAGGTTTCTAAGCCCATAACTATAATTGGTATGTACTTAACCTGAGAGCAGCATGAACCTTTTGGGCTGCCTTCACCAGAACAATCAGATACGATGGATATTTGAGAAAGAGGTTACTTGTGATTTGTTAATATATTATAAGTATAACATATTAATATGAAATCATATTTAATTAGTATTTATCAAGAACTAATTTGGAATTAATTTAGTGATCAAAAGAGACTATTTAAATTAACGGGGACTGATTATGTAAATCAACGATATATATATATATATATATATATATATATATATATATATATATATATATATATATATATATATATATATGGTTTGGGCTATTGATCCATGATGGCCTATGTTTATGTAAGTGTCCATTAAAAGTTGGCCCACATGAGATATGGATCATAACCTAAGTGTATGGATTAGGGTTTACCCATGATTCTTGGATTCCTACACTATATATATGATACCCCTTAGGCTAAAATTGGATACACTAGTAATCTTGGAGATAACATAGCCGGATTTTAGTACCTATTAACTCTTTCTCCTTATCCGCCAATTGTTGGTGGTGTTTGTGACTTATTAGAGACATGACACTTGAGGTGCTAAGTTCTTTGTCACACCCCCGAACCAGACAGCGGAAACGTCCGAGGGCTATTGTGACTCAATTGAATACCATCACAATGATTATACATGAATCATAACATCATTCATCACCAAGCATTGAACTAGTACAACTGATATTGTTACATTCAGTACATTGTTTTAAACATTACATTTGCATAATTTAAACCGTTCGATACTAAATTAAACAAAACACCGTGACATCACTGGATACATATTCTTCAATTTACCTGTTACCTGAGAATACAAGTATTTTGGAAAACGTCAACATATGAAATGTTGGTGAGTTCATAAGTCATGTCTGAAAAATAATGATTTTTGTATAGTTTGGAAACCCAGAAAATACGATATTTTCTGAAAAGAGTATTGTTTATAAAAAGTGTGGAGATCCGTAGTATGCTTGTCGATTTTTGTAAACGTGTATAATTGTTAAACCTTGTATACATCACATAGATAAAAGTGTTGTTCCCGGGAAAACCCGATGTTTTCCTCGTACATAGAATTCCGTGTCTTGTTTTTTGTTATACCGATTCGACGATTGTTTCTGATAATTCCAGGTGACATTGGATTAATTATGGGTTGTGAGTCGTTATAATCACGAATTAATGAAAATGACTAGTTTATAACTACCAATTACAAACGATCCTTTTGGTGTCGTCCGTAAGACTCACTTAATCGGTCTCGAATCAATAACGAATCAAAAATCAATAAACAATAAGTACTTCAATAAACACGCAAAATTCACGAGAAGTCAATATTCAAACTTTGGGCGTGAAAGTTTCAAATCGTGCTTGTTGGGCCTAGCTAGCCCAATGACATGATCTTTGAGCCCGAAGGGAATGCGCTTACATGTTATTGGGCCTTCTATGACCTAATTCCATGTAAAAGGACTTTCAATAGCTTTATTGTGCTGTTGGGCCCCAAGGGCCCATTGGTACTGCTAGCAAAGTCGAGAAGTCAAATGCGAGTTGGGCCAAGTGCCTTTCGCCTTCACGATAGCCTTGAACGACTTATGGAAATAACGAGGGCTTCGTACCCTCTTTTCTCCTCAATTCGTTTAATAACGATATTGGTGTTGAAAGCGTATTTGTTATTATGTTTCGCCGGTAGTCGTGGTACTCGTATTTTATCTTAAGAGTTTTATTGTTTAAAAAAAAACAAGAGTTTACCATTTTATGACCCTTCTTGGCTAAAATTTACACTTTTAACCCTTTATATAAAAGAATTTCCATTTTAGTCCTTAAACAATTTTTCTTGACACTTTAGTATCAAAACTTATTAAAAAGACATTTTCAGCCTAGATTTACTTGATAAACAGCTTAAGTCCTTGAAAAATGATTTTCTCTCGGTTGGAACCCTTATTTTCGCAACTTTACAGTTTTGGCCCAAAATGGAAAATTTTTGCATTTTTGGTCCCTTTTGACTTTGAAAACATTTTTGACCCTTGAATTAGATTTATTACACTGGTAATCCCCTGTTTTACAAAAATTTGCAGTTTCAGCCTCTTTATTTCAGAATTTTTGCAATTTGGGGCTTATTGGGCCGAAAAGCCCATTTTTAGCCCATTAGGTTCAAAATTTACATTTTAAGCCCCTCAAAAGTGTTGATTTACAGAAAATTTATATTATAAACTGTTTAGACTCTTTCCAACCTCCAGAATTATCATTTGTCGTTTTGGACCCTTAGCTTTTGTATTTTTGACAATTTCAGCCCAAAAATGGGTTTTATGTCCAAAAATGTTCATCCTAACCAAATAAATTATTTTTATTGACCTGATTAGTGTAAAATGGTATGACTTATGTTTGTTTCATTCCTCATGTGATAGATCTCGGTTTTTAGGTATTTTTGGCTAACATATTCATCACATAACACATAAAGTCATACATACAAGCATAAAAATCACACAAGGCATACATGAACTCATAGATCTACACATTTGCTTGTATTCTCCCCCACAAAAACTTATAAAAACAGAAAAATAGGGGGTATGAAGCTCACCTTGGGTGTGGATTTGGTTTTTGATGAAGAAAAGAGAAGAGTTTGTTGTTATTTTCGGCCCTAGCAACCTTTTCTTGGAAGATCTCGAATTTAGGGGGGGTTCTAAGATGCAAGATCATGATTTCATATGAGTTAAGAAGAGATTTTTGATAGAACAAGGAGTCTAGAGTGTGGATCCAAGCATCAACTTACCTAAGATGATGATTTTTGTGAAGAATCCTCCTTGCAAAGTCCTTAATCTCGAAATTTTTGAAGGGGAAGTGAAGGGATTTGTGGTGTGTTCTTGAGAGTGCTTAAGTGAATGATTATGTGTGGGTGTGTGATACTCTCGGCCGAGAGTAATAGAAGAAGAAAAGAGAGAGGGAAGTGAAAGGTTATGCATGGATACATGTGATATTTGCTTGGATATCCCATAGGTATTAAGGAGGTGGCTAATCCTCCTTAATTCTCACATTCTTCTTTTCTTTCTCCCTTTTTTTATTACTACTTGGGCCGAGAGATAGAGGAGAGAGATGGAGATTTGGGCCTTTGGTGCTTAAATCCAAATCATGGGCTCATATTGATTGCTTTTCGGCCCATTGGACTCCTAGGGTGTCTCACGGTCCTATTTATCAAAGAGAATAAATTTTTATGGCCCATTTAGGTTAATTGGATTTGTTATGGTCCAATAAGGTCCATTAAGGTATTTTATTTCATTCTAGGCCCAATATGGCCCAAAATGTTAAAATAAATGAAAGTGGGTCCAATTAGAGCCCATTTAAGAGTTCTAAGCCCAAGATAGTCAAATTGGAAGCTTATTGGTCCATTGGGCCCAATAAGGAAGTCCTAGTCCAAAATGGACCTAAACAAGAACTTCTAGGGTTTCCAATTGCTTGTTGACTATTTGTAGTGCTTGTATGAAGTGTTTGATTGCAATTTTGTTGTCATAGAGTAAGTATCATGCATGCTTTCATGTCTTTGATTCATAATTTGACTAAGTGTTGTAGTTACAAGGCACAAAAATTTCTAGTTGTGACATTCTTAAAGGACAAAGACAACAAGCTACAAAAAGAGGTAATATTCGAACTAGTTTTATGATTTAATGGTCAAATTGTATGCTAGTTGTAGGCTTTATGCTTTGGATAATATTATTGCATGTATAACTAGAGAAAACTTAGATCCAAAGCATTAGGGTTGTATATGCACCATAGGGATGTTAGAGTACATAAAACCTAACAGTGGTATCAGAGCCATGGGTACTTTTTTGTTATATAAATGCATTTGTTATTTGTTCAAAGCTAAAAAATGGAAATTCTACACTCTGCCAAGGTGAACTCGACGAGTCCTTTATCTGAGTCAACGAGTTCAACAGTCTGTTGGCAGATTTTTGGGGTTTTTTTGACAGAGTTGGATTTGGATTATTACCTTAAACTGTTTAGTATCATAAAATATGTTTTTTATGATATGGTAATGATTATCCCATCGAATTAAAAGATAAATTTTCAAAACTTGAAATTTTTAGTAGTTTATATGATAAGCTAATTGTTTGTAAAATTTGATTTGAAGTTATCTCACTATAAGAGTTGCATTAAGTCAAATTTGTAAAAGATAAAAGTATGATTATTTTATGGCTTTAAAATTTGATCTAAATGTTTTTAGGAGTTACAAAACTTGACATCAAGTTTTGGAACTCAAAAGTTTTATGGAGATATAAATCTTGTCATCAAATTTGGAATTTAAAGGTTTTTCAAGAGTTACAAAACTTGACCTCAAGTTTTAAAAGTTGAAAAGTCTCATTTATGGAACATTGAAAAGTTTTCAAAAGGTGCAACTCTTGGGTTCATAACTTAAAATTAATTAAATAGTTTTAATTTTGGTATTTTTTTTAGAACCTTAATGTCTTTTGAATAGTTCAAATTACATCTTATAGAGTTCATTAAGTTAATGAAATGTTTAATTAAAAGAGAAGATTAATAAATCCATAATAACATTGTTTTTGTTTAATTAAATTAAGAGTATAATTTGTTAATAGAATTAAACCACCAGATATTTTAAAAGTTTAAAATACACCTTTATAATATATGAAATTAAAATTTTAATATATTATATATGTGTAAGTAAAAAGTCAGTCTTACCGTTAGTAAGCGTCATTCATGAAGCTGCTCTATAAGGGGTGTTTAAGGAAATTGCCAATAAAATGGCGATTGAATGGGTATCCACTCTTACCCACCGCACTCTTGACTGGTGGAGGGTCGTTAGCCGAACGGGTAGGCTAGGACACAAGCTCTCATTAAAAGTATAATGAAATACAAAGTAACTAAATATTGTATAAATTCCCAAATCTTAGTTACTTTAGGAAAAATGTGAATTTTCTGCTATTCCATGAAATTGCACTTTGCAAGTTGCCAAGTCGTTAGAAGTAGTTAATGGAGCATGTGTGGTTAACAAGCACACTAACTTGGACTAGTAAGAGTGGCAAAGGGTAGCTTGATATTTATCATAGATCAATGAAGCGTGTGTGGTTAACCGACACATTGATTAGGTGATAAATAACTTCGAGAGTACCAAGCTAATTTGCATGGTTATTCACACCTTGTTTGTGATCCTCGGTATCCTAGTCATAAACTTGAAAGACATAATCGAGATTAAACTTACTACTGAAAAGTTCAATGAATCTCAAAAGATCTAGGAATTTCAAGTCATTTATAACCTATTGTTCATTTTCGTTTTTCATGGTGGAAATTGGTAAATCGTCATTTACCTACCTTCAAATATTTTACAGTTGGATTACGGCGACCCTCTTCCGAACTGTAGAATATTTTGTTGGGTCCTAGCCTTAATATTTCATTTGGGTGTTATATTAAGGACTTAAATAAACTTACTTAAATTTCTCCCTTTCTAGATGTCTAGTTCTGACAACTATGGTCTTTTCGAATCTTTTGGAAAAAGCGTTCCTTATGAAGATGATGTTCCATTATTGGATTGTGGAAATGCAAATCATACTTCACTTACTCCACCTCCTCCACTAATGTGACAACCCGAAAAATTTTATCTTGTAAATTCAATTAAAACAACCAAAAGTCAGACTTGATTCTATTGCCTTCTAGCTTTGTTAAGGGTCACTCTAATGAGTTCTAAGCCTAGTAAACTTAAGAATTGAGTGTTATAAAGTGTTAGCTCGAGATCAGAAGGCTGCAACCGAACTAGAAAACCCAACACATGAGGTTCACATCCGTGAACACTCTTCTGGCCGTGAACCCTTTAGTGTGTGTATATATATATATATATATATATATATATATATATATATATATATATATATATATGAGATGGCTTCATTTTTTCTTCATTTCTCCAAGCTCTAGCCGTGAACTACCCTTTCGCTCTCAAGTATCATCCACCAAGAACTCTTATATCGTCCCCAAAAAGGTTAGTAACACATCTATACTTGTTCATGCTTAGCAACCCCTTTGTTCTAGCCTTTATTCATCACTCCTAGACACGATCTTCAAGATCTTGAAGGGTTTACGGTCGTAAACCTTTCATAAGGGTCGTAAACCCTTCAAAGGATCTTGGGCCGTGAACCTCTTTGGTCGTGAACCCTTCATGGTGTAGCTGTGAACTCCCCTAAATCAATCACGTGTGATTGTAACACTTCATTTGAAGTGTCTGCTAGTACCAAATATTATTTCCTTGCATATTAGTTGTTTTAAACACTAATTGCATGCCTATATATGCCATTACATGTCATTTAGGACTTGTTTGTGTCTCGGGAATTCATTTGTGGAACTTCTCATCCTTATGCAAATCTTCAATTGAATCACCCACATAAGGTGAGTTCATACCCCATATAATCAATCTTTTAAATATTTTCAAGTGCTTTTGAGGGGGGATACAAGTTGAACACAATGATAATTGTGTTAATATTACATGTGATAATCATCACATTAAAGGGATTTATTATGCTCTTGTAAGTGATCAAATCAATTCAACAACTTTTTATAAAAATGTTAGTTTATGGTTTTAAAAAAATCTATTTTCAAAGTATATGCAAAACTCAGTAGATAATCGAGTGTTTTCTACAAATCAGGGACATTTCAAACCAAACATATTAGTAAACTATAAAGGGTATAGTTTAGGGGTTTAGAACATACTATAACAAGAACAAAAAGTAACATATAAAATTACGTATACATTTACAAAAAGAAACATATACATATTCAAAAGGAACGTATACATTTTAACTAGAACAAGATAACAATAATGTGAGATACTACTTCATGGCACAACAACACGCTTGTTGTGTCATGTTTTTGTAACCAAAGTTTCGTGGAGGGAGAACGGGCATTGTGTGTATAGATCTATACGGGATAGACACTCCCACACCCCAACTGTTAACTAGAGTCCCAGCGGGCAAGGCTAAAGGATGACAAAATGTCACATCGTTTCGACGCCGGACGATCGTCGTGTTTACACCAGTCAATCAGCATGGTTAATACCTTATCACATTTTACTATACTTTAACTAATTGGTTTTAAGGTAGTTAGTGCTTTAGTAGTTATTTTATATAATATTAATGCACACTTTCATTTTCCCATTACATTCTTATAGTGATATTCTCACATGAAAGGTAATGCAAACTATTTTCTAGTAATGATAGTCTTAAACTCGGGAAAACTTACAATAATACAAAAGGCAAACAAAACAGTCAAGTCTTAGTACATACAGTTAGTAGGGGGCCCGTAATGCTAACTTTATGATTAATCGGTAGATACATCAGTGATATATACTAATCGGGTCTGGTAGACAGTAGAATGTGTGCTTTCCACCTTACTTTTTATTCCATGTTTGCTTGTGGACTTAGAGCAGATTCACCTAGTCTACTATGTATTCGACCTTAGCTATATATATATATATATATATATATATATATATATATATATATATATATATATTATGTATACATCAAGAAATCATAAGGAGTACCAGGTATGGGTTAGGTCATAGTATACAAATTCAAATACACCATTTTCTAGTACAAAATCATACTTTTCAGATAGAACATTAAGTAGGCTAAACTAGAAGCTTACCAATAAAAGGTTTAATTCATTTTATTGAACCAGTATAACTTAAAGGACCTTTGTGGTTAATTCTATAATACCTTAGTTATACATCAGGGTTATATATAATTAATATCTAATAGACAGTTGAATGTGTGCTTTCCGCCTTACTTTCTGTTCCTTGTTTGGTTATGGGCATAGGGCAGATTCACCCATTCACTACAAGAAAAAGACCCTTTTACAACACGCAAACCACAACACTCGTTGATTTATGTTACGCAAAAGAGAGTGACATTAAAAAAGTGTCGTCTCTTCAAAAAATTTAAGGATTTAGGTCACGCATTATTGCGTGCCCTTAAATTAGTGTCTAAACGAAAAAGAAAAAAACACGGAGGGCACATGTGTGTCATCTAAGGATGTCGTTTTATAAATTTTAATGGAACGTGCATTCCATCCTTTTGATAGCAAGGGGGAAATGAAATACTAAAAATCAAAACCCCCACGTTTCATCCATCTTTTAGGGTTTCTATGTAAACCCTAGACCTCATTTGCAGGTGTTCTCTGATGAAGTTGTTACTGTTCGGGAAGGAATAACAAATTCATCCTCTCTACTAGTCGACAACCTTCACTCTCTGCTTCTCGTTTTCTCTGTAAACCCTAGACCTCATTATGCGGCTGTAACTCTTCCTCCCTTTCGTGTTTTTGGAGCTTGGCAGCCATATAGTGGTCAACGATGTTGACTATCCTCTTTTATCCACCATTTTCTCCCTCTCAAACGTTAAAGACACGCCATCCCAAAATTGGAAGAACCAGGGCTTTTGTGCTCTGGATCTCACAGGAAACAAGTTTTCCTTGTCCCCACCCTCACCTATCCAAATTCCTTCTTCTTCAAATGATTATATCTTCTTACCTCTCAACCGTACCAGAATCAATATCTCTGTCTCACTTGTGTCTATTCTCTCAATATCTCTCATGCTTTCCTATTTACAGCCAGAGTTTGAGTGCGAAAAGAAAAAAGAAGAAAGAAAAGATGTGCCTATTCTTCCTCTGGTTCTATCACAACCCTTCTTCTCCCTTCTTATTATTTCTTTTTTTTATTTGCTGGTGAAGGTGTTAGGTGGCATTCGAAGGTTGTTAAGAGGTTGTGAGGAGATGATGGCTGGTGATTGTTCGGTAATGGAGAAATAATGTGACAACCCGAAATTTCCATTTGTACGAACCTCATCTATTCAATAGAAGCTAGTTCAGTTTCAGTGATTTTCAAGCTTTTCTGAACAAGTTTGTGTACATTAGGGTTTATGTTTTAGATGATATCAGGAGAGTGGATACTCCTGGTTTTGTGAAACTTGGGCATTTCAAGTTTCATAATGTTACAGTCCAACATCAGGAATAAAAATATTTTCTGCCAAAATATTCCAGGACTATAAATAGTTTTCTGAATTAAATTAATTCATTATTCACAATTCCAAATAGAGAAAAGCCATATTCTCTCTGACGGATCTTCGGGTTTTCATCCCATATTGTGAGTCTACTTTACTAAAAGTGTTTCAATACTTGTTAGATGTTTATTAACATCAATTGCATGCTTAGATTACAAGATCCGGGAGTTTACCGCCCAAGAACGTTCTTGGGGAGTAAACTCCAAAATGGAACATAAAGGCTTCCTAGTCCCGATTCCTTGTTAGACAACTTGTTTAGGAGTTAGGGTATGACCTTTATGGATCAAAAAGCAACCAAGAAACACAAGTTCTTGGAGTTTACGGCCAAGGAACTCCCTTGGGCCGTAAACCCCTTTTCAAGGGCAATTAGTGCCCTAAACTCCCCCAAATGCTTAAGGACTTTAATCCTCAATTGCTTGTGCTTATTTAGAACATAAAAAACCCTTCAAAACCATAAATTAGTAGGAGTTTACGGCCAAGAACTCCTCTTGGGCCGTAAACCCCTTTTTGTAGGGCAAAAATCATTCCAAGCACACCTAAGGCCTTAATACAATTTACCTTGGATACTTGGGACTAGAATGGAGAGTAGAACACATAGAAATCACTCCTTGAAAGGAGTTTACGGCCAAGGAACATGTCTTGGGCCGTAAACTCCAAGTGAAGGCACCAAAGTGTGCCTCTTGTCCCCATTAGCCTTAGATAAATTCATGGAAGCCATCCTTGATGTTTAAGTGCCTCAAAACAATTAAAATCCAAGAGTTTACGGCCGTAAACTCTAGGGTGAATGACTTTAGGCTGTAAACTCCCATATGGAGTGTTCTAGAGCCTTAAACTACTTCATGTGTTATTCCAATAAAGCTAGGAGTGTTCTAGGATCAAGATAGCACCACAAAACACCCAAAACCACCCTTTGAGGAGTTCACGGCCATAAACCTATGAGTTTACGGCCGTAAAATCCAAGGTGTGGGGTTTGTTGGGTGGTGAACTCCTATACAAGGGCATTTGATGTTTCAAACCCTTTTGCCTTGTCCCGTAGCAACTTAGATGCAACCATTTGAACCTTAAACACTCATAAAAGTGTTTAAATGTTTTCTAAGTGTCTTAACTTATTTATTTAAGTTATTATATGTCTAATTAGTTATATATATGCTTATTATATGATAACTAGGCTCGTGCGTGTAAACCAGTCTCCGTTTGCCACCTAGCACGGTAGCCGACACTGCAATTCAAACGACTCACCACAAGTGAGTTCATACCCCTTGAATCAACCTTTGAAATGATTTTAAGTGTTTTAAATACTTTATGGGGGGGAATACAAGTCAAATACTTATAGTTATTGCTTCAATCACATGTGATTGCATTTAATCACATGTGATTAATAACTGGGAAAACAACGATTTTCACCACTGTTCACACTGTTTTTCAAACTGCTTTACTATTGAAATGTTTTACAAACTGTTTTACTATCCAAACTTATTTATAGACTGTGATTCAACAAATGCTTCTTATACTTAAACTGTTTTATCAACTTATGCCTTCAAAATGTTTTATAGATCGACATCAAGTCGATCTCCTCTTGAAATCATATTTATGCTTCAAATGTTTTATGAAAACTTATTTATGCTTTTATATATCCAATTGCATGCCCATATATGTATAGATATATATAAATAATGTTTAAAGGGATTAGGAAGGCCATCCGCCCTATTTCCTTTTCCTCGATTTGGATGTGGTCTGGTGGGATTTTGGGTGACCATCCGAAGGTCGTTTCCATATTACTTATATATCATATATACATGTATAGACATAAAAGTACTTCCATATTCATACTTATCAGTACATCATTAGCTGGTTACCATCGGGGTAACGCAGGATCATACATATACAGATATACTAGAAACAATACATATATACAGATATACTAGAAACAATACATATACAGATATACTAGAAACAATACATATACAGATATACTAGAAACAATACATATACAGATATACGAGAAACAATACATATACAGATATACGAGAAACAATACATATACAGATATACGAGAAACAATACATATACAGATATATGAGAAACAATACATATACAGATATACGAGAAACAATACATATACATAAATACTGAACAATTGTGATCCACTGTATCGGGCATGCCTTAAATGTCATGGCCCGAGTTGTAGCTAGAATTCTCTTGGAGGGAGAGCGTGAGTTTGCGTATAGATCTATACTGGATTGACTATCCTACACCTTGTTGCTAGCTACAGCCGGACCTGCAGGTCTGCGGGTGCCAAACGTCATTTCTTTATTACGACCATTCATTATGTCGTTGATTACTAGTCGATAGCATGGTGCAATTTATCACAATATACCTTAATATAAATACGGTTTAAGGTAGTAGTATTTAGTACAGCAGTAGTCTTATTATACAAAGCTACAGTACTACAATGATTTACCCATTACATATTTTAGTGATAACCTCACTTAAGCATTAATGTAAAAACTATATTTTTAACAAATGATAGTTATACTTGGGTAATCACACACTTTACAACAGACAAGTTTACAAAACAGTCTAGCCTTGGTAGAAGGTTACTTTTATAGAAAATATAGGATTTTCTGAGAGATTCAAACTTTTACAAACACTTTCAAACATTTACTTACATTTTTACAACTTATACTTTGAGACAGGTTCAAACGTTTTTTACAAGAAACATTGACACTAAAATACTTATGAACTCACCAGCTTAATGCTGATAAACTCTTTCAAAATAACTTGTATTCTCAGGTCATCAGTAGACAGGTACCGAGGCCAGCTTTTGAGAAGATGGAGTGCATTCAAGACTCATCTCATTTTATTTTGCGTTTCATTATTTTTGGTGTCTATAACTGTACAGAACACACTTGTATTAAAATTATATATTTAATGCAATGGATGATGTTGTTTGCTTATTTACATTTACTGTGTTGTGATACTATACATGACGTCCTCCGCCCCAGAACGTTTCCGCCGTTCTTGGTTTTGGGGTGTGACAAATAAGGGTGTGTTTGTCTGAGTGATTAACAACTTTCAGCAACTCCAAGTGCAGAAGCCCTAAATTTTTAAGCAACTTTTAGAGGGGAAATGTGTCACACCCCGGCCGTCGGCGGAAACACCGGGCAGTGTAACGTCATTTCTTGTATCATAGTTATCAACTTCCTGAAAACATATGCAATTTAAAATATGTCAACATAGAGTTGGTGAATCCACAGGTTTTGACTCCATATAAAAATAATACATTTTCCAAGTTCAAAAGTATAGTTTTGAAAGTATCATTTTTACTCTCAAACATTTAGTATATATATCGTAGGTATAATGGCTTACTTACCAAATAAGTTTTATACCTAAACATTCTTTGAACCTAGAGTATAAGTATAAATGTTTGTAATTCCATACAAACTAAGTTGCTACGTATAAATCTATTTCAATTCTATACGAGTAAAACCGTTACGTATAAATCTTATTCAATTCTATACGAGTAAGTAGGATAGGTATAGTGGTCTACTTAATATACAAGTAATATACCTACTAGATTCTTATACTTAGAGTATAAGTATTTGGGAAACTTATACTTAACAATCATACTTGTATATCGACAAAGTATAATGCTTCTACAGTTGTTCTACCATGAGTCTGTAGCTGCAACTGTATGACTTAGTTTTATACCTCTTATTCTTATTACAAGGATCACCCATTGCGGTAGTACAAGGATTACACCTTGAGGTAGTACAAGGATTACACCTTGCGGTAGTACAAGGATTACACCTTGAGGTAGTACAAGGATCACACCATGCGGTAGTACAAGGATTACGCCTTGCGATAGTTTCTGCACGTTTCATCGATGCGGTAATAATAACAAATAAAAGGATAGTTCATCACTAGCTTTTGGTTGACTGTAGCTAACAGTCACAAGTGGGGTGGTCAACCCGTATACTATTTATACACGACTTCCTCGCTCACACGGGATTAACGAATACAGGTCAGAGGACTTACACTAAGATCCCCAATCTTAGATGATAAATACAGTAGATCAGGTAGACTTTGACGACTTCCTATAGCTCTAACAACAAAAGCATCTTCATGTCTAAAACCTTAAGTTACTAGACTTTGATTTTAAACATTACTCCTAACATTATAATATTTAGGCAGTATGACAACTATATCTTGAAGTAAAAACCAGGTTTTATCTTAACCTAAAACCAATAATAACAACATATAATGTTTCTAGTTTTATCTTGACATAAAAACAGTAACAACATATCCAGTTTTATCTTGACATAAAACTAATAATAACAACATATAACATATCTAGTTTTATCTTGACATAAAACTATTAATTGTAACATACTATATAACTTAACATATAAAACTTCCGAATATAACTTCGGAACTATATCGCACACAAAATATATATAGAATCCTAAGTATAACTCAAGATCTACATTAATATACTACTATAACAATAACATGTTAACAACGTTACGAAAGTTGTATATTTTCAGATACGAAATAACTATATCCCGGTTATTATAACTATCTATGTTGATACTAATATACTATCATATAGTGACTAGCATGCGTTTTCCCCCGTAATATTAGGAAGTGGGGTCGTGAAACTCACCATAGTAACGTAATTTTATGTAATCTAGGTAGAAACGGTCAGCGTACGAGGTCGTTGGGGCTCGGGATGCAAGAAGGGCTTCAGCAAATGAGAGAGGAGAAAGGAAATGGCGTAAGGAAGTGAATGGGTCGATCTTGCTATTTATAGTAAGATTTTATGACACTCACGTCGTAAGTGTCATAAGGCTCATGTCGTGAGTCTCATGATTCACTTCGTAGACTTGCCATTTGCATCCCTAGCTTCGGATGGTGGTCATGACACCTCTCGTCGTGAGTGTTATAAAGCTCACGTCGTGAATTGGATCTTATCCTCTCGCAGCTTCTAGATTCCGAATTATGACAGAATGTCGTGAGCGTTATAAAACTCATGTCGTGAAATGGATCTTATCCTCTCGCAGCTTCTAGATTCCGAATTATGACAGCATGTTGTGAGCGTCATAAAACTCACGTCGTGAATTAGCTAGTTTAGGGTTTTTAAAAGCTAAATCTTCGGAATGCCATAACTATTGCATACGAACTCCATTTTTTGACGTTCTCTATATCCACACATAGGTATTTACGATCACTACAACTCTTTTTTAGACTCCAATAGCTAATTCTAAACCTATTTTAAATTCCTTATGTTATAGAGATTTTATAGCGTTCGGCTTATCATAACTTCTTCATGCGAAGTCAGATTTAGATGTTCTCTATATATTTGAAATCAAATGGACGTATACTTTGATTTATACCATAAAATATGTATGAAAGTTCATATTTATATTAGAATTATCATGAAATACATAGTGAGTTTACTACATTACTAGTTTAACAAAATCATATTACATGATTGGTATAATCACATGTAATTGTTATTGGCGTACTTTTAACTAGTGTTACAAAAGGGAGAAAAGAAAAGAACAATGTATCAAGAATCAGGAAAAAGAAGCAGAGAAATAACCAAATCCATCTTTGATCCCTACCAGATGCATGTAAGATTTTCTATGCTTTTTGTTTGGTTTCTAGTGAGATCGTCCAACTTTCTTCTTTGTTTGTTGATTCTTCCTTTGTATCTTCATGTTCGTCACTCTTACTGTCATATTCGTCTTCAATTGTATTCCTAGGTAAATTGTCATTATCCTAATTATGAAATTAAAGCTAAAGAACAATTTTAGTTTTCCAATTGTTTCATGTTGTGTGATTTGATTTATATGTATATTGGGTTTTAATTCATTCCCTTGAAATTTAGGGTTCTAGGTTCATAAATGCAGAGCAAACAACACACACCCATTATTCATGTTCTCATATGTAATAGGTTAATGTTTCTTCTCATTTTGCATTCATTCTTCTTGTTAAAAGTAAATTCGTATCAACAATTGGACAACAATCCTATCTAAATGTCTACCTGTGTATCTAATATGCATTTAATCTGTAGCCTAATGTTACTTAGTTTATGTAGATGGAATTTTCGATCTCTATAATTTTTATATTGGGTTCTTATTGATTTTATTTGTCTCAAATTCACCTTATGTAATTACTACAATACCTTTAACTACACAATTTTTTAATACTTTGATTGTTATGCTTTTCCAATTAAATTAGTGAGTTCATATGCTCTAAATTTCTCATAGGAGCCTTAAATGACACAACCATTTGCTATATAAAAGAATTATTTAACTAGTAAAATTCAGAAAAGAGAATGCATATTCTTATCTATTTTACTGATTTGAGGTTCACTTCCCTTTTGTTGGTGGCTATATGATTTTTAATTCTTTTTTTTTTCATAGGATGAAGTTTGATTGCAGAATTTGCACAAAAGGAGCATGTTGTTTTAGATATTTCTGGAGTAAGGTGAAATAATAACTTAATAATAATAGTCGATGCTTAAGGTTTAGGGTTTGAGGTACAATTATCTAAGTTCACTGTTGTATTAAATATTAAGTACCTTTTGGTTTCTAATTTTCCTTTTTGGTTAGATATAAAGAGTATCGACTTCAAGATTACAATACATGGTTTCTAAAAGAATTAAGAAATGATTGTGAATCTAGATTGTAGCATAAAATCTTGAAAATTAACTTTCTTTTTTTGTTTCTTGATTTTGGGGTTTAGTTGAATAACACACATAACTAGAAGCACTCGCAAACTTGTCTTGTGAAAGTTGATGATTGTAGTAACTTATCAAAAAGATTCAAGGATTGTATTTGATTGGTTTAACTTTGTTGATTTGTTTCAAGAATGTGATGATAACTGTTTTTTTTTTTTTTTTAATTTTGAAGACTCTTAAACAATATGAATTGGCAAAATTAACTCTCATTGAAGCTGGTTGATGCAGACCACCATCTGTGTATGTTGGCCAAAGTTCCAAATACAACACCAAATTATTAATAAAAAAATAGTCAGAAGGATCATCCAACTCTTCATTTCATGTTAGTTGCACCAAATCCGGCGAAAATGACGAACATACCCTGAACTTTAGATTAACTTTACTTGATGTTTTTTACAATTTGAAATCAAACTACAGGCATAAGGGTCAATTTACCATTTTTCAGCACCATTGTCAGAAATCTGTCAAAATGACATACCCTCGATATTCATATTAATTTCACTTGATCTAATTACAATTTGAAAATCAAATTGAAGGGTGTAATGGTGATTTTACAATGCAACTGCCATTTTGGTCAGATTTAGTGAGAATAGATATAATTTCTGAAGTTTGATGAAACCCCCTTGACAGTTCACGAGTCTGGAAAAAACTTTTAAATCTACATTCTTAATGATTAGGATACAAAGGGTATCCATGTCTTCTACACATGACTGTTTGAATGAAAATTCGTTCATGTTGAGTGTTTACTAGTCAAAATGTTGTATTTATGTATAGGTGTGGCTACCCTGCTGTGAAAGCCTCTTACGATGACTTGACCTTCGATCCAATCAGCTCCAATAGAGACTGCATACTTTACAAGAATCGAAAACCCATCAAGTGATACAACTGTGATTCCTCCAAGTAAGGTTTTTTTTCATTTCCTACGTGTTGGGGTTTCGGGTTTTTAGCTGATAGCTAGATTTGTTTTACGTGAAGGCACAACGTGTGTTAGTTGTATTTTGGTGAATATAATATTGAGGGAATGCTATTGTGGTAAGTGCTAAGGATAGTTAAGGGAATTTACATATATATCCACAATCAATTTTCTTGCAAGAACTCCTAAATTGCTTCTACAAATCTAACTATTTTGACCCAAATAATCAAAAAACTAATATTAGAATGAGTTTTGACTCAGGTTGAAGAAACAAATCCTTAAACAATAATGTTTAAGGACTCTTCCATAATGTTTTTACCTACAAGAAACTATCAGATGTGTTGTTGGAAGCAGTATCCAATGCTCGAGTTTTGTCATTATATCAAGGCCTTGGAACAAAGAACTTACAATCTTTTATAGCATAATTTGTATACTTTTATGGATACAACTACTTTAAAAGATTGTATCAGATTAAATACAACACAAAGTCAATTGGAACAAAAGCAAATTTGATTCTTGCAACTTCTGTAGGTGCTTGTACTACCATCATTACTCAAGTTACAAACTAATCAATCATATATCCCCTTTTTTTGTCTTTTTCTTTATCCTCGTCATTGGAAAATATGAACATAAGGCTTTTCAAGTCAGTGTAACAAACACAGCTTAAGCAACTCCAACAGATATACAATATATGACTACAAACCTGCAGCAGTCTTCACATTAGAGAAGAGATCAACCACTAGAAAGGCTAGAGAAATTTGTAAGTTTATGTATATGAAATAGAACACAAACTGGATGATGTAGTCATTCAATGTAAAGAACTTTAACCCTGCAATGAATTAAAGGGCATTAGCTAAGTAAATTAAAATAATCAAAATAAAAAAAGTAATTCAATGTTAATTGAGGAAAATATAACTACATTAAACCAAGAACCAATAGTAAGTCAAAGTTCTTTGGCAAATGTACATGAAAACATCATTATACTTTCTCAATTACATAGAAAATATTTATTAGCTGAAAGTTGTAACTATTTCATCATAATTGTCTAACTTTTAATCAATTTTTCTTCATATAGAGAATGAATAATAATATTCATTTGTCAATTGTTCCTTCTCTCTTAAATTGATCATTCAGTTGTCAATTCGATAAAAGAGAATGTATAATAATGTGTAATTGATATTATTATGAAAGTTTACATATGTGATTCATGTATCAGTTTGTTTAAAAGACGAGAACACCCTCACCCTCTTCCTTCAAAATAAATTGGTCTATTAGCATTGTATTGATCTGATTGACAATAATTTGGTGTTAATAGGATGAGAGGGAGGAAGTAACTCAGGCATGGTATATGGATGATAGAAATGAAGACAAAAGGCTTCCCTATCATAGGGACCCAATGGAATTTGTGTCTCTAGACAAACTTGCAAGTAAAAAGGAAAAAAAATTATATAATTTTTTTGTATATATATTCTTCTAGTGTAGAATCATAAATAAATTAGTTTGTGAATGACACAGAAATTGGGATACATAGTTGGCATTTGGATGCTGATAACTATGAAACTGATGAAGCATTGAAGAAAATTCATGAATTATGTGGATACTCATATGGGGTTTGTGTTAAATTAATCCATCTTTCTTAAATCTTACACAATAAATGTTAATTTCCATTCATTAGAGATGAAGTTTGTGATTCTTGTGTTTGCAGGAGCTCATCTCCATGATCTTATTCATCGTTGCTATTGGCTTCATGTTAATAAAAAACCCCACCCATAATTTCAATCATATCAAAATCATTAATTATTAAGTTAACTTTATTTTTTTAATTTTAATAAAACCAACATTGATTATATGTATAATTATGGTTTTAAAATTCAATTATATAAATTATTAAAAAATCAAATTATTTAAATTATTTATTTCATCTTTAATTTTGTTCGGTGCTTAGATTGCAAAGGGAAGAGCTAGAACTGAAGTTTCATGCTTTTAAGCAACAAATCAACCAAGTTGAAACTATTGGTTCAGACATGAAAAGGTTTGATAACCATAACTCCTCAAAGTAATATACTGTGTTTTTGTTTACATATGACTCTTTTTTCTCTAAAGTTTTGAATGAAAAAGAGAAAAGTCTTCAAGAGTCCCTTCAGCGGATTGAACTTCTTGAAAAAGAGATTGCAAACAAGGATTGAACTTCAAGATGTGTTACGTGATTTACTGGGCATAAAGATGCATATGACAACTTATTGGGTAAAACACTATTATAAATTTTGTTTTTTCCTATTGATTCCAATGTGTTTTCTAAAGTTTGTAGGTTGATTTTTTTAATCTTTAATAATCAATCTCTTGGTTTAATGTGTTTGTTTTAATGGCAGTCGTTGATTGAAGGCAACCAAATTGAGGAAATATATGATATGGAGGATTTTTTTTGACATGATATCTGAAACAAGAAAGTGCCCCTTAATAGAAATGTAGTATTAGGTTATATAGTTAGGGAAAACCTCTTAATAACAATGTACAATCAGATGCCTTAATACCAATGTATTACAATTTTTAGACATAATGTTATTGGATGAAATTGATTGTTTTGGTATATATTTGTTTCGATATTTTTGTATTATGCGTAAATGAGTATCATAAAGAGGCATCGTAAACTCATATCGTTAATGGCTGCTGAAGTTTATGACGCACAAATGTGTGTCATCTTCATTTTTGACAACGGATTTAATGACACGCAATGTGGATCATAAATATAAGTCGTAAGGTTACGACACGTGTCGTCTTCCTTTATGACAAGGCCTTCCTTGATACGCATTGTGTGTCGTAAATGAGCTTCATAAATGCGCGTCGTCTATAGACGACGCGCAAAAGCGTGTTGTCTCTTGTTATGACAGGGCCTTCCTTGACATGCATTTGCACGTCATCTGAGCGTTTTACGACACACATTGCAGATCGTAAAAGCTAGTTTTTCTAGTAGTGATTTAACTATCCATTCGATATTAGATTATATGTAGCTAGTATAAACTAGGTGATTATAAAAGGAACTATTGTAGTTACCATTTTACTAAAGGAAATATCTGATTTTCTTAAAGAATGTTTTCATCAAAAATAAAGATTTATTATAGTTAACTCCGTTAAGTACCAAATGAATACGCCAGGGTTATATAACAGTGATGATCTAACAAACAATGGGATGTGTGACTTCCGCCTTATTCCCTATTCCTTGTTTGGTTGTGGGCTTAGAGCAGATTCACACAATCGATTGTCTGTTTACTCTAAATTAAATATAAATTGTATCCATTTAGTACTCATAGAATAAATTGTAGAGTCATTTTACTTATCATTAATCACATCCGAAAATATAGGATTTTCTGGAGGAACAGGCCAACTTTTCTAAAAAGAACTTACAACTTACTTTTCATCACTTAAATACTTATGAACTTACCAGCTTAAATGCTAATCTACTCTTTCAAAATAACTTGTATTCTCAGGAAACTACGCGCTCTAGGATTCAGAGGATGGAGTATAGTGGCTTCATGTATTGTTTTGTTATTTACTTTTGGAGTCAATCTTTTGTGAATCGTATACTTTGTAAACACTTTAATATTAATGAAATGGTTGTTTGTTACATTTATTACTATGATGCATGTGTTGTGATACTAAACATGACGTCCTCCGCCCCCGAAAGTTTCAGTCGTTCTGGTTTGGGGGTGTGACAGATTAGTATCAGAGCATTGTTTATAGTGAACAGAGTATATCAACCTATAAAAGATATACAACTATAAATTCAATGGGGCCGAAGTGCTCTGACTAAAAGATATTTAAAAATATAACAATATTTTATAAAACTGTACATACATGCTTATACATATATACATACTAAAAAAAGTATTGCAAGAAGAACATAACAGAAGTATTTAAAGGTTGGACACTGCAGTCAAACCTGGACAATTATGTAACCATATCTGGGATCAATATAGTCTGATCAACTATATTTATTTAAGATATGACCTACATGTGTTTGGGAGTGATGTGGAGTTGCAACAGTCTTAAAACTTACCTAACTCTATTCAAGGGAATTCTAGATCATACCAAGTTCATTACATTAAAATACTATAGGAGTATTTTAGGCACTATATAAATAACTTATGTGATAATTTAAAAGACCCTTCTGGTATGTCTATAATTCAGGCGTGTATACTCCCAAGATTTTATATAATTGAGATTTTATAGACTCAGAATTTGTGATCTATGCTCTACTTCATGTTCCTTGTTTGGTTGTGGTTTTAGAGTAGGATCACTTATTTGAAGGCCTATTTAATCTTAAAATTATATACAACTTGTATACATTGCGCAATTATAGGAGGACCCAGTAAGGATCACCCCATAATGTTTCACTTAATCCCATAGATTCTTTAGACATTTCCATTCTCACGCGACTACCTGGATAGATATAACCACCCCATCATAGCAATCAGCAGAGGTGTCAAGGAGGAACAAAAAGAAATTCAAGAAGAGTTTTCCAAGGAGGGATCAGTTGAAGAAACTAAAAAGTTCTATGTGTCGCACTAATAAATAATAACCTTATTTGATTTAGTGATCTAGTGAATACACTACCTCACACTATGTGAGAGATTTATTCCTTTTGATGCAGCCAGTTACGGATATTCAATTCATAAAACTCATTCGAGGATAGCCACTTCCGATTCATAAATTTGATTTTATATAGAATCTCTTTATGAATTGATTCCAGAACCCTATGAAAGTCAGAACCAGATACATTCAGAACTAGGATAACTTAGTCTTTTAGCTTTTGACTTATAACCTCTTCTATAGACTTATATCCATCTCATCTTCGTATCCTTTTTAGAAAAAGATGCCTCGTGGTACACCTGTAAGACGCGTAGTCAATAGCACAACAAAGAATCCACCACCACAACCCATTTTTGCTGATTTCCAAACAACAGCAACTGCCGCAACACTGGCTGCCATGGCTTAGATTCGTGCAAATGGTACCACTGGATCTAGTAGCGGTACCCACATATCTATCCCCGGAGTTACCCACGGACACCCACGGGGGTGTTCGTATAAGGACTTCATGAACTGCAAACCCAAATCCTTTAATGGAAAGAGGGTGTCATTGCCCTGATGTGATGGTTTGAGAACACAGATCCGGTCTTCAAAATTTGTTTATGCCCAGAAGGGAGCAAAGTGAAGTTTGCAGCCTGCACCTTCTCCGATAGAGCCCTAACATGGTGGAATAGCCATGTTAAGTCACTGACCCTATCAGTGGCTAACTCGATAGTCTAGGAGAACCTGAATGAAATGATGTTGGAAGAATATTGCGCAAGGGGCAAAGTTGAAAAGTTGGAACAAGAGCTTTGGGAACATACCATGGTCGGTTTAGACATAGTGGCCTACACTGATAGGTTTAACGACCTGGTAGCACTGTGTCCCGAGATTGTTACCCCGGAGAGTATGAAGATAGAAAGGTACATTTGGGGGTTATCTTCCCCAGTTTCAGGAGATGTATTGTCTTCCAACCCAACTACCTTTGATAGTGCCAAACGCCTTGCCCAGCGACTCATTGAACATCGAGTCTGCCATGGCATGGTGGTCCCCGTTCTCGAGCCATCAAAGGGAAGAGACTATAAACGAAAGTTGGAGAAAAAGAGGAAGGAGCAAACAACATAGGAACCCCCTGCAGGAGCAACAAATGGTTACTGTATATGCCACCACAACACTTGCTACTCCAGCACCTGCCAATCAATATATTGGAACTCTTCTAAAGTGTGAAAAGTGTAACTACCACCACACCGGAGTATGTCAGGAAATGCAATGCATGAATTGCCGCAAGAAGGGGCACACAACCCGTTTCTGCAGGGCGTCGGCACAACCGATCTCCCAAGTCCCCAGAGTAGAATTAAACCAGGCCTGCTATGGTTGTGGTGAGATTGGACATTACAAGAGGGACTGCCCGATAATGAAGAACTCAGGTGCGGATGGACGGATTTCGATGATCAACGCAAGAGAAGCTACCCCGGAGTCACCATTGACGAGTGGTACGTCTTCGAAATAAGAATTGCTTTAAAATTTAACTTATATTTATATAAGATTAAAACTTATGGAAACATTTAAAAGTAATTATAATAACCCACTCGTCTGAACAAGTCACAACATTCATAAGAGAGCTAAAGATCCGTACATGTGAGCTATGATGGCTTAGTATGTACATTAGGGTTGTGCATAGCCAGGATTTTGCAGACTTAGAGTGAGGGATTCCACCTTAAATCCTAATTCCTTGTCTGGTTGTGGATTTGGGGCAGAGTCACTCAGTCGACCATCTTATTCATCTTAATTATACATAACTTGTATATGCCAAGCGATCATAGAGGTACCGAGGAGGATCATAATATATAGTATCGACACTAGTTATCAAAGCACTGTCACTGTTAGTACTCACTCATCGTGCTACGGTTTGTGGTAGTGGTATTATCAAGGAGAAAACTGCAAGCACTAGAAAGTCTACACAAAATACATTGTTGAGCACACTCAGGATACACCATCATATAACGAATGTTTCTTTCAAATCGGCCTAACTTTTGTTTCTGTAAAGATTCCATTGTCATCATTCGTCATGGATTGGCGTGATCCTCACCATTATCTCTTGCCTTGACTGTCAAATTCAAGATACCCTCGTCGTTCGTAACGAAAACCCGACCTAGACCTCAGTATTATCTCTTGTCTTCTAAACCCCGAAGTACTCATGCGAGGAGTACCTTGCCCTCCGAAACCTTGCCACCGTATACTCAGCAAACCTTCCCGAACCACCACTCGTCCAACAGATCAAGTTCAAGCACAGAGGATCAGGACAAATACAGCCCACCTATCACTATTAAGTGTATGTGCAAGGGTGGTATATAATTATGATTATATGGATTTAGTATGTGTGTTTCCACCTATCTCCTATTCCTTGTCTGGTTGTGGACCTGGGGCAGAGACGCACATCCGACCAATCTTACTAATCTTAATTATATACGAGTTGTATGCACGAAGTGATGATAGATGGACCATGTATGAATCTTATCGTGAGCATCAGGGAAAAGTTGCCCATGTCTACGAGTGGGTATTCTGCCATTCAGAGGAGCACGACCCTAGGAGTACTTCTAGGAAAGCTAATTTAGGGACGAAATTCCATCTAACGGAGGGATGATGTGACAACCTGAAATTTTTTATCATGTAAAGTCAATTCAATCAACCAAAAGTCAGACTTGATTCTATTGCCTTCTAGCCATGTTAAGGGTCATTCTAATGAGTTCTAAGCCAAGTACACTTAAGAATTGAGTATTATGAAGTGTTAGCTCGAGATCAGAAGGCTACGTACAATCGAACCATAAAACCCAACACATGAGGTTCACAACCGCAAACCCTGTTCACGGCCGTGAACACTCTTCTAGTCGTGAACCCTTTAGTATATATATGACATGGCTTCATTTTTTCTTCATTTTTCCAAGCTTCATCCATGAAATACCCTTTCTCTCTCAAGTATCATCCACCAAGAACTATTATATTATCCCCAAAAAGACTAGTAACACATCTATACTTGTTCATTCTTAGCAACCCCTTTGTTCTAGCCTTGATTCATCACTTTTAGACACCATCTTCATGATCTTCAAGATCTTAAAGGGTTTACGGCCGTAAACCCTTCATAAGGGTCGTAAGCCATTCAAAGGATCTTGGGCCGTGAACCTCGTTGGTCGTGAACACTTCATGGTGTGGCCGTGAACTCCACTAAATCAATCACATGTGATTGTAACAATTCATTTCAAGTGTCTCCTAGTCCCAAAGGTTGTTTCCTTGCATATTATTTGTTTTAAACACTAATTACATGCCTATATATGCCATTACATGTCATTTAGGACTCGTTTGTGTCTCAGGAATTCATTCGTGGAACTTCTCATCCTTATGCGAATCTTCAATTGAATCACCCACATAAGGTGAGTTCCTACCCCTATAATCGATCTTTTAAATCTTTTCAAATGCTTTTGAGGGGGGAGGGAATACAAGTTGAACACAATGATAATTGTGTTAATATTATGTGTGATAATCATCACATTAAAGGGATTTCTTATGCTTTTGTAAGTGATCAAATCAATTCAACAACTCTTTTGTAAAAATGTTAGTTTATTGTTTATAACAACTCTGTTTTCAAAGTACATGCACAACTCAGTAGATAGAGTCTTTTCTAAAAATCAAGGATAGTTCAAAGCAAACACATTAGTAAACTATAAAGGTTATAGTTTAGGGCCTTAGAACATACTATAACAAGAACAAAAAGGAACATATACATTTACAAAATGGAACATATATATTTACATTTACATTAAAAAAAGGAACGTATACATTTTAGCTAGAACAAGATAACAATAATGTGAGATACTACTTCATGGCACGGCAATACACTTGTTGTGTCATGTTTTTGTAACCACAGTCTCCTAGAAGGAGAGTGGGCATTGTGTGTATAGATCTATACGAGACAGACACTCCCGCACCCCGACAGTTACCTACACTCCCAGTCGGCAAGGCCAAAGGGTGACAAAATGTCACATCGTTTCGACACCATATGAACGTCATGTTTACAGCAGTCAATCAGCATGGTTACAACCTTATCACTTTTTACCTTACTTTAACTAATTGGTTTTAAGGTAGTTAGTGCTTCAGTAGTTTTTTTATACAATATTACTACACACTTTCATTTTCCCATTACATTCTTATAGTGATATTCTCACATAAAAGGTAATGCAAGCTATTTTCTAGTAAAGATAGTCTTAAACTCAGGAAAACTTACAATAATACAAAAGGCAAACAAAACAGTCGAGTCTTAGTACATACAGTTAGTAGGGGGCCCTTAATGCTAACTTTATGATTACTCGGTAGATACATCAAGGATATATATTAATCGGGTCTCATTGATAGTAGAATGTGTGCTTTCCGCCTAACTTTCTGTTCCTTGTTTGGTTGTGGACTTAGAGCAGATTCACCTAGTCTACTATTTATTTGACCATAGCTACGTATATATATTCCGTATACAACAAGAAATCATAAGGAGTACCATGTATGGGTCAGGTCATAGTATACAAATTCAAATACACCATTTTCTAGTACTAATAACATTTAGTAGGCTAAACTAGAAGCTTACCAGTAAAAGGTTTAATTCATTTTATTAAACCAGTATAACTTAAAGAACCTTTTTGGTTAAGTCAATAATACCTTAGTTTATACGTCAGGGTTATATATTATTGATATCTGATAGACAATTGAATGTGTGCTTTCCGCCTTACTTTTTGTTCCTTGTTTGGTTGTAGGTTTAGGGCAGATTCACCCATTTTAACTATCCGTTTGATATTAGATTATATACAGCTAGTAAAAACTAAGGGATTATAGAAGTAACTATTATGGATACCATTTTACTAAAGGAAATATATGATTTTCTTAAAGAATTTTTTCATCCAAAATAAAGAATTATTACAGTTAACTCCGTGAGTACCAAATGAATACGCTAGGGTTATATAACAGTGATGGTCTAACAAACAATGGGTACGTGACTTCAGCCTCATTCCCTGTTCATTGTTTGGTTGTGGGCTTAGGGCAGATTCATACAATTGATTGTCTGTTTAGTCTAAAATGTATATAACTTTTATCCATTTATTACTCTTAAAAGGAATTGTAGAGTCATTTTACTTATCATTGATCACATCAGAAAATATAGGATTTTCTTGAGGAAAAGGTCAACTTTTCTAAAAAGAACTTACAACATCTTTTCATCATTTAAATACTTATGAACTTACCAGCTTAAACGTTGATCTACTCTTTCAAAATAACTTGTATTCTTAGGAAACAAGTAGAGAGGTACATGCTCTGGGATTCAGAAGATGGAGTATAGTAGCTTCATACCTTGTTTTGTTATTTACTTTCGGAGTCAATCTTTTGGGAATCGCATACTTTGTAAACACTTTAATATTAATACAATGGTTGTTTGTTACTTTGATTACTATGATGCATGTGTTGTGATACTAAACATGACGTCCTCCACCCCCAAACACTTCCATCGTTCCGGTTTGGGGGTGTGACAAATAGTTCTCCCTAACCCACATGTTTGTCGACTTGAAAAGTTGAAGGTTACTCAAGCCCTATTGGCAAGTAAACACGAAGTTGGAAGGTCTGTGTGTGCAAATGAGTCGTTGTGTCGAGGAAGTTGGATGTTGACTTGGTTCTTCAATCACTTCCTAAGTTATATAGTGATTTTATTAAAGATTACTATATGATAGACCGCGACGTGACCCTTATCGATCTTACCTATTTTCTAATTGTAGTTCAATCAGAAATGATTTGTTGTACTGGTAAAGAAAATTTGATTGGAAGATCTACTTCCCAAACTTCCATGGACATTGACAGTGGAAACACTGGAAGTCTAGAAAAGATTTCTCTTTCCAATGAAAAGGGAAAGACTAAGTCTAAGGTTATCCTGTGTGCCATTCCAAAAGAGTCTGTTTGTTTCTACTGCCAAGAGAAGGGGCATTGGATGTGGAGCTGCCTTATCTACCTGAAGGATCATAAGGATGGTAAAGTCAGAGTGTAGGACTCTATTTCAGGTAAGTCCACTATCTAACCCTATTAATTTCCTATTTAGAGATTCTTAATACATGATGTAATGTAATTATATTTTGATGTTTTGTAGGATTGGAGAAAAGAAAAGGAAGCTTAAAGGAAGAGTAAGCTGAATCTGATCGCGAAGAGAGAGATTTCAATCGCATGATTCAATGATCGGATTTTTGAGCTGCTACTTAGGAGTTATGATAGATTGCTTAGAAATATTTAGAAACATAGTTTTCATTTGTAATTGCATAGTAAGCATAATATTTTCTGCAATTTTATAAATAAAGAATTTTTTTGAAATTTATCTTATTTTATATTTCCTTGCAATGACATTTGTGAAAATTGATGTTTGTATGTCTCTATTGTTAGCAATGTTGAAAATGGATTTGATTCTTTCATTTATGGTAGCGTCAAATTTTTCCAAATAAGGAAAGATTCTCATCACCCAAGTTTCAATTGGATAGAAACTTGGAACCATGCAACTTGTATTGTGTGATGTATGAGAACCTTCATCTTTGGGAAATTAAGACTAATTCCTTGTTCACATGTAAATTTGAGTCAAGTGAAGGACTAAGGGATCAAGTACACATTCTTGTACACTAGTCAAGTCCACCACAAAGAACGATAAGACTATTCGCTATGATTTATTAAATGTTTAGTGAATATAACTATGCTTACAAGATAAAGTGTAATTCTGCATCATTGAAAATTTTTCAATGTATAGCAGAACGAACAAGAAGAATCAATTAGGAAGATAGATAAAAGTTTCTCCAATCTGAAGGGAAAGGAGAGTACTTTGATATCGTGTTTTATCATCATCCTAATGATTATGAAAACCATATCACAATTGATCCTCTAAAGACACCTTAGCGCATAAGTATGGCTAAGAAGAGGAATCAGGGAATTGTTGAAATGGTTAAATCAAAAGGTGAATCATAGTTTGTTCCAAAATCGAGTCTTAGAGTCCTTCTCCAATATTGTGACTTGAGTGACACATTACAAATTGGTAGTTGTGATGTTTTGTCTAAAACAAAGACCAACTAAGACCAATTATATGAAGTGTTTATCTTGATAAGAAACTACACTAACTCTTGAATACTTGTTTATCTTATATGTCAAGAGCTTACTAGGAGTCTTAAAGATCTTGAAAAGCTTCAAGAACTAATCAAGAACCAAAGTGATAACTCTCGAATATTTGGTGCTTTCGACTCCTTAGTATAGTGAGGATAACTCACCACTCATCTATCGAACCGAAGTGATATGCTCAAACTCTCGAACCACAGCCACGGACTCCACCACCTATATTTACCATAAGACCATTTCCATAAATTTCCAATTTACCAAAATACCCCCAGAAGTCAACTAGTCAATCCTTAATCAAAGTCCAGGTCAACGGTCAAGGTCAAGGTCAAAAGTCCATGTTGACCCAACTTGTCGAGTCTTTCCAGAACTCGAGAAGTCGTGAATCCCCCAATTGACTCGTCGAGTTTCCATGCAACTTGCTGACTCCATGCATGTCTAAACGTTGGGAAAACCATGGCTGACTCGCTGAGTCGTCCTACTGACTCGCCGAGTCCATGCAGAAATCCTTGCATGACAATCTTCATTGAACTCACCGAGTTGGCCGTGCAACTTATTGAGTCCCTTCATTCCTTTCTCCATTCAGATGCATTTAAGCCACCCCAAAGCTCCATATTATAGATCAAGCTTCCCAGGGCATGTTTATCACCTAAAGTTGCAAAATTTACGTGCATGCAAGGCTCTAAAGGCTTAGAATATCAAATCCAAGCTTATAATGGGGTTTAACTCAAAAGGGAAGGCTCATACTTGCTAAAGCTGGAGACTTTACTGATATAGAGACCAAGATAAGTTTAGATCCAAAGTGGCAACTTCTAATCCTAGCTCATACCCGGAAAATGGTTAATATATATGCTAGAAAAGCCCTAATCTTAAACACGAAGAGATCTAGAAGGAGGGAAAGTCAAGGTAACGACTTGTTACCTTCAAAATTATGCCAATAATGAGAAGAATCATATCCACCAGCCCCTCTATGCACCAATCCTCTTAGATCTCAAATCTTCTTCTTCCAAATCACCTACCAAGCCTGAAAATCACACAAAATGGAGTGCACATGCGATTTAGGGTTTCCGAGCTCAAGGGGGCGGTGAGGCCAGGCCAAGGGAGACTAATGACCCTTTAAATAGGGTGTATAACCTTGGAAATTAGGGTTTCATCCTCCAGCTCCAACTCGTCGAGTCATGACCTCTGACTCGTCGAGTTGGTCACTTAAGCCACACGACCAAATCCGTTTCTACTCGACGAGTAAAGGCATCCAACTCATCGAGTCGACTTCTCAAGCTGAAAAATAAAGCTATAAAGTTAATACCTAAGAGTCGGGGCATTACAATTCTCCTCCATTTGAACTTAGACTTCGTCCTTGAAGTCCGATGTAGTGAACAACTCCGGATAGTGCTCTCGCATCTCAACCTCCGACTCCCAAGTCCACTCATACCCTCTTCGGTGCTCCCATTGTACCTTTACCAAAGGTACTTCCTTGTTCTATAGAACCTTCACTTTCCTCTCCAGTACGGCTACTGGTCTTTCTATGTAATTCAGGAGCTCGTCGAACTGTATGCCCTCTAAGGACACTACTACTGCCTCATCTAATATGCACTTCCGCATCTAGGTACATGGAAAGTGTTTTGGGTCTTACTAAGCTCCTCCGGTAGCTCTTGTCTATATGCCACCTTGCCAACCCTAGCAATGATCCTGAATGGCTCGATGTATTGGGCACCCAATTTCCCCCTCTTCCTAAAGCGGATCACACCTTTCCAGGGCGAGACCTTCAGGAGTACCATGTCACCGACCTGAAACTTTAATTCTGATCGGCTCCGGTCGTCGTAGCTCTTCTGTCTACTATGTGCGGTCAGCAATCGCTGCTTAATTTGCTGAATCTACTCGGTAGTTTGCAAAACTACCTATGGTCGCCCCATCACTCTATAACCAACCTCACCCCAACAAACCAGAGTGCGACATCTCTGCCCGTACAATAGCTCAAAAGGTGGACGCCAATACTAGTATGATAGCTATTGTTATAGGCAAACTCTGCAAGGGGTAGGTAGGAATCCCAGCTCCCACCGAAGTTGATGACACAATCCCTTAACATGTCCTCGAAGGTCTGTATTCTCCGCTCACTCTAGTCATTGGTCTGTGGATGATAAGTTGTACTAAATTGCAGCCGTGTGCCCAGCTGCTCATGAAACTTCTGCCAGAAGCAGGAGGTGAATCTAACACCTTGATCGGAAACATTAGAGATCGAAACTTCGTGATGAGCATCGATGTCGTAGACATACACATCGGCCAGCTTCTCAGCCGATGAACTCTCCCGTATGGCCAGGAAATGGGCACTCTTCCTCAATCGATCCACGATGACCCATATAACATCAAATCCCTTCACTGTCCTCAGCAACTTGGTAATGAAGTCCATCGTAATTTGTTCCTATTTCCATGTGGGAATCTCTAGAGGCTACAGCTTGTCATGCGGCCTCTGATTCTTGGCCTTGACCATCCTACAAGTCAAGCACCTCTCGACGTACCAAGCGATTTCTTGCTTCATGCATGACCACTAATAGCTCAAACTCAAATCCTGGTACATATTAGTGGCTCCCGGGTGAATTGAGAAGTCAGAATTATGAGCCTCCTCCATAACCATCTGCCTAACCCCACCAAACATCGGAATCCATACCCGGCCGCATCAGGTCAACAATCCCCGACTACCCTGCACAAATTGGGCATTCTCGCCCCTGATCCTCTCCAGTTTCCAATTCTCTGGTCGCATGCCCTTACCATGAGCATCTCTAATTAAACGCACGAGTGGAGAATCCACTAATATCCTCATTCATGTTGCTAGGGTAGAAGACCCAACTGACTTGCGGCTCAAAGCGTCCGCCACCACGTTCACTTTACCTGTATGATAAAGGATCTCATAACCGTAGTCCTTAACTACATCTAGCCACCTGCGTTGCCTCATATTCAGGTTCGGCTAATCCATGATGTGTCTTAGGCTCTTGTAATCCGTGTATGCGGTACAGCGGACCCCATAGAGGTAATGTCTCCAAATCTTGCGAGCGAATACGACCACACCCAATTCCAAATCATGAGTAGCGTATCTTGTCTCATGTGGCTTTAGTTGTCGCGATGCGTAGGCTATCACTCATCCTCTCTGCATAAGGACTGCCCCCAGTTCCGTGATGGACGCATCACAGAACACTACAAAATCCTCAACTCCCTCCGAAAGAGTCAAGACTGGGTCCTCGCATAGTCACTGGCGGAGGGTCTCAAACACCCTTTGCTGCTCGGGGCTACATAGGAAATCCACCCCCTTCCTCATCAAGCGAGTGAGGGGTACTGCAATCTTGGAGAAATCCCAAATGAATCTTTCATAGTACCCTGCCAATCCCAGAAAACTCCTGATATCCGAAGGAGATTTCGGAACCTCCAGCTACATAACCGCCTCGTCATCCTACCCTAACAAGTCTAAAACACGATCTTCTCCACATCCTCCTCCTTAAATCTGACCTGATGGTACCCAGACCTCAGGTCTATCTTGGAGAACTAAGATGCCATCTGCAGCTGATCGAAAAGCTCATCTATCCGCGGGAGTGGATAACAGTTCTTCACTATTAACTTGTTCAACTCCTGGTAGTCAATGCACATCTCGTGTGAACCATCCTTCTTCCTAGCGAAGAGAATCAGTGCTCCCCATGGGGAACTACTCGGATGGATGAACTACTTGCCAAATAGTTCCTGTAGTTGTGATTACAGCTCTTGCATCTCTGGCGGTGGCAACCGGTACGATGCCTTGGCGATAGGGGCCGCACTAGGTCTATCCTAAACTCAATCTGCCTCCCCGGAGGCACTCTCGGTAACTCCTCCGAGAATATGTCAGCAAACTACCTAACCACTGGAACCTCTGAAACTGAAATCTGATCCCTAACTCGCGTATCCACCACATACGCTTGATAACCTGCACCCCCGTGCTGAATATACTGTTGAGCCCTCGCAGCTGAACAAAACCCTGATCCTACTTTGGTACCCTTGCCATAGACAATCAACTCTCCCCCACTTGGGGTTCGAACCACTTTCCGCTGAACCTCGCAGTCGATCATGGCACCGAATCGACTAAGCCAGTCCATACCCACAATCACACACACATCCCCCATGGGAATGGGAATCAAGTCGATCGGAAAAGATACCCCAAACATCTCCAATTCATCGGAAGCCCAAAGAGGAAAAAACTCTAGCTCTCCTGCTGGCACACTAAAATCCCTACTAAATGTCTGAGATACAAACGACCAACTCGCCCCTGAGTCAAATAAAACTAATGCAGGAAAGGAGTTCACTAAAAAAGTACCTAATCACCGGTATAAACAGATAAGCATAAAACATATATAATCAATAACATAAGGGATAGAAACATACCAGCAATTACATCTGGTACTGCCATGGCCTCCTCTGCAGTGAGCTGGAAGGCGCGTCCCTGAGTCTTCGGGGGCTTTGCTCTACCTGGTCTCCCAACAGTAATCCTCAATGTAGCTGGCGCGGGAGCCTGTGCTGACTTGGCGGCAAGTAACGGACAGTTGGCCTTCAAGTGGCCAACCTGATCACAATGATAACATAATCTCATACTTGGAACCAAGGCGGGCTGGCGACAATCCTTCACATAATGCCCCCTCTTTTCCACACCTGTAGCACCCGCTACCAGCTCGACAAACCCCAGAATGATCCTTGCCGCACTTTCCACAAGTGCGGCCCTGCTGACCCCCAGTCCTAGAATCAGCGGTCTTAGACCACTTCGACGCCCGCTGTGACTGTGTCGGGGCCTACCACTGATCCCTCAACTGCAGCTCAATCTCCAAATCACGCCGCCTAGCGGGATCCTGCAACTCCAGTAAGGTATCACATCATTGGGTAGGCACAAACTGACAGATGTCAGTCCTGATCATGCTCAGATAACGTGTTATCTGAGCCTGCTTAGAACCAAACTCCAGGCAGAACATCGCCCTCTCCGTGAACATGTGGGCGATCTCCGTCACCGACTCCCCATCCTGTCTCAATCCTAAAAACTCATGATCTAATTGTTCCTGCTCAACCCGTGGAATGTAACTAGCACAAAACATACCCCTGAAGTGCTCCCAAGTAACAACGGCTCTCTAATCATCCATGTACGACCCAGTCATCAACCTTCACCAGTCCTTGGCCCCGGACCTTAGCAGCTTCAAGGCACATCTGTCCTTCTGGTCAATAGGACACGAACATCAAAAGTAGGGGGCTTCGTGTTATCGAAGTCCCTGTACTAAAAAACCCGACTGGCTCCTCCCCCTGCCACCGTTACAGCCGATGTAGCTGTTGCGGCAGCCGTCTCTGCAAGGGTTGCGCAACGCTCGTCGATATAATCAACCATGGTGGTCTTAGTAGACCCAACCATCTCTAGCAGCTGTGCCCCGAACAAAGTGGCAACCTCATCATGCAGGATCTCTCGAATCCTAGCATTTAGCTCATCGGTCCCACAACCTCGGGTGATATCGGTCCCACCTGGCCGTCCTCTCCTGATCCTGATCTTGATTCCGATCTAGCTACAAAGCTTCTCGTAACCACCATTCTGAAAATATACCATGAAGATATTAGATACTCTGCATAAATAACAGGGAACCAACTCCCAACTAAACCCTAGGGGTTGTGACTTCCTTGTTACCCATATTTGTCTCAATTATCATCACAACACCCTAACAATATACATATACATGGTGGTCGCTCATTCCTCGCTCCTAGAGGAATTCTAACTATCTCATAACTGACCTACCAGCCTCACACAACCCACCCATAAAACTTCCACCAACCCTGCAACACTTGTGTATGCTAGCCATACATAACATTAGACCCTATAGACTTTTGAATACTTGTTCCTACCTTAAGCTCTTCATCAAACAAGAACATGAAATAAGGCCAAACCAAACATTCTTAGGCTATAAGATCTTAATTATGTACAGCTGTGATGTACACACTAAGCAATTGTAGTAATGATGTCAATTTCATGTAAAGAAAACTCTAGGCTATAATGAATCATGTAATCAAGAAATTCTATCATGCAATTCCTGAAGATCTCTAGCCTAGTACTAGCATGTTGTTCTAACATATCACAATATCAAATAACCTTACGGTATTTTAGGGTCTACATACTGGCTCTGGCTGATCGTACACCCTGCATCCTCCTTTGATATTTTGAAAATATTTTCCTTAGTTTGAGATTGGATTCACACAAGTGTTTCTCCAACTCACTCAAACCAAGGCTTTGATACCAACTTGTAACATCCATAAAAATTATGCCAAATTTAAACTTTTTAAAATATTTCAAAACCATTAAACATTACAAAACTAGTTCTCAAATAGTATAATATCATAGTATCCCAGAAAAAAAGTCATAAATGTGAGGAGATGTACAATCATGCCTTTGCCTTCCTGCAATCATCTAATGTACCTAAAACAAAAACAGAATCTGCAAGCCCAAAGCTTAGTGAGTTCCTCCAAAATACCGATACACAACAAATAACACATATACAAATAACAGCATGTACTGGGTCCACAACTTTAGAGACTAGAATACCACTAGGCCCACAGTGTGAGTCTGGCTTGGCTTCTAGGCCCAAATCTCACATCTGTATTGCCACTGAGCCCAAATTACGAGTCTGGTATGCACTACTCGACCCTCAGCTCATATCTGGAATGCTCCTGATCCCAAGTTACAAGTCTGGCATGCCCTACCTATCCATCAGCGCGTATCTGGAATGCTCCTGAGTCCTTAGTATGAGTCTGACATGCTCTTCCCGACCCTCAACTCATATCTTGAATACTCTAGGGTTTCTTGGTTGCCGCACGGAGCAGTACAACCTCAAATCATCCCACATAATATGTCAAGATATAACATAACTAATTCACATACAGATAATCAGGTAATCATATAGGTAATCCTACTGATATACCAAATTGGCATAGCAACTAGCATGCATAACTATCTCATACTTAGCATAATACCAACTGCTAGGATAGCATATCCAATAGGATGACATTTGTGCCCTCAAGCCCTTAGTATAGTGAGGATAACTCACCTCTCAACTGTTGAACTGAAGTGATAAGCTCAAACTCTCGAACCAAAGCCACGGAATCCACCACCTATATTTACTATAAGACCATTTCTATAAGTTTCCTATTGACTAAAATACCCCCTAAAAGTCAACCAGTCAATCCTTAATCAAAGTCTAGGTCAACGGCCAAGGTCAATAGTCCTTGTTGACCCAACTCGTCGAGTGCAATTCACTGATTCGTCGAGTCCTTCCAGAACCTGAGAAGTCATGAATCCCCCATTTGACTCGTCAAGTTTCCCTGCAACTCGTCGATTCCATGCATGTCTAAACGGCGGGAAAATCCTGGCTGACTCGCCGAGTCGTCCTACTGACTCGCCGAGTCCATGCAGAAATCCTTGCATGACAATCTTCATCGGACTCGCTGAGTTGGCCATACAACTCGTCGAGTCCCATCAGTCCTTTCTCCAATCAAATGCTTTTAAGCCATCCCAAAGCTCCATATTGCAAATCAAGCTTCCCAAGGCATGTTTATCATGTAAAGTTGCAAACTCTGTGTGCATGCAAGGCTCTAAAGGCTTAAAATATCCAATCCAAGATTATAATGGGTTTTAACTCAAAAAGGAAGGCTCATACATGCTAAATCTGGAGACTTTATTGCTCTAGAGACCAAGATAAGTTCAGATCTAAAGTTGCAACTTCAAATTCTAGCCCATACCCGAAAATGGTTAATATACATGCTATAAAAACCCTAATCTTAAACATGAAGAGATCTAGAAGGAGGGAAATTCAAGGTAACGACTTGTTACCTTCAAAATGATGCAAATAAGCAGAAGAGTCAGATCTACCAGCTCCTCTATGCAACAATCCTGAAACATCCCAAAAATACAGTCCAAAAATTTCATTTTTAAATCATTAATAAAACCATAAATCATCCATCGTCATAAAGAAAATCAAGAACCATGTATCTCAAAACATTATGTCAAATAATGTATCATAATGAAATAAGAAAAACATCAGAGTCTAAGAAAATCCCATGTTGGAACTGCGGTGTGTGCCATGCGATCATCTCGAGCCCTTCCCTTACTAGTGGAAGTACCTAAAACCAAAACTGAAAACTGTAAGCATGAAGCTTAGTGAGCTCCCCCAAACTACCACATACCATACCATAACACATAATAACACATATTGGGCCTCGCCCACTGCATCGGGCCCCCACTCGACATCGTACTAATTCGGCATCGGCCCCGCCCGACATCACACCGAAGTCCGGCATCGGGCCCTGCCCATCATCAGACCAAAGTCCGTAATACAGATCATAGCAACAAGCACATAACACATAAACATATAACATATAAACATAATAGACTTCCTCGTTCTTTCCCCCGACATTGGACCGAAGTCTAGTACACTTAACATATAAGCTAATTCTGCATCGGGCTTGCCCCAGAAAACATAACACATAACATGCATGAATCACAAAGACATCAATCATACATATACTCTTCTTGGGACCGCCTCGGCATCAAACCGAAGTCCGAAACATAGAAGCTACATCGGGCTAACCCCGGTATCGGGCCTAAGCCCGGTATATACTAACATACGTAAACAGACTAGCATTAGTGCCTTTGAACCGTTCCTACCTAGAAGAAACTCACCTTGTAAGGCTGACTGATGAAACTCGAAGGAAGAATCTCTGACGACTGCTGTGGCGACCCCCCGACTATCAGCTACATAATATAATTAAGCAAAATCTGATAAACCTTGACTGTTTTACCCTTGGTTAAATTCAATGTCTCGGTCAAAGTCAAAGTCAACATCATGGTCAAAGTCACTTTTGGTCAAATCGCCGAGTTAGTCCACCAACTTGTCGAGTTCCATGATACAAAGTGGGACCCTTTGCAATAGACTCAACGAGTTCCTCCTTTGACTCGTCGAGCCCATGACTCGTCGAGTTCTTCATGAACTCGTCGAGTTCATCTTCGTGTAAGGTGATGCTCTTAGATCTAGACTTGACGAGTTCTTCCTTGCCTCGTCGGGTCCATCTTCATATTCTTGGGACATAGCCTAGAACTCGCTGAGTTAGTTCATACACTCGCCGAGTCCCATGATTTCCAGGTCCTCAATGAGTCCAACTGACTGCGTGCTCTTCTAACTTAACTCATAGTCCATTATCAGAGGGGTTTCGGTAGGGAACTCGACGCAACTCTCCGAGTCACATGAGTAACTTGTCGAGTCCCTCTGTGTCCAAAATTATACACTCGATTTCAGTGAGTCTTGATGCATTCAAAACATAGATCTGACCTCCTAGGGTCCATAATACACATAAAGTTCCAAATTTGATGTCCACAATGGGGTATCTGGCTCAAATGGCCCTAAAATGGAGTTTACAAGATACATGGGGTGCTTATGGCCATAAAGTTGGCATCTTTATGCCATAAGAACCCTCTATGGTTCCAGATCTGAAGCCATAGTCCTTTATAACCATAAAATCCTGAGTATGACTCTATATGAGCTTAGAAAAGGTGGAAATGAACCCTAACTAGAGATCTAAGAGATAGATGGTCAAGGTTGAAGCTTTTTGCCTTGAATAAGCTGAAAATGAAGCAAACCCTTTGGATCTACTTGCTTCTTCTGGAACCCCCAAGTTTCTACTTCCTTCTTCAAGCTTAAAACAACCAAAAGCACACACAAATGGCTCAAGAACACTCCATATGCTTTAGGGTTTTGAGTTAGGGCTTTTTTGGACTGAGAGGGATGATAGAGGTTGGGTTGGGACATGATAAGGCATTTAAATAGGGTGCAAACCCGAAATATTAGGTTTTCATCCAGACATGCCTACTCGTCGAGTTGGGGCATCCGACTCAACGAGTACGTTCTCGTTCTCGAGTCTAATTCTAACCTCTACTTAATGAGTTGGGGCCTCCAACTCACCGAGTTCCAGAACAAAACTACAACATTTTATAATTAAATTACGTACCAGGAACCGGGTGTTACAACTATCCCCCACTTATTTCAGACTTCGTCCTCGAAGTCGGCTACTGCATCCAAGAAAAGCTCGAGGTACTGCTCTCTTATCTCGTCCTCTGGATCCCAAGTCCATTCTGAGCACTTGCGGTGTTGCCATTGCATTTTTAACGGCTCGACCCTCTTGTTCCTTATATTGTTCGACTTCCTGTCGAGGATAGCCACTGGTCAGTTTATGTAGTTCACGTTGTCATCCACCTAAATGTCCTCTAGTGGTACTACCACTGAGTCATCTACCAGACATTTCTGAAGCTGAGAGATATGAAAGGTGTTATGAATCTAGCTAAGCTTGGTTGGCACATCTAGCCTATACGCCACCTTGCCCACCTGGGCTACAACCCTGAAAGGCCTAATGTATATGCTGTAACATCTGGACTTCCAGGTATATTATTTGTTATTTATTCACTTATTTATCTCTTGAGCTACTCAATGAGTCAGTGATCTAACTCGTCAAGTAGATTCGCATTGTGTCACGTAGGGTTAATGACCTACTCGACGAGTCCAAGAGCCGACTCACTGAGTAGGCGCTGCGATAAGAAACCCTAAATCCCTGGGTTTGGGGCCTATTTAAAGGCACTTATAGCCTCATTTGCGGCTACACTTCCCTGAGAGAAAACCCTAAACGGCCATTGATCTTAAAGAGAGAGTGTTTTGCTAATTTTGAGTGTTTGTTGCATCTTGTGAACAGAAGGGAAGAATTCCAAGCCAAGGGACAAGAAGGTGGTGCTAGATCCGAGGTTGTTTCACTTCAGAGCTTCTGGGAAAGGTATAAAGCTTGCACCTTTCTCATTATTTTGAATAGATCTCATGATTTTGGGAATCTAGGGATTCTCCACCTAAATATGAGGACCTTGAGTGTTTTATGTTCATTAAGAGGGTTGAACTTTAGATCTAGACCATGTGAGGTCCCTAGAGTCCAAAAGTCCCTGCTTTATCCAACGATAATAATGATCTTGAGTGAAAAACCATTTGTGAAGTGTGTTTTGGTATTTTTAAGCTCCAAATGCCATGCATGAATGTAAAGCATGTGACTTTACGTGATAGATGAGCCTTAGGAGTATAAATCTAGAGTTTGGGAATGTTCTATGCCTTGAAATCGACTGAATAAGATAAGAGTGTGAATGGACTCGCCGAGTCAAGGAGCCAACTCGACAAGTCGGATAGGGTTGTCCCATTGCTTTTGATCGTGCAGCAACTCGGCGAGCTAAGTCAGACTTTTGAGTGATTCTGGGGATGGCGAGCAGACTCGTCGAGTCCCATAGGTACACTCTACAAGTAGGGTCAACATGGACAGCTGACTCAAGTTTGACTTCTGTTAACTTAGGGTTTGGTCAACCTTGTCTTTGGGAAACCATGGATGGGTAAAATGGTCTTTTTCCCACTTGAAGAGAGAGAGAGAGAGAGAGAGAGAGAGAGAGAGAGAACTTAGTAAATGTGTGAGTTAAAGAGTTAATTAAATATAATTATCTTATGTGATTAGGCAGAGGCTAGATTTGGTGATTCGTGTGTGAGAAGTATTCATTCACTTAGCTTACTTAGAAGGTGAGTCTTCTCACTATACTTACCAAGAGTGGTATTTTTATGCGATTGAGCTGTTTTGTGTGTTTATCTGTGTATTATTATATTCTGCGTTATGTCTTTGTGATTTATGTTGAATATTGTTGTTATGAGTTTACTGAGTTGGGACCGGAAGGTTCCACTGAGACACATTGACCGGATGGTCTTATTAAGTTATGGCCTAGAGTGGCTAATGAGATATGTATGGTATTTTTGGGAACTCACTAAGCTTTGTGCTTACGGTGTTATGTGTTATGTGTTTCAGGTACTTCTCAGGATTACGGGAAGGCACCGACTTGATTGTATACACACTAGAGATTGTTTTATGATTTAGAGGATCCTGGAGTTTTATCTACATTTTTCTTTTGAAGATGAGTTTTGATGAATTGACATTGTGGCATTTTATGGTTTATTTATTGGAATCAATGTGTTTTGAAATTTAAAAATTTGGTCAAAAATTTTACGTCGTTACAAGTTGGTATCAGAGCCTTGGTTTGAGGGATTCAGATACACCTCCTAGTGTTTTTGGACTTAAACTGAGGATTTGAGAAGAATTTTCAATAGAAAAGAATTTTCCCAAAACGAGAACGACTTTTAAGAGAAAACAAGTTGAAGCGGTGTGTACAATCGGCCAAAGCCGGAACGATGACTCCCCAAAATACCCATACTTTTGTGTTACATGATATTTATAAGATATTTTACTGAAATTGCATGCTAGAGGGTAAGCTAGGTATTTCATAATCTACGGCTAGAGTTACCTGATTTGTGATGCCTTAGCCTAGGAGATGCTTTGATCAGTGTTATCTGTTATTTGCTTGAGTATGTACTGAGTTCTGAGTCGGGAAATAATCTAGGAAGATATACTTAGATGAGCTTAAAAGGGGTTTTATGAGAAGGTAGTATATGATTCGTGATATATATAGAGTATTTTTGAATTAGAATCCTAGGAGGAGTACTTAGGGTGACTACAGGTGGGGTGTGGAAGGTAGTATTGGGCCTGTACTACTGGAATCACCCGATTTGCAGGCAACCCATGTAAGAATCCATAGGATGTAAAGGAGAAAGTAAGGATGAGTAGTCGAGTGTGAGTGTGCTCGAGCAAGTCTCTGATTATTTTGTGTTGTGTTTCACATACATCACGGTAGGTACGTGCCATACCCCAGGGAGAAGCAGAGTTAGCGATGATCAGATTCGCAGGATGATTCACGACGAGGTGGCCGCAACCATCCAAGAGGCAATTCCGGAGATGTTTGGGTCTATAAAGACAACCTTGATCGAGATATTTGATTAGCGATATGATGTTGTTTCTGAGGCGGCCGTTGTTGCAGCCACCGCAGGTGTCGCTGTGGCCAGGCCCAAGGGGGGTGACTCGTTGTTGTACTGGTGGAAGTTTGTAATGACTAGTTTCACTCCTGCAGAGCATGCTTCGGTAACTTGGGAGAGGTTTGTTGCGATGTTCCAAGATGAGTATGTTCCCCTGGTGGAGAGGGAATGGTTAACCTAGGAGTTTATGTCTCTAAGACAAAAGATAGAGTCGGTGACTGTGATTACGCATACATTTCACAAGAGGGCGTTGTTTTGCCCTCAGCATGTGGTGAATGAGTCTGTACTTCAGCATTCTGAGGAGGGTTATTCGGGAGTTCGTGGAGAACTTGGCTTAACGTACATTTTTTGAGCTCCAGGTAGATGCCAAGAGGAGGGAGATCAAGTTGGTGACTCGGGCAAGGGAGGATGTGGAGTCTTAGGGGAGAGACCGACGGCCGACGCAGACGCAGTCGCAGCTGACATCCAAGCGGGCTAAACCCGCTGATTCGAGCTTAGGAGGCTAGAATGGCCGCACTTGTGGAAAGTGAGGCAATAGTCACAAGGGATCTTGTCAGGCGGCGATTTGCTACCAATGTGGCAAGGAGGGGCATATGGTGAAGGATTGCTCCAAGGGTTTTGCATTCTGTTTCAAATGCAATCAGACCGGCCATCGGAAGGCCGAGTGACATCAACTAATTTAGAGATCAGCCCAGGGTTCCACTCCTGCTGCATTGCATGCTACTGTTGTTAGGTCGGTGAAGGCCGAGGTTCTGAAGACTCGTGGGAGAGCTTTCCAGCTGACAGCGGAGGAGGTCCGCGCAACACCTGATGTCGTGGATGATATGTATTTCCTTACTTATTTATTTTGAGCTTCTCTTTATGATTATCATGTTCTATATTTAGGTACATTTCTTGTGAATTATGTACCTTGTTTGATGTTATTTGGCTCGGGTGCGATTCGGTACTTCGTGTCTATAGCCTTTAGTCGTCACATTGGCAACGGGCATGAGGTGTTGAGTCGACCCTTGATGGTTTCTATAGCAAATGAGCATGCAGTTTTTGCTACCAAGGTATTCCAAGGATGTGTGCTGGAAATTTTTGGCATCGAGTTTCCAATTGACCTGGTACAGATCACGATGGGTGATTTATGTGTCATCGTGGGCATGGATTGGTTGATCCGTTTTGGAGCAATGAGCGACTACGGGTGCCAGTTGGTGACTATACGAAACCCTAGTGGGGGAGGGCTTACAGTGTATGGCGAGGGTACCAGATCTGGATCAGCTTTCTACTCTGCGACCAGGGCAATGCATAGTTTACTGCATGGTTGTATGGGATTCCTAGCGTACGTGATGGATTCGCGGACTGTGTTAGAGAGGCCAAGTTCTATATCCTAGGTTCCAATAGTATGTGAGTTCCCTGATGTTTTCACTACAAGAAAACAACCCTTTAATGACGCGCAAACAATGACACTCGCTGATAGAGGACGAACATTTGTGCGTGCCCTAAAAAATAATGTCAGTTTTGCAAAATTTGATGGATAAAGGACACGCATTTGTGCGCACCCTAAAATTAGTGTCAGAAAAGAAAAAAAAAAGAAATGCGGAGGGCGCCTTTCATAAAATGTGCGTCGTGTAAACGTGTCGCTTTATAATTTTTAAGTGAAACACGCGTTTTAGGCAGGAAATGAAATCGACTAAAATTACTCCCGCCTAGTGGATTCCAAAAATTAATCCCCCCGCCTCAAGAAAAATCCCTAGGGCTTCATCTTCTCCTTGCTCATACGTTCTCATATGATATTCAAAACCTCACTGAGTCTCTCCTTCTTGAAATCCTCGCAAGATTGCCCCTGAAATCGAAGGGATCATTCTAAGGTTCTTTTCAAGATGGGAAGGCTCTCTGCAACGCTCGCTACCTTGGATCACCTCATCTACCAACGATCTCGAATAATATCTTTTAGCCGACGAGCTTGGGATAACCTTACCTCGATAGAGACCGCCACATATGCTCAAATTTACAAGCCCTAGGTCTGGTTTAATGACCATCACATCTTCTTTGTGATCTGTCTCGCACAACAAGACTCCCTCTCAATAACATCGTCTTCCTTGTGTTGAAGGTATGATAATATCATCTAAAACTTAGTGGGCTCGATCGCACCCACAAATATGTAATTCTACCTACAGTAATCGAGACCACAGTCCAAAGAGCCGACATAGGGCTTTCAAACATGAGATTTTATGAAACTTCAAACCACGTCTCTCTCAAATTGGCATTATTCACTAAATTTTCATATATATTGTTAAATTCTCTTTTCTACTGTTCGAATTTTTGCTTGTTTATGTCAATTCTGCCCTTGATTTGGTGATTCTCCCCCTCATGTTGACTTGTATTCTCTGAATAGTACTTAATTTTGACAAATTGGTTCAAAACACAAACAAATTGGAAATTTAGGGTTTATATTCTACATCCAATTTGGGGGTTTGATGCGATTACCTTTTTTGTTAAAACCTTTCTCCCTAAATCATCTCTTTAATTCTATCTAGGTTTATATTCTACTTCCAATTTGGGGGTTTGATGCATTCGGTAGTTGAATTCTAGGACAAAAAGTTGTATGATTAGGGATAGAAAAGATTTTTATAAATTGCAAATTAGATATGGATCTGTTATACATTCAACCTCATTTTCCTTTTCTACAAGTCTCAAAACTAGGGTATGGCTGCATGGGGCTTACAGGTATCTATAACAATCCTCTCCCTGAGGAAGAAGGCAGCAAAGTGCTAAAGGAAGCTTTTAATAGAGGAGTTACATTCTTTGATACTGTTGATGTATATGGGGTTCAGCATGCTAATGAGATACTAGTTGGGAAGGTAATTGTATTTCCTTATACAAAACAACAAAGCTATATAAATAATCTTCATGAAATTATTGCAATGTAATCACATTGCTAGACATTTATCCTAGTTGATTCAACTAGAATGCTTCAGGCATTAGATATGGATCTGTTCTATAATATGCGTGATTTTTTAACTTATCTTCATCTATTTCATTATTTTATTCTAATTTTATACTTTTTTTTAAGAAATGTAGTATAATTGTTTCATTTATTGATAGGTATTGTTGTAAAATGTAAACAGGGAAAGTTTCTAGTTGATTTAGCTTGTCATGGTGATAAGGTGTTCCAAGTAGTGTTCAACGAAAGGTAAGTAATCTGGAACAACTAATCTTTGTTTCCCCAAATTGCAATCCAGTCAAGGCTTCATGAATTATTAAAATATAATTTTTTTTAATATAGCAACAAGATCCATTGCTGTGATCAGTAAAATCGATTAAGAATAAATTACAAAATGGTCCCTGTGATTTCTGCTATGTATCAGATTAAGAGCCCTCACGTCTCTATGTTGACGAGGTAAAAAAACTACACATTATTTTGTTTTTTTTCATTTTTAATTAATTCCCCTTTTCTCTTATTAATATTATTATTCTTTTAATTTCATTTATGTAATCGTTTGTAATGAGTACAGGTTCATCGTGTACTTGCGGACATAGTTTCAGCTTCAGCTAATGCTACACCAGAACTTGGGAGATATCCTCCATTTGAACGAGAGGTACTTTGCCTTTTTCTTTTTCTTTTACTGATATGAGAAATGTACTTGTTTTTACTCATGATAGCAATTTGATAATGCTTATGTGGCACTATTGTGTGCTATTATTTTGACTAGGTGGTGGCAATTGCTACAACAGCTCTGGAGGGGTATAAGAATGATGCAAAGACCATGGTGATTGAACTTGTTATCATTTTCTTATGTAATATCGGAACTAATGGTTGATATATCACACACTTAATTTGTCTACTCATAAAGCTGCTTTGGAGGGTATAGCCATGAACACGAATTAGTCTCTGTTCGGTCAGTTACTGATGTACCCCCACAAGGTGCTTGACATAATGTCTATGTGCGATGGGTTGAAGGAAAACACAACACTAAACTATGTTTCAATCTATCCAAGAGCCTCAATGAAAAGGATTACTACACATTCTGGATTGCAAAATACGATCATGACTCTTCATAGGTGTCACCAGGCTTACCTGATAACAAAGATTGTTCTCTGATAACAAAGATCCAAAAAGTAGATAAGTATCCCACCCTTAATCAGGTAACTAACTAAGTGTATGACTGTAGATATTTTCAATTCCTTTCAAGTGTATACGTAACACTCAGTGTTGTTTTTGCAGCCAACATTGGTGGCTTCAAGAAGAAATCCACCTCAACTTTACTTTTGAACCAAACAAAAACCTTAGAGATTCAATTCTTTAAAGTACATGTTTCAATATAAACGACTTGTAACTGTAAGTTTCCTGTTTTACCCATTTTTTCACTCCCAAAAATCAAAAAATTTGATGTTTCATTTTCTTTCTTCATCTTATAGGTTTGGTCTGCACCAAATTACTGCTATCGGTGTGGCAACATGGCTTCAATTTTGAGCTTTAGTGAAAACATGGTATTCCCATAAGTTAATTTATCTTTTTTTCTTTCTTTTAGGAGTATATTATTTAATAATGAATTAATGATTGTGGTGGGTGTGACAGGAGAGAGAGGTAAAGTTTTTCACAGAAACTGAAAAAAAACAATCAGATGAGAGGACCAAGGACAGGGGTACCTTACTTTTTGTAAGAAAGGAAAGAAGAAAGAAATATGTTTTCTCAAGATATGATGATGATGATGATGATTTTTGGGTATTTTATTTACATTGCTTGTTTATGATAGGCCCTGATCAGAGGAACTCAGCAAATATTATATTTTGTTCATGGATGGCGATTGGAAACATCTTAGGGTTTCTATCTGGTTCTAGTGGAAATTAGCACACGTATATTATCTATTGGAAGTCTTCTTATTATATTATATGGTTTTATTTGACTTTTTTTTCATTTTTTTTCTAATTAATTTGATCATTCTCCATGGCAGGTGGTTTCTTTTCTTGAAAAGTATAGCTTGGTGTGAGGCATGTGGAAATCTGAAGGCATCTTTTTTAGTTGCAGTGGTGAGTTTTTAATAGCTAAATATAACTATATCTTAAAATTGATAAATTGACAACCAAAAAGCCTTCTGATGTTTCTAACTAACAAAAGGAAAATTGGAATATTAAATAATACAAAACATGTTGGCATGTTTGCAGATTTTTCATACATTTTGCACACTGGTGACACTCTACTTTGCAAAAGAGATCCCTTTAGCACCAAAACAGCATAAAAATTATTAGATTTTGCTCCTCTTCTTAACAATCATCAGTAGACTGGCTCTAAAAATTCAGACTCAAAACCCCTGACAAGGTGGGTTATGCCTTTCAAGATCTATTGGAGATAAAGATGTCGAGGAGTTCATTATTCCAGTTCCTCATGTCAAACAAGTGAAGGTTAGTTTAGTAATTAAACTCAATTTATTCATTTTTTTGTTAACAACTTTTATTTATTCATGATCTTTAGCTATCTTCTTCTTGTGGGTGGCTTGTAATTTCAAGTGATGGAGTCTGGGATGCTCTTTCCACTGAATCAGCTCTGGAATGCAGTCACAGATTGGTTCCGGAATCAGCAGCAACACAAATTGTCAAAGTACGGAAACAAAAAAATGTTAAATTTGTAATAAAATATTATGCAATGGATTCTATTTTTTGTATATGATATTTTGTATGACATTAAATTTTATGAAATGGATTATATTTTATGTATATGATATTTTATTTTCTATTATGAGGCATTAAATGCAAATTTAATTTGAAAATTAGTAAATCTATAAAAAATATATTTTTTTAAACATTTAAAATTATGATACGCTAAAATGTGTGTCATCTTCATTTATGACATGGCCTTTCTTGACAGGGGTTTTCTTGATACGCATTGCGTGTCATTAACATGCGCGTCATAAGGTTACCATACGCGAATGCGTGTCGTCTTCCTTTATGACAGGGCCTTCCTTGATACGCATTGCATGTCGTAACTGCGCGTCGTCTCTCTTTATGACAGGGCCTTCCTTGACGCGCATTTGCGCGTCGTCTGAGCCTTTTACGACGCACAATGAGCGTCGTAAAAGGCTGTTTTTCTAGTAGTGTTTCCCAAAAGAGTTATCGGGTGTGCCTCCGAAGAGGCAAGTGGAGTTTCAGATTGATTTGGTTCTGGGGCGGAGCCTATCGCCAAGGCACCTTATCACCCTGCACCGCCTGAGATGCAGGAATTATCCTCACAACTTCAGGAGCTGCTGGGGAAGAGATTTATTCGTCCGAGTAGCTCGCCATGGGGAGCGTCGATCCATTTTTTCAAGAAAAAGGATGGTTCACACCGGATGTGCATTGATTACCAGGAGTTGAACAAGTTGACGGTGAAGAACCGTTATCCACTTCCAAGGATTGTTTATCTATTTGATCAGCTGCAAGGGGCATATTGGTTCTCCAAGATTGATTTCTGATCCGGATATCACCAGATGAGAGTGTGCGAGGAGGAAATTCAGAAGTGATGCCTTTTGGACTTACCAACGCACCGGCGGCATTCATGGATCTCATGAACCGGTTGTGTAGGTCTATGTTGGACCAGTCGGTGATCGTGTTCATTGATGATATCTTAGTGTGTTCGAGATCCAGGGAGCAGCATGAGGAGCATCTGCAAGAGGTTCTTGGAGGTATTGAGGTCAGAGAGGTTGTATGCCAAATTCTCCAAGTGTGATTTCTGGTTACGAGAGTTCCAATTTCTAAGACATCTCGTTAATCAAAGCGGGATATTAGTCAATCTGGCCAAAATTGAGGCATTTATGCAAGGGACGGTGCCGAGATCCCTATCCCAGATCCGGAGTTTTCTGGGATTGGCCGGCTACTATCGGAGATTTATCATGGATTTCTACAAGATTGCGGTTCCTCTAACTAAGTTGACCCGGAAGGGCATTGCTTTTAATTGGGGACCTGAGCAGCAGGCATCTTTCTAGACCCTTCGCCAGAGATTGTGTGGGGCTCCCGTGGTAGCCCTTCCGGAGGGAGTAGAGGACTTTGTAGTCTACTGTGATGCATCTATCTCAAGGATGGGTGCAGTGTTGATGCAGAGAGGTCACGTGATTGCATATGCATCGAGGCAGCTGAAGCCTCACAAGACGAGGTATCCCACACATGATTTTGAGTTAGGGGCGATAGTGTTTGCTCTTAAGATTTGGCACCACTATCTTTATGTTGTTAGGTGTACCATATACATGAATCACAAGAGCTTGAAGTATCTCATGGATCAGCCCAACCTAAATATGAGACAGAGGAGGTGGTTGGATGTGGTGAACGATTATGACTGCGAAATCTTGTACTATCCGAGCAAGGCTAATGTGGTAGCTGACACCCTAAGCCATAGAGAAGAGAGTGCTTTGATCTGAGGTGTGTGCATGAGGATGATAGTGATGACTCCAGTCTTAGATACCATTTGAGAGGCCCAGGTGGAGGCTATGAGACCGGAGAATCGCAAAAGGGAACGGGTGATTGTGCAAGTGTCCGAGTTTTCTCCAGATAGTCGAGGGCTTATGACTTTCCAAGGGCGGATTTAGGTTCCCTACACTGGAAGAGCTCACCGTATTTTGATGGTGGAGGCGCATAGATCGAGATTCTCGATCCATCCAGGAGACACTAAGATATACTTAGACCTGAAGAGATATTATTGGTTACCCTGTATGAAAAGGGACGTGGCTTGGGTAGTCAAGAGGTGCTTGACTTGTCGTCAGGTTAAGGCCGAGCACCAACTTCCTCATGGTCCATTGTATCCTCTAGATATTCCCCAGTAGAAGTGGGAATAGATTTCCATGGACTTTATCACCAAGTTGTCGAGGACTGCGTATGGAGTTGACGCGATTTGGGAGATTGTGGGCTGGCTGACAAAGAGCACTCATTTCCTCACTATTAGTGAGACTTCTTCTACAGAGAGATTGGCCAAGATTTATGTGAGGGAGGTGGTAGTTCGGCATGGAGTGCTGACTTTGATAGTGTCAGATTGAGACATGCATTTACTTCCTGATTCTGGAAGAAAATTCATGAGGAGTTGGGTACCCAGTTACACTTCAGTACCGCGTACCATCAATGGATAGATGGGCAGAGTGAGCGGATGATTTAGACGCTTGAGGACATGCTACCTGCATATGTTATGGATTTCGGGAGAAGTTGGGACACTTATTTTCCCTTGGCTGAGTTTTCTTACAACAGCAGCTATCATTCGAGTATTCGTATGCCTCCCTTTAGGCTTCTTTATGGGAGAAAGTGTCGGACTCCCATTTGTTAGGGAGAGGTGCGGCAGCAAGTGATGGGTGGCACTGAGATAGTGTTGAAGACCAATGAGCAGATTCTGCAGGTCAGACAGAGGTTACTGATGGCCCAGAGCCGCAAGAATAGTTATGCAGATTGGCGATGATCCGAGCTGGAGTTCCAGGTCGGAGATTTTGTACTCCTAAAGGTATCCCCTTGGAAATGGGTGATCTGATTCAAGAAACGGGGAAAGTTGGGACCCCGATAGATCGGCCCTTTCAGGGTGACCGCCAGAGTGGGTAGGGTAGTGTACCGTTTAGAGCTACCTACGGAGTTGAGTCATATTCATAACACCTACCATGTGTCTCAGCTGAGGAAGTATGTAGCCGATACGACGAAAGGGGGACCACTAGAGGACATTCAGGTCGATGCGAGCCTGAATTACATTGAGAAACCGATTGCGATCACTGATCAAAAGGTGAAGGTTTTGAGGAACAAATAGGTACCTCTGGTTTAGGTCCAGTGGCAACATCGGATAGGGTCCGAGTTGCTATGGGAGTCAGAGTCCGAGATTCGAGAGCAGTATCTAGAGTTATTTTCAGATCACGACTTCGAGGGCGAAGTCTGATTCTAGTGGGGGAGAATTGTAACATCCGTACTTCCAGGTATATTATTTGTTATTTATTTATCTCTTCTGCTACTCGACGAGTCGGTGCTCCATGTCGTCGAGTAGAGTCGCGATGTGCCACGTGGGGTTAATGACATACTCGACGAGTCCGAGAGCTGACTCGCCGAGTAGGCGCAGGGATAAGAAACCCTAAATCCCCAGGTTTGGGGCGTATTTAAAGGAACTTATAGCCTCATTTGCGACTACACTTCCCTAAGAGAAAACTCTAAACGGCCATTGACCTTAGAGAGAGTGTGTGTTTTGCTAATTTTGAGTGTTTAGTGAATCTTGTGAAAAAAATGGAAGAATTCCAAGCCAAGGGACAAGAAAGTGTTGCTAGATCCGTGTTTGTTTCCCTTCAGAGCTTCTGGGAAAGATATAAAGCTTTCACATTTCTCATTATTTTGAACAGATCTCATGATTTTGGGAATCTAGGGTTTCTCCACCTAAATATGAGGACCTTGAGTGTTTTATGCTCATTGAGAGGGTTGAACTTCATATCTAGACCATGTGAGGTCCCTGGAGTCCAAAAGTCCCTGCTTTATCTAACCATAATAGTGATCTTGAGTGAAAATCCATTTGTGAGGTGTGTTTTGGTATTTTAAGCTCCAAAGGACATGCATGAACATAAAGCATGTGACTTCACATGATAGATGAGCCTTATGAGTATAGATCTAGAGTTTGGGAAGGTTCTCTATCTTGAAATTGACTAAATGATATAAGAGTCTAAATGGACTCACTGAGTCAAGGAGCCGACTCGACGAGTCAGATAGGGTTGTCCCGTTGGTTTTGATCGTGCAACAACTCGGCGAGTTGATGGGTCAACTCGGTGAGTTTAGCCGGACTTTTGACTGATTCTAAGGATGGAAAGTAAACTCGTCGACTCCCATAGGTGCACTCGATAAGTAGGGTCAACATGGACTGTTGAATCGAGTTCGACTTCTATTGACTTAGGGTTTGGTCAACCTTGTCTTTGGGAAACCATGGATGGGTAAAATGGTCTTTTTCCTACTTGAAGAGAGAGAGAGAGATAGAGAGAGAGAGAGAGAGAGATAACTTAGTAAATGTGTGAGTTAAAGAGCTAATTAGATATAATTATCTTATGTGATTAGGCAGAGGCTAGATTTGGTGATTCGTGTGTGAGAAGTATTCATTCACTTAGCTTACTTACGAGGTGAGTCTTCTTACTATACTTACCAAGAGTGGTATCTGTATTTGATTGAGCAGTTTTATGTGTTTATATGTGTATTGTAATATTCTACATTATATCTTTGTGATTTATGTTGATTATTGTTGCTATGAGTTTACTAAGTTGGGACCGGAGGGTTCTATTGAGACACATTGACCGGATGGTCTAGAATGGCTAATGATTTTTGTATGGTATTTTGAGGATCATCGGAAGGCGTCGGCGTGATTGTGCACACACCGGAGACTATTTTATGATTTAGAGGATCTTGGAGTTTTATATATAGTTTTCTTTTGAACATGAGTTTTGATGAATTGACATTGTGGCATTTATGGTTTATTTATTGGAATCAATGTGTTTTTAAATTTAAAATTTTGGTCAAAAATTTTACGTCGTTACATTTGGGGCCCAACTTGCCCCGCTCCCAATAATCACTTCCTTGACCTGGTGGCAGAGCAGAAAACTGAACCAGATCTGGTATCCTCTCCATACACTATAAGCACTCTGCCACTAGGGTCTCGTATAGTCATCAACTTGCACTCGCAGTCGATCACTGCTCCAAAGCGGCTCAACAATCCATGCCTACGATGACACAGACATCACCCATCGCGATCAGTACCAGGTCAATCGGAAACTCCACGCCAAAAATTGTTGGATTAGTGTCTAAGCACGTAACTATACTTGGTAACTACTTTACCCGGTTGTGCATGGTCCTTTTGGGTTGCCTTCACCAAAGCAACTTGACAGGGTGATTTATAAATAGAGAGATTAATATGGTTTATTAATGTATTATATGAATAATATATTAAAAGAGAAATCATATAAATAAATTAATATTAGACAAGACTTAATTAAGAAATTAATTTTATGGCTAAAAGACATTAATTTAATATCAGGGACTTAAACTGTCAAATGTGTGATAGTTGAGCATTGGGCTGAGGAACCTCTTGGACTAGGCATGGACGAAACTAGGATGTTTCCATCCATAATTTCGGCCATAATGGCCTTATTCCAGAACTTTCCTTGGATTGCTTAAGGCCTAAGCTATCCATTAGGGTTTAGACTGAAACCCTAGCAGCACTAGTATAAATAAGACCCTAAGGCGTCTAATTTTCGGCCACTTGATACCCTAGAAAGATCATAGCCGAAATTGTGCCTCTCACCTCTCTCTCATATCATCCTCTTTCTTGTGTGGTGTTTGTAAGCCATTAGAGGAGTGACATTTGTGACTCTAAGCTCTAAGACAAGAAGATTCAAGCTATTATTCAAGAGGTAATCATCTAGATCTGTCTTCTTATGTTAATTTTGAATCATGTATGTTGTATCTAGGGTTTGTAAGTCTTGGATCAATTACATGTACAATAGAGAAACCTAGATCCAAGCTTTAGGGTTTTCATGAACACATAGGATGTTATTTTATGTAAAACCCATCAGTGGTATCAGAGCCTTGTTTGGTTTCTTTTGTATTGATGCCTTGCTTGTTCATCTTCTCTAAAATCGTTTTTCTGACTTTTGCCCGACCTGACTCGACGAGTTAGTCCAACTCAGCAAGTCAGTCCAACTCGGCTAGTCCAATTAGTGACTCGGCATGTCAGAGCGTCTGACAGAGGGATTTTTGGGATTTCATGCTGTTTTGCTTAAGGATAATTGCCAAAATCATTTTTGACTAATAAAATCCGATTTGTATTGCTGTTTTATGATTATCCTTACCAAAACTAAAGATAATTATCAATTGTTTGAAGAATTAATTCCTTATTTGATAATATTCGATTCTTTAAATTAATTGTTGAATTATCTTGTGAATAAAATGGATTAGGTCAAATTTATATAATCATTAAATTAAATGTTTAATTTTATATTATTTTCTATTTGATCCTATGTGTTTTGAAAAGTTCAAAACGTGCCCTCAAGTTTTGAATTTTAAATTTTTGCTTAAAAGTTTAATTTGAATTATTTAAATTTCAAACCCTAGAATTTTACGAGTTTAAAATTCAACATTATACTTTATAATATTATAAGATTAATATATATATATATATATATATATATATATATATATATATATATATATATATATATATATATATATGAAACTTAAATACAATCTTACCATTAGTAGGCCTCATATTAGTTTGTAATAACATTATAGGAGAAATTTATTTATAATGTTAAGGGTTATTATTTTTGGGTTGAAAGTAATAATATGATTTTAAGGATTCATATTAGTTTGTACAAGGTATATATGGGGGGTTAGAAAGAGATAACATTAATAGAAAATGTTAAGTTTGCTAAGGAGTTAAGGAGGAGAACCTAGGTGTAAATGTTATGAATCATGGGGATCAAAGTAAACCAAGGAGTAACATAAACTAATATAAAACTTAAAACCCTAGCCACTCACTAAGAGAGACTTCGATCATGCAAGAGGAAACGGCTCCAAGTTGATGAATTTTCGGAATTCCCGTTTTTGAAGACCTTGTAGTAGTGTTTGGACGATCCCCAGAGAACTAACTGTTGGATCATCATGAAATATGGAGTGCCTTCTTCCAAGGGATGTATCCAAGTTTTGACCGTTGGGATTTGAGTTTAAATATCAGGAGCTCGAGTTACAGATCCTCGATCATGGAAGAGGTTTTAGGGTTGTTGTCGAAATCGTTTTCGGTGTAAGGCTTGTATGGAGCTTTCAATCTTAAAAAAATAGGTATGATTTCTTCCTCATTGGTTGCAAAAGTCCTTTAAGACCTAGGGCGGATTTTTTACAGACTTGGAAGGTCTTAATTGAATTTGGGACCTAATGGCTTAAGTGGATTGAACCATAACCCTAGTTTTATCTTTCTAAAAAATCCACTGTTTTGTACCATTATTGTAAATATCATAACTAATTGTAGAGAATTGGGGTTTGGACGAAACTGAAGCCCAAAGTTTCATTTTTGAGTCTAATACATTTCATTAGTTTCGACCAAAATCCATAAATGTTTGTAGCTAGGGTAAAAACGACTATTTACCCAGACTGGTCCGGAATGATCTATTATGCAAGACAGTTTTGTAAAATTTTGTCATAAATCGTAGAAAATCGTACGATGGTGTGAAAGTACTACTTCTAAAGATAAGGACATGATCTATATTCATCTGATTTTGACAAACACGGAGATTAAGGTAGGCAAAACAGGTCCCAAATAAACCCTAATTTTTATGTAGAAATCTGGAAAATTTACCCATTAGTTATATTCATATCTAAGGAAATTTAATAACTAACACCATCTCAATTTATTATTATTAGGAAGTGTGAAGGGAAAGCATGTGTGAGTAAGTTTCGAGTTGCTTTGAGGTTGATTTGTTTTTGGAGGTGAGTTCTTCACTACACTGTGTTGTGTTATATTCTTAGAAGGGTAAGAAGTGGTTTGCATGGGCTGAAGTTTTGGTTGTTGTCTTCGGGATCGAAGTTTCGGTTCGGCTTCCGGTTGCCATGACAAGACTGTCTTAGGCGCAAAATTTTTGTTTGTGATTATCGGGTTGGTCATTTTGATATGAGTATAAATTAGAAGCGATTTTGAGGACGAAATCTAATTTAAGTAGGGGAGAGTTGTAACACCTTATTTTTTAAGTAATTTCAAATCCATCCCTTAAATTTTAATTATGTCACTTTTGGTCCTTAGATTGGAATGAAGTGGCCATGGGATGCCCTAGTGGAAAAATGGTAATTTATGGAGTAGGAGTTGTACGTTCGGTATATATGTGAGTACGTTAAGCGTACTAGGGTGTGCCTAGTACGTTGAGTGTACGCATATGTATGCAGGTGTATGTTGGTTTGGGTGAAAACACAAATCCTTAGGGTTTGTAGAGTATTTAAGCATCTTACGGACCATTTCTCCCATTTGTTTCCAGCCTCCAGGTTCTTGGGTCGTTTTGGCGAAACCCTAATCTCCATAAGTGTGTGTTGTGAGCTAAGAAGTGATCCTTGTGTATTTAAAGAGTAAGAAGTTGCATCAAGAAGCTTGGGAACGTGAAGCAAGGCTTGGATCTGGAGTTTAGGCTTCCTTTTCTATCATCCAAATGTATAAAGTTCATACCTGTATGATTATTTTGCTAGATCTCTTATTGGGTTCTTTTATTCTTCTTTTTGGTCCCGAATGCTCCATTTTGAACATGACATGTTCCGAATGATTTGAGTTGTCCTCTCATACCCTTAGAGGGGTCCTTAATCAGAAAAATAAGGTTCCAATGGCTAGAAGTGTCTCATGCATTTGGTTGAAAGGTCTTAATGGATTAAGACCTTGTATTAAGAACTTTTGGATGTCTAAAATCATAAAGTTGGAGACTTGATGACTCTATTGTGCATTTGGACCATGGATCTGTAATTTGGGCTTAAGTGCTTAAGTTATTTAGCCCATATTGGACTTTTGAATATGCGAGGGTACCCCCGCATAGGGATGAATACGCCTACTTGGTCAGCCTCCCCGTATCTTGGTCAATGCGAGGTCTCGTGTATGCTGAGCATACCTCTGGCATACGCCCCGCGTACGCGACTATTTTAGGCTCCTTTGCTTTGGGCTTTGGGTATTGGGCCATCTGTTTAGCTTTGATACATGGGCCCTAATGGACTATCTGGATAAGTGTACTTTTAGGCTAATTAGAGGATCGGGCCTTCGATAAGGCCCAATAAGGAGTTGAGCACAATTTGGAAAATTGGTCCAAGTGTGGGCGTTGAAGTAAATTAAGCCTTTTTGGATCAAGATTCAGGTTTGGCTTGCATTGGGTTGTGTTGGGCCGTCTTGGGTTTTATGGTTTGGGCTTTTGGCTTGTTGGATCTTCTTGAGTGAAGGCGATGAAAGGAATTAGGCCTAATTTGGAAAATTGGACCATAATCGGACATAAGGAGTTTATTTTGATGTTGGGACTTTTGTCATTAGTTGAGCCAGACCATGCTTGAGGATGGGTAAAAAGGTCTTTTACCCTGAATTGGACTCATAGTTTAAGTCAGTGGCTAGATGTTGATGGATTGTCATTTTGGTAACTTTTAGCGCACATGTGATGATGGATCTGTAGTCGGAGGTTGGTCATAGAATCAGTTGCTAATGGGGTGTTGTCTTGATGCTGGCGATTCGGGGATTTGGCAACAAGCAGCTAGAGATCGTCTGTGTATTCGGCAGTGCGAGGTGAGTTTTCCTCATTGTACTTATGGGTCGAAGGCACCAACGTTGGCCCTCTGGATTGTCATCCTAGTTATCGTATGCTTGTATGTTGTTATGATATGTTAGATCGGTATCCTGGTAGATAGGATGTTGTTATGTTGTTATGATCTGTTAGATCGGTATCCTGGTAGATAAGATGTTGCTATGTTGTTATGATCTGTTAGATCGATATCCTAGTAGATATGATGATGCTATGTTTATTGATTTGTGCTTGCTTGTTGATTGATTATGTGGTTATGAGTTATGTATATGTCGACATGTCTGTGTATCATCGGGTTGAGGCTATCCTACTTTGTGCAAAAGGCCAGCAGACCCAGTGTAACGACCATAAAATTTCAACCAATTTTAACTTTTCAAAAACAACCCATTTTCATAATGTTATTACAAAAAGGTTTTCAACAAAATTATTATCAGAGCCTTCCTAGAACCACATCATAAAACATAATCATGAGGAGCGGTCCGATCACACCTTTGCCTTGCCACGGTCTCCTGAAGAACCTGAAAAACATTAAACCACAACTGTAAGCCCGAAAGCTTAGTGAGATACCCCCAAAATACCAACCACATATACCATACACACATAACATGCCATATCATATCAGAACACAGAACAGCCATGCACTTCGGTTCTACTGTGTGACTGGTCCGCCGCACCGGCCAACAGTCCACCTGGTCCACCCTCCGAGTCTAGCCATATATATCGAGTCTGCAGTGTGATTGGTCCGCCTGCACCGGGCCTTCAATCCACCTTGTCCACTCTCTGAGTCTACAGTATGACTGGTCCGCCCGCACCGGGCCTTCAGTCGGCCTAATCCACTCACCGAGCCTCGGCACGTCTGGTCCGCCCTCTTGGGGCCTACAGCCTATCTGATGGGATTAAAACAATTTTTAATCAATGAAGATCGATTAGATCTTGAACAAGTGTATGAATATGAAACAGTAAAAACGCAATAATAAGAACAAACAGTTTGAATCAAACGAGTCGAATGATTAAATAAAATCCTTAGAAGAGCTCGATTAAGAACATCAACTGTAAAGGATTAGAAGATTACAAGAACGATTACAGAAAAATATAATACTCTTGATCAATCGCTATTTCGATAATCTCTAGAATCTTAACCTAATATGCATGCAAGCATTTAACTTATATACAATACATAAAAGGCTCTCGGTTGGACAGGCCCAAACCGGAGAATACAAGGCTAATCAACGAGCCCAAAAGACGCAACATCAAAACTCTCTTTAGCCCAACAATCTCCCCCTTTGCGTCAATTTGGAGCGAGACCTTCACTTCTTACTTGGGCCGGCGGCTGAAGCTGGTACCTTCTTCTTCACGGTGCTAAACAGACACTTGGTTATGGAGAGGATGGTCTGTCTAAACCGGATGTACCAATTGATCATGTCATTGAAGTACTTGATATCATCGGCCGAATTGTCTTTACACTGCTTGATGATGAATAAGATGTGCTCCAAGCAAGTTGTAGTGTAAAGATGTTTGTCAGCTAAAGCGAAGAGACATTTGTGTCCTTCGGCTCTAGTGAACATCACAGAGTTTCGCCTCGAATCTATCTTGCCCATTTGCATTTGATTTAGATCACTGGCCGATCCCACAGGTTTGACTTTCGGTTTCTTCTTAAAAACTATGGCGACCTCCTGATCCATTAGGGCCACCTCCATGATATAGCATGCCAGCATCCTTTTGACATGGTCTATGATGGGACCATATTCAGATTCATTTGTCAGCAGGATATTGTACAAGACTATCCAATCATGAGGGTTCAGATTGGGCAGATCCGCCAGGGAGATCATGTGGGCAGTTCTTGCAGATCCTCGGATGAGCTTGAACTTGACGTTTGTGAATCTCCCCACGGCATAAGGCTTCAGCACCCGAACACTGACGATCTTCTGGGCACTCCATGTAAGGTACTGAGGGCGAGCGGCCTCCAGGTAGAAGTCAATGAGCTCCCTGTCAAGCTCATCGTTCAGATGCGGGACTTCGAAAATGTTAGAGAAGGCGTGGAAGATGAACGCCTTTCGAGTCAGCGGCATATCAAACTGCGAATCTACAGAGTTGTTGCAGTCGAATGATATCACCGGCTCGAGCCATAGTATGCTTGGAGTCTCTATGGCCTCTTTTATCATGCGATCCCTGGTCCAGGCAGGGAAGAGCAACTTTCGGCTCTCAAGGAGATCGTGGGCTTCTTTTTGCTTTCGTTCGGCTTCTTCAGCCTCACGCGCCACACGACTGGCATCGTCATCAGCATTGCGACTGTTCTTTCTTTTTAACAAGTCCGCAATTGTCTCCTTGTCTTCATCTTCATCTTCATCTCCATCCTCTGCTATGTTTTTGCCCTTGTTCTTCACACCCGAACCCGAGGCATGACCAGTTGGGGTTGGTTCGGTTGTGTGAGTCGCTTTGGAGGACGGAGGTGGTTTCGATCCTTTCTTCTCTTCTCCCCCTTGTTTCGGAATGGACACGAAACTCGGTAGGCCTTCAATCTTACTTAACAGTTCCATGGCCGGAGAGAGTTTTTCAGCGAGGGTACGCCTCACTGAGTGGTTAAGGATTGGGTCGTGTGCTTCCAGGATGTTTGAGAGAGCGGCGTGGACATCCGAAACACACGTCTTTATGACTTCCCTCTCGGATCGAAGAGCTTCCAATTGTTGCTGGGAGTTGGAAAGCTGCATGCTCTTGACCTTAAGGGCGGTAGTCTTACTCGCCAAGACGTCCATCAGTGAATTTTCTGCTGCAAGATCCTCTTGTAGCTTTGCCAAGCAGGCATCGATGGAGGCACGAAGTGCCGAGTTGTCGTCGCTAAGATTTTGTCTGAGGGTAGCGAACGAAGACAGCTCCATCTTTACAAACTGGGCCAATTGATGAACAACTGGTTCCAAAGTTGTTTTAGTGGCTTCGGCGCTTTCCTGCAAAGACTGCAGCAGGACAGAAGCGTCATTGAATAGTTTATCGACTTTTTCGGTCACTGCCTCACAGGCTCGGGTGGAGGCGTCTATAGCAGCAGTAGCTGAGGCTACCGAATCATGTTGAGCCCATGAACAGATCAATGACTAGGCATTGCTGGGGTCGGATGGGAAGAATTTGAGAAGTTGCATGAACAGATGAAGATTCAGCCATTGTTGCAGGTTTGGAGAAGAAGAAGATCGGGAGAGTATTTGGGAGTATTTTTGCTTTGGGAATTATGGGGTCAGTAAAGAGGTAAAAGGTGGTGTTGATGGCTTTTTATAGTTGGTGAAGAGAGAGAAAAATCGTTTCAAATCTCTTATAGAAATACAAAACGGGTGTTTGAGTGACTGATTGGTGACAGTTGGGGCGTGCGATGATCACGTAGGAGAGAGAGTGTCAGATTCCTAGTATTACGCCGCCCAATAAGCGTCGGTTCAGAGAAAGAAACCGTTTCCATTTCCACACGCGCCTCGTTTGCCAGATTGATGACGCTTCATTATCACACGCGTCCTCAAGTGTCAGAAAAAGCGCGGCCGTTTCAAATTCACGCGCCTTCCTTTTTACCGTCGTTTGAATTTCTATCCATTTAACTCCCGCCAAGTCAGCAACTTTTTGTCTTTTCCCCTTTTAAACGGCTGTTTTCAATTAATGACCCACGTGGCTAATTTTTGGCCACAACTTCATTAGTAACCATCCAGTAATAATCCAGCCTGTAAATTAATTAGTAACGGAATTTTGGAAAATCTTGGATTTTCGTGCAAAGAGTGTAAAAGAAAAAGAAACAAAGCAACTCTTTTTAGGATTATCTGTCATGTCAATAATGACACGAAACTGATGATCCCGGGCACGAATCTCTTCCTTCAAGGTCAGGAATGACCTCAAAGTGTTAGTGTGGAATCCCGTTGAATGACGATCAAACATTTATTAAGAAATGTTGAAAGGCTTCTTTTAATTAGGCTAATTAAGGGTGGTTTCGCTTTGATTCAACAATTCAATTCTTGATATAAGAACGAATGTGAACAAAGTACTTGTGAGACCGGTGTAGTCTGTTAAACAAGTAGGTTGGAGTTGATTTTGTAGTGGCTTGGATTAATATGAAATCTCAGATAAAAAAAATTTAAAACTAGATCCCTTGGGAAGAAATGTTATGGTGTGTAACAATTTCATTGGAATCACATAAAAGAAGATTTGAGATTCCATGAGGGTATATTCGACAATTCATTGGTGAAAACTTGATCAAATTAATTTGTCACCGTCAATTCGTTGGTGTTGAATTTTGGGTTTCACTTAGCTCGTAGTAGCACGAAACTAAGATCATAAACACAGATGTTGTGTAACCATAAACCTCAGTGGTAGTTTCTGAGAGTCTCAAGGGTTACAGTGATGAAACGAATGTAATGGAGAAGTGTAATAGGGATGGTGTAAGAAAACATAGTACCTCTGCTGCGAAAATAAGGACCAAGCAGGAGACTCTTAACTCATGTGAGAAGAGTGTGAGGTAGCTCACGATTAGAATAAATGAGTTAGCCTTATTGGGAAGACAAGGTTTGTGTATACCAGGTCATGAAGGCTATTATTCAGAATCTTATGAGGCTTGGGACACATACAGCAGCATGCTTCTAGGGACACTTAAGTAATTTATCAAATATATCCCCATGAACAAACGAGCACACAAAGAAAAATTAAATAAAATATTTTTGGAGTATTTGAAATGTATAAAGATAAAATAGAGAAAATAGTGAATAAAAAAAATAAGAGTTAAAATAAAATAAAGACTTAAAAAAAACTCTGAGAAAAAAATAGAAAAACCGAACCCGAACGTTCGGTTAGTCTCGGTTCTAGAAATGTTGGAAAACCGAACCCAAACCTTTGGTTGGATTCGGTTCCACAAAATTTTGAAAAACCGAACCCGAACCTTCGGTTGGTTTCGGTTCCACAAAATTTTGAAAAACTGAACCCGAACCTTCGGTAGGTTTTGGTTTTGGAAAATTTTGAGAGACGAAGGAGTTTAGATATACAAGATATAAATTCTTTTAACATAAGGAAAAACAAAATTTTACAAGAAATATACAACTTAGAAAAACTACCTTTGAAGAAATGAGCGAGCCAGATGATGGAACCGAACCCGAACGTTCGGTTGGATTCGCTTCTTACTTTTGAGGTTGAGAGGTAGTGTGAGGTACTGACTCTGATTCCATCATACCTAGCCCTTGCAATATTTTATTGAATGATGCTTCAGGAAGAGCTTTGGTAAAGACATCAGCCAGTTGATCAGTGGTTCTTACAAAGTGAACTTCGACATTTCCATCTTCCACATGATCTTTGATGAAGTGATACCTCAGTGCTATGTGTTTGGTTTTAGAGTGTTGCACTGGGTTATGACAGATCCTAATTGCACTTTCAGAGTCGCAATATAGTGGGATCTTCTTCATATTGAGTCCATAGTCTCGAAGTTGACTCTGGATCCAAATCACTTGGGATGTGCAGGATGCAGCGGCAATGTATTCCGCTTCGGCAGTAGACAGCGACACACATGTTTGTTTCTTGGATTGCCAGCTGACCAATTTCCCATCAAGAAATTGACAGCCACCAATTATGCTTTTACGGTCGAGTCCACATCCTCCAAGGTCAGCATCAGAATAGGCTTGAACAAAGAAGCCTGAATTGGATGGATACCACAGACCTAAGGAGGTGGTTCGCTTGAGATAGCGTAGGATGTTCTTTACTGCCAGCATGTGAGGTTCTCATGGGTTAGCCTGAAATCGAGCACAATAACACACAGAAAACATGATATCAGGCCTGCTCGCAGTTAGATACATCAGTGAGCCTATCATTTGACGATAGAGCGTGATGTCGACAGCCGGTTTGTCTAGAGATGGGGTAAGCTTGGTGCCGAATGCCATTGGGACTTTCACTTTTGAGTCGCCCATCATGCCAAACTTTGCTAGGAGAGTCTTTGTGTAAGCTTCCTGATTAATAAAGATGCCTTCGGGTCCCTGTCTTATGTTTAAACCAAGGAAAAAGTTAATAGGACCCATTGAGCTCATTTCAAACTTAGTTTCCATCAACTTTCAGAATTCAGCCGTTAAGCTGGGATTCGTGGAGCCAAAGATGATGTCATCAACGTAAATTTGAACTATCATAAGGTGGTTACCTTCCTTTTTGCGAAAGAAGGTTGGGTCAACCGAACCTTGTTTAAATTTAGACATCTTTAAAAATTTAGTAAGGGTTTCATACCAGGCTCTCGGAGCTTGTTTGAGACCGTACACAGCTTTATCCAGAATATAGCAATGATTTGGATGCTTTTCGTTCACGAACCCAGGAGGTTGCTCCACATACACAGTTTCTTCGAGTTCTCCATTGAGAAATGCACACTTGACGTCCATTTGGAAAACCTCAAAGTTTTTGTGAGCAGCATAGGCCAGAAATATTCTAACAGATTCTAGCCTAGCTACTGGAGCGAACGTTTCTTCGTAATCTATTCCTTCCTCCTGACAGTATCCCTTGACTACCAGACGAGCCTTGTTCCTTATGACATTACCTTCCTTTTCCATTTTGTTTCTAAAAACCCATTTAAGACCAACAACCGAAGCATCTGGAGGAGTTGGAATGAGGCGCCAGACTTTGTTCCTTTCAAACTCGTTCAGTTCGTCTTGCATTGCTTGAACCCAATCAGAGTGATCAAGGGCAGTGTTCACTGTCTTCGGTTCAACTTTTGATACGAATGAGTTAAACATACAAAACTCTACCTTTGAGAATAAGGATGTCTGTTTTGCCTTCAGTTGAGATCGGGTCAAAACCTTCTCAGATACATCACCAACTACTTGAGAGATAGGATGATCTCTGGTCCATTTGGTAAGAGGAGGGTAATTCGGGTCGAAGGTTGGATCTAGTTCAGCGTTGATCATCTCTTCGGGCTCAGATTGGCTATCGTCATCAAGCGTCATATCATCATGCTCCCCCTCAAATAATGAGTCTTGAGAAACATGAGGCTCAGGGTTTTGTTGTGGTGCTGGATTTTCAGGCGTTGAAGCACCTTCGTTTGGAGGGGCATCTTCGGTTGGAGAGGCACCTTCGGTTGGTGAAGGACCTTCGGTTGAAGTAGTAGAGCTTTTCTCCCCCTGGACTTGTGAGCTTGGCTCCCCCTCGACATGAGAACTTGGCTCCCCCTCGACTGAAGCAGTGTTGGTTGGAGATTCATCAGTGAGCGATTCTCCTTCATGCATTCTTTTCGCAGCATCTTCGATAATTTGCTTCATATGATCAATTTTGTTGTCAGCTGCACCTGCTTCTGAGAGAGAAGCTTTTTCCGGTTCGTCAAAGAGTTCCAGAAAATTCTCGTACAAATTGGCGGTTGAGACTGTGACTTGGCCAGTTTGAGGAAATATTTCCCCGGCAGTGTCATCTATGGTCTGTAGCTTCTTGACATAGTTATCGTCGAAGGTCACATAGTATGTCTCTTCAATCCTTCTTGATCGTTTGTTTAGGACCCTGTACGCCTTGGATGTGAGTGAGTAACCCAGAAAGATTCCCTCGTCAGCTTTGACATCAAACTTGTTGCGGTGTTCTTTAGAGTTAAAGATGAAACACCTTGAGCCAAACACATGGAAAAATTTCACGTTGGGTTTTCTGTTATTTATTATCTCATATGGTGTGAGCTTGAATCGCTTATTGAGATAGGATCTGTTCTGTGTATAACAAGCAGCAGAAATAGCATCAGCCCAAAAATGAAGAGGTAAGGAAGCGAAACTTAACATAGTTCGGGCAGCTTCACACAAGGATCGGTTTCGTCTTTCGACTATTCCGTTCTGTTGTGGTGTGTAGGGAGCTGAGAAATTATGACTAATTCCCTTTTCTGCAAGAAACTCTTCAAACTCCTTGTTCTTGAATTCGAGACCATTGTCGCTCCTGATGTTTCGAACGACCTTCTTGAGCTGGACTTCAATCTGCTTGATAAACACTTTCAGCTTTTGAGTTGCTTCAGATTTGAGCTTTAGAAAGAACACCCATGTAAATCGTGAAAAATCATCAACGATGACAAGAATATATTTGCTACCACCGATTCTTTCGATAGATGAAGGACCACACAAATCGATATGAAGCAATTCGAGTGGTTCAACAACTTTTGTGTTAATTACGGATGGGTGACTTTGACGACTCTGCTTTCCCATGTCGCATGTAGCACATAGATGCTCTCTGTCAAACTTGAGCAATGGAAGACCCTAACATGACCTCCAGTGACAAGTCGGTTGACATCTTTGAAATTGAGAGGAGAGAGTCTTCGGTGCCACAACCAGCTTTCGTCGGATTGAGCTTTTGATAGCAGACATATGGCTGGGTTTCCTTTGATGGGTTTCATGTTCAGAGGAAACATTTCACCCTTTCGCTCTGACTTCAAAATGACTTTCTTTGTCTTTTTCTCTATGATTTCATAACCTTCATCATCGAATGAAACTTTGAGACCTGTACCTCCAACAAGCTGAGATACACTGATGAGGTTGTGTTGAAGTCCTTCCACATAAGCCACCTTCCTTATTGTAAAGTCACCATTCGTTATCATCCCGTATCCCTTTATGGTGCCGAAAGAGTTATTTCCAAACTTAACGTTGCCACCGTTTGCAAGAGATCTGTATTCCCTGAGCTCCTCTTTCCTCCCTGTCATGTGACGCGAGCAGCCACTGTCGATGTACCATTCTTCGTCAAACTGCTCGTCACTCATAACCTGCAAAAATTAAGCAGATTTAGGAACCCAAAGTTTCTTGGGTCCATGTGAGCTTTTCATGGGAACGGGAATAGTAAGAGAGATGTCAACTAGATATGTTCGTTTTATTAGAGTTGTTTCATCTTTCTTTTTAATGGTAAAGACTTTTATTTTGTTAGGATTGGGTTTGTTTGTTTTGGACTCAGGTTTGGATTCATCGACCTTCTGCTTTCCCTTCTGTTCAGCTGATGAATGAGGTTTTTGAGAACCAATGGAATTAGCTTTAGAGCAAGATGGAGACGAATGGGTGGAAGTAGAAGAACGAGAAGAATTAGGAAGAGAGGATTTGGATGGAGATGTCTTCCTTGCTGATGATTCTAGGTGACCCTTTTGCTTTTGATCGTTGGTGAAGTTAACCTTCGAGTCTTGTTCTCTTTTGATTTCTGAGCCGAACCTCTGTGTTCGGTTGGAGTTGTTCTTGGAACCGAACCTTTGGTTTCGTTCGAAGTCCTTTTCAGAACCGAGCCCTTGCTTTCGGTTGGTGTTTTCTTGCGAACCGAACCTTGGCTTTCGGTTGGTATTTTCTTGCGAACCGAACCTTGGCTTTCGGTTGGTATTTTCTTGCGAACTTTCAGGCTTTCTTACAGGATTGTTTTCATACTTCAGATTCTTGTCCTTGTGTGAATAGTATGCATTCTGGGAGTGCCAAAATTGTTTCCTTTCAGAAAGGTTTTTCCTGTATCTTTGGTTCCTCTCTATCTTCTTATCCCTCATCTGCTTAGGTTGATGATGAACGTTCGTTCTTGTTTTTGTTGTCACCTTGACTAGTTCCTTTTGAACTTCAGGAGTTTTTCTTTGAGCCGAGGGAGCAGATGGAATATCTGAAGAAGATTCAGTTTGCCCTGAGGAAGTGGAAGGAGTATCTGATGAAGTTTCACTTCGAGCTGTTGGTGTTGAAGGAATGTCTTCTTTTGCTGAACGATCATCCTCTTGAGGAATTTCTTTCGTACCACTGGTGCTTGGTTCACTGAAATTATCAGGCTTGTTCAAGGGTTCAGGTATGTATCTCCCTTTTCTCATCCAGGAGGTTCTTTCAGATAGGCCAACGGTTTCGTTTCCATTATCAATAGGAGCTTCCCAGAAGTACTCATCACAGCCATCAGCATTGTCTTCGTTAACAATAGCTGTGAGTTCAGCTGTTTGATGTTTGGTTACTCCAGTCACCTTGTATACCTGATTTGGAGTGGTCCTGACCTTTTGATACACAACAGCCTTTTCTACTAATTTCGGGGACTTTTGTTGGGACAGTCTAGCGAATTCTACAGAGTTTTCAGAAATAAGATTTTTGTGGTTTTCAGTTTCGCTTTTAACAAATTCTGAGCAGTCAACCGTATCCTCTACAGAAATTTCACTCATGTTTTCGTCCTCGTTAAGCTCAGATGCATTTTCAACATCGATTTTGTTTTCTGAGCTTACATTGGCGTTTAGAGAGTCAAATTTTTGCATGGTTTCGGTTCTCAGTTTAAGTCGGTCATTTTCGTCCAAAAGATTTTTGAGCATGTCCTTGTGATCTTTGGATTTAATGAAGGACTCGATTTTGTCCAGTCCATACATGTACGTCGGATTGACATCATCAGACGATATCACACTCTCACATTTGTAGGCTTCGGCATCGATTTCATCCTCCTTAAATTCTAGGAAGGGTAAAATCATGCGATGGATCTTTTGGCCTATCTCACAATCCAAGTGAAGTTGAGTAATATTGGAATATAATCGTTTAGCTATTAAACAAAAAACATTTCGTTGTTTTAACAATTTCAAATTGTCTCTCTGCAAATAAATGTTTTCGTCTTTAACTTTAACTAATTCCGACTCTTTTAACTCAATCCACATTCGCCGCTCCTCACTCTTTGACGCCACCCTGCTTAATTGATCAGTCAGGTTAGAATTGGTGACTCGAGTTTGAGTTAAGCTACTATCTAAATGAGAAATTCTTGTGTTAACATTTTTGAGTTCTTTCTCATATGAGGATGATGGTACTTTAGATGAAATAAAAACAGATTGTACCTTCTTTATCAGTTCATCGAGCTCATTGAACTGCTGGCTGAGTGGTTTGGCCGTAAAGCACATATCCTCCTGCACCTTCGGTCCATTGCTTCCTCCATCGGTCTTGTATCCCCTCATTTGAGATACGTCAGTCACCATGAAGCATTTTCCACCACTGTTTTCCTCCTTAGCCACATACGCCTTTCCATGAGTAGGCTTCCTCACTTCTTCGTCTTCTGAGTCAGTAGACCAAACTTCAGTGCTACCGAACTCATCGTCATTAACCGAACCCTGCACAATAAGAGCATTAATAGAAGGGTTAGCGGTAGATTTCTTCTTTCTCAACTCATCCAATCTCTTCTGCAGCACAGCTTCCTCATCCTTTTCATCGTCCTTTTCAGCCATCTTCTTAAGAACACAGTCCTTAGCATAGTGGTTCTTGCCACCACAATAGAAACAGCTTACTCCGGAATCGCCATCTGCTTTCGGTTCCTTCTTGGGCTCCTCAGCTTTCGGTTCATTGTTCGCTTTTTCAGAGCTGTAACTCCCCTGCCAGTTTCGGTTTTTGTTGCTGGGGAATCTCTTCTTTATGAACCTCTTAGGATTGGACACCATCATGGCATAATCCTCAGTTGTGAGGTCATATTCTTCCAAGTTGAGCTCTTCATCCTCCATCACAGCTTTACTTTTAGATAGGAGGGCCAACAAACCAAGACTGGAGACAACATTCTTCTCTTGAACCACAATCTTCTCTTGGGACTTTAGAATACCCACCAGTTTCGCCAAAGAATATGATTTAAACTGTTCATGGGCTTTGACTGTGGAAACAACTGCTCTCCATTCAGATCGCAGTCCGTTCAAGAAAGTAACCTTTTGTTCGATGAGCTTCCTTTCGATGTCGTGTTTGATCATCTTGCTGAGAAGATGATTGAAGCGATCAAACGTCTGGGTCACAGTTTCTTCGGCCCCTTGCCTGAATTCACCAAATTCAGATAGAAGCAAGGTTTGGATAGAATGTTCAAGATCTTCGTCTGTGGAATACAGTTCGCGAATTCTATCCCACACTTCCTTCGCCGTAGTGCATGAGCTGACCAGTCTGAATGTGTCGGACTGAAGGGCGAATCTGATCAACCTTAGCGCCTTAATATTGCACTGGAGTTTGTCTTTTTCATCTTGCGCAATATTCGTCACGTCCTTAAGCAGATCATTGTACTCTTTTTGCGTCTTAATGATTCTGGACGTCGTAGAATGAGAAAACGGTCCATTGATGATGGCTTCCCATATAAGATAACCATTGTCCTCCGATCCAATCACATAATCTTCGAAATGATGCGCCCATACTTCATAGTCATGGGTGTACAGGATTGGAATCTTTGTCGTCGAACCGATGCTGTTGGAAATATTAATAGGGTTTGATTGCGTTGCGTCCATAATGATCGTAAAACTTGTTCAAAGATCAGACTTGTAATAAAGCAGATTAGGGAAAAACAATAAATATTAAGATACGTCAATTAAGATGACGGCTCAATAAATATCGATGATTGCGGAAAACCCTAATGGAAATATTTTTCACAGAAAAGATGTGTATCGATTACACAGCCTCCTACTCTGATACCAATTGATGGGATTAAAACAATTTTTAATCAATGAAGATCGATTAGATCTTGAACAAGTGTATGAATATGAAACAGTAAAAACGCAATAATAAGAACAAACAGTTTGAATCAAACGAGTCGAATGATTAAATAAAATCCTTAGAAGAGCTCGATTAAGAACATCAATTGTAAAGGATTAGAAGATTACAAGAACGATTACAGAAAAATATAATACTCTTGATCAATCGCTATTTCGATAATCTCTAGAATCTTAACCTAATATGCATGCAAGCATTTAACTTATATACAATACATAAAAGGCTCTCGGTTGGACAGGCCCAAACCGGAGAATACAAGGCTAATCAACGAGCCCAAAAGACGCAACATCAAAACTCTCTTTAGCCCAACACTATCCGGACCGCTCGTTGGGCCTTCGGGACAACCGGTCTTCCCTGGGTATGTTGGCCTATAGCACAAAGGAGGACCCTCCTCAACCCAACCCTAGTCCAACAACCATGTGCACATAAACATTCAAGCATATAACAATTTACATTCAATCAACCAATCTAACAGATCACATAAAATAACATCCTCCTAACCAGGATACCGACCTAACCAGTCACTAGCATAGCATCATCCTATATACCGGGATACCAACCTTAACCAGGTCTCTAACATAATACCATCCTAACTACCTGGATGTAAACATAGCAGAGCAATAACATGACAACAATACCCGGATCTCAGTCCGATAAAAGGGTCGGCCTTGGTGCCTTAGACCCTGTTGATATAGTGAGGATAACTCACCTTGCCACTGCCGAAACTCTGAACTGAAGGAGCAGATTCCCGAATCACCGACTCACCGAAAATCCCGAACTAGCCAACATAGCAAAAATAATCATTAGGCTAAGCACAATACCCTTCCAAGGGTAAATTGACCAATTTACCCTTAACTCAATCCAGCCCATGACTAAGGCCCACAATCAAAATATGAAAGGCCCATCACTAGATAAGCTCTCAAGCCCACTAATGGCCCAAAGACCAAAAGTCCGAAGCAAAGCCCAATATTGGCCCAATTTACTAAATTCGGCCCACCTCACCAAATGGGCCTAGATCCAAGGTCCATAATAATTAGTGAGTCCACAATACTCCATCCATAATGTCCAATCACAGCCCAAAATCCAATAGCCCAATAACAGCCCAATCTCCTAAGGCCCAAAATGAAAACCCAACAGAGGGAGTATGTTGGGCGTACCCTCCTTGGTACGCTGGGCGTACAACGCTGATTCGCAATTGGGGATCGGGGCACTGAACCGCTACGCGGGGCGTAACCTCGCTGCTCAACAAGTCCACATAACTTCTTAATGGCTTAAGCTCTTAAGCCCAAACTTCAGATCCTTAGGCCAAATATGCCTAGGATTCATAAAGTCTCAAACTTTATTACTTGGGACATCCATAAAGCTCTTAATCCAAGGTCTTGATCCATTAAGACCTACTTATCTCACACATGGAACAACCGCAGCCCTTGGGACCTCATTTTTCTCACTCAAGACCTCTACTAAGGTCTGAAGGACAGATAATCTCGACCAACTCAAAACATGCATCAAGATGAGGACTTTTGGGACAAGAATGATGTTAAAACTTCACAACACATAGATCTATACAATATGATTGCCAACCTAGAGACTTTTTACCTCAAAAGAGCCTCAGAATGTGATGTCTTTAAAGATCTACAAGCTCCAGCCACTCAAATCCTTCTTTGACAACTTCCCCTTTCTTCTTCTAGCCTCTCTTTTGCCAAAACAAGCTTTCCAAGGCCAAACACACCCAACAATGGAGGTGGGACGGCTATCTAGGGTTTCTAAGGTTAAGAGAGTGCTTATAGAGGCTAGGGTAAAAACCATTATGTTCCTTATATAGTGGCTGACCCTAATTTTAGGGTTTCTGGATGATAGACGTACGCTGGGCGTACATCTAGTACGTTGGGCGTACGCCGAGGGGCCTCCGCGTTCCTTTCCACCGCTACACTAGGCGTACGTCCAGCTTACGCTGGGCGTACCCAGCCAAACACAAGCGCGCATGCAAGGGACCCTTTTGCCAAATTTTTCCCTTAAGGAACCATTGCTACCCACATGTTAATTTACAACCTCTCCTACACCATAAGCCGTTCTTGCCAAACTCTAAATCCACATCAGGGACCGAAACGCCCTTACTCTTGCTCTCGGGAACCTAAAATTAGATATTTCAAGACCGGGGTGTTACACCCAGGGCTGTCTGGATAAACCGTGGGCCCTACGAGGCGGTCCAGTCAGGCCGAAGGCCTAGGCGAGTGGTCAGGATAAGTTGTAGGTCGTGCGAGGCGGTCCAATCGTACTGAGGGCTTGGGGCGGTTCGGATAGGTTGTAGGCTCAGCGAGGCTGTCCAGTCATGTCGAAGGCTTAGGAGCGGTTCAGATAGGTTGTAAGCCCAACAAGGCGGTCTAGTCAGGTTGAAGGCTCAGTATATATATTGTTATTGATGGGTTTTGAGCATTCTAACACTTCCTAAGTTTACATGCAACCCTCATAACCTTGGATCTATGTTTATCTAATTATCATGCAAAGTTGAATTCCAAGGTTATATTCCTATCTAGCATACATGGGGAACATTTTATAACTTGAATGAAAGATAGAATAACTTACCTTGTTGTTGATTATGATCCTTGAAACCTTGTGAGCCTAGCATCCCAAGTGTGATGCCTCAAATGATTCACACAACACCGAATGCAAAGGAGTAAACTTTGAGAGAATCTTACACTTGCAAAATCAGCTCTAGCCCTCTTGTTTCTTAGTGTAACCGATTTTGGAGGAGGAGATGGTCTTTATATAGTGTGACACATCTAGGGTTACACCATGTAAACCCTAATGTGTCATGGATCTTCATTTTCATGACCCATGGTTTTGTAACTCCCATGGAGCATCCTATGGGTTTAACCCAACTTGATAATCCATGGAGCCTCTTAGCCCACTATACAAGTTATGGATGATTTACATAATCAACCCATATATTTAATTAGTTATCTTTTGATCACTCAATTAATTCTTGATCAAACTAATTAAATAATACTATTAATATATTATAACTTATAATATATTAATAAACCACAAGTGTTATTTCTCTCATTTAGTCTATCCAATTGCATGGTGCCATTCAACCCAAATGGACCATGCCGGTTCTGGTCAAGTACATACCAGAAATAGTTATGGACTTAGACACCTTATCCAACAGTCTCCCACTTGGATAAGTCTAATAACTATAACTGCAAGTATGACTTCAGGAACCGATCAACAATCGTAGCTCTTTCAAGGTTTCTCGAAACTAAGAAGATGATGATACGCCATTTAAGATAAGTGATCATATAATCCTCTGTTCTAGATATCAGCCAAACAAATACATGGAACAATGTCTTACTTATTCTCCAGCAGCTTGTTTCCCGATTTCCGATTTGTTTGACAAAGAACTTAATTGAACACATCAACTTAGTTCTGACCGGGCTTGGTACAAAGGTCAAAGCAAAATCATCGAGGGGCCCAGATATCATCCTCTAATCCAAGAAGGAACAGATAAACTTCGAGTCATATGTTTGTTCTATTACTCATTGAATTATACACAAGAACACGTTTTATAACATCGAGTTACCAATGCGTTTTCGTACAATCAATGCAAAACCAACTCATAAGTAACAAATCATATCTCTAGGTTTGAAGACTTATATGATATTACCATCTCACGATCACTCGAGATAAATTCCATGAAGTGATTCGAGTGAGCGTGGGTTGAGTCCAATGCTCAGAACTTATGAACACTCATGATTGTTGTAGCCATGTCCAACAACTTAGACCTCTGCAACCAATCATGACAGTCTTTATTCATACCTACTTCCGACATATGACCGACTATGGAGGTTCAAATAATATGATATACCAAACATAATTATTCTGGAAGTCAAAACATGCAAAAGAAATATAGTAAACGATCGACAAGAGATAGCAACACTTTACTCATAAATAAAACACCTTTTATTCATCATCTAATGTCAATTACACTTTACAAATTTCGAGGTTATCTAACTACTAAATCTAATATCATCCTTCAACCCTATGCTCTGAGCATGCTGGAGATGCTTAACCCGAGTCAGCCCTTCGTGAGGGGATCTGCTGGATTCTCATCTGATGATACCCTCTTTGCCACGAGGAGTCCTTCTTTTATTCGATGTCTGATGAAATGGTATTTTATGTCGATGTGTTGGATCTCTCGTGATCCCTTGGTTCCTTGGCTAAGGCAACAACACTTTCACTATCATAGAAAATTTCCATTGGCTCTTTAATAGTTGGTACAACTCCAAGGTCTCCAATGAAGCTCTTCAGCACAATCGCCTCCTTTGCTGCCTCACTCGCTGCTATATACTCTGATTCGCAAGTTGAATCAGCCACTGTTTCTTGCTTGGAACTCTTCCAAGAAATTGCTCCTCCGTTTAAGGTAAAGACCTAGCCTGACTGAGAGCGGAAATTATCCCTATTAGTCTGAAAGCTAGCATCACTATACCCTACAGCTCTCAAATCATCACTCCCACCGAGGGTAAGGACCCAGTCCTTAGTCCTCCGTAGGTTTTTGAGGATATTCTTTACCGCAGTCCAGTGTGACTTGCCAGGGTTACCCTGATACCTGCTAACCATGCTCAAGGCAAAGGCTACATCAGGTCGAGTACATGTCATAGCATACATGATCGATCCTACGGTTGAAGCATAAGGTATACGACTCATTTCTGCTATCTTAGCCTTAGTACTAGGGCTTTGTGTCTTACTCAATCTGGCGTTACTCTGGATGGGTAACTCTCCTTTCTTGGAGTCCTGCATGCCGAATCTCTTTAGCACCTTATCCAAGTAAGCACTCTGACTAAGTCCAATTAGTCTTTTACTCCAGTCTCTCAAGATCCTTATCCCTAGAATATAGGCAGCTTCTCCTAGGTCCTTCATAGAGAAACACTTCCCAAGCCAGGACTTAACTTCCTGCAGAGTTGGGATGTCATTTCCTATGAGTAGTATGTCATCCACATACAATACCAAAAAGCCAACTATACTCCCACTAGCCTTGACATATACACAGGACTCATCTTCACTCCTAGAAAAGCCAAATTCTTTGACTTTATCATCAAAGCAAAGATTCCATCTGCGAGGTGCTTGCTTTAATCCATAAATGGATTTCTCAAGCTTACACACTCTATTAGGGTACTCTGTATTGAAAAAACCCTCTGGCTGATTCATGTAAACATCCTCAGCCAATTTTCCATTAAGGAAAGCGGTTTTGACATCCATTTGCCATATTTCATAGTCATGAAATGCGGCTATGGCTAACAGAACCCTAATAGACTTAATCTTGGCCACTGGAGAAAAGGTCACATCATAATCAACTCCTGGAGTTTGTGAGAAACCCTTTGCAACCAGTCGTGCCTTATAAGTGTGTACATTACCATCCATGTCGGTCTTCTTCTTGAAGATCCATTTGCACCCCACAGTCTTACGACCTGGTACATTCTCAACCAAGTTCCAAACTTGATTGTCATACATGGACTGTATCTCGCTGTCCATTGCCTCTGTCCATTTGGCTGACTCAGGGCCTGCAATGGCTTCCATGTAACTGTTAGGTTCATCCAGACCTATCAATCTCTCATCACTGATAAGTGTATCACCTTCTGTAGTAATATGGAATCCATAGTAATGCTCAGGTGCATTCCTAACCCTTTTGGATCGCCTCAGAGGTACAGACTCGTCAATTGGCATAACAGGAGTTTCCTCCTCAAGTTGAGTGCTAGGGTTTGAAGTTCCTTCACCATTTGCCTCTTGAATTTCTTCAAGGTCAACTTGCATCCCACTGTCTCTTTGGCTTATGAACTCTCTCTCTTGAAAGACAACCCTCCTTGCTACAATGACCACAATTTCACTAGGTTTGTAGAAGAGGTAACCAAAGGATTGTTGTGGGTAGCCGATGAAAATACACCTCTCGCTTCAAGGTTCGAGCTTATCATGACTCTCGCGTCTCACGACATCCTCGCAACCCCAAATCTTGATGTGGTCTAGTTTGGGTACTTTACCAGTCCACATCTCATGAGGAGTTTTGGCAACTTTCTTTGTAGGGACCAGATTAAGGATATGGGCGGCAGACTCTAAGGCATACCCCCAAAATGAGATTGGTAGGAAAGCTCGACTCATCATGGAATGAACCATATCCAACAGGGTTCGATTACGCCCTCATCCACACCATTCAACTGCGGTGTCCTGGGAGGTGTCAATTGTGAGACAATCCCACATTCCCTAAGATAGTTGAGGAACTCTGAACTAAGATACTCACCACCTCGATCGGATCGAAGCATCTTAATGTTCCTGCCCAATTGATTATCGACTTCCTGTTAAACTATTTAAACCTTTCAAAAGTCTCTGACTTATGCTTGATTAAGTAGACAGATCTATATCTACTGTAATCATCAGTAAAAGTTAAATAATAATGATTAGCATCCCTTGTGGCATGTTTGAAGGGTCCACACACATCCGTGTGTACAAGATCCAACAAACCTTCACCGCTCTCACAAGAACCTTTGAAGGGTGACTTTGTCATTTTTCCAAGTAAGCATGATTCGCAACTATCATCTGACCTTAGGTCAAATGACTCCAAGACTCCATCCTTTTGGAGTTGGCCTATGCGTTTCTTGCTTATATGTCCAAGATGACAATGCCATAATGACGCTTTATCCAAGTTATCATCATTAACAGAATCAATACACAATACATTATTTCCTAAGTTATCAGCGACAAATACAGTTTCATACACACCATCACAAGGTAATGCTTTGAAATAAAGAACATTATTAAAGAAAGCATTAATCAAACCAACTTCATTATCAAATGAAAAGGTAAAACCTTGTTTATACAATGCATGAAAGGAAATAATATGTCTTTCCATTTCAAGCGAATAACAACATTTATTCAAATCTAAATTAAACCCACTACTTAGAGATAAAGTATAAACTCCAATCTTGGTGACAGGTAAAGCTTTCCTATTCCCCATTATTAAGTTTATTCTTCCATGCTCCACATTCTCACTTCTTCTTAGTCCCTGCAAATCAGAACAAATATGAATACCACAACCGGTATCAAGGACCCAAGAGTTAGAATGGGGTGATTTATTAGATAAGATAATGTAAATACTTGCATGGTTGGGTTTAACTTTCCCATCCTTCACATCTTGTTGGTACTTTAGGCAGTTCCGCTTCCAATGAGACTTTTCAAGACAATAGAAGCGGTCAGCCTCTTTTGGTTCAGAAGAAGGAGTGACGAAACCTTTCTTGGTTCCACTTGAAGAAGAGCCATCAAGGGTCCTATCCTTGGTACCCTTTGAAGAGCACTTTCTCTTCTTCCCTCTGCCTTTCCCGATTGCCAAGACAGGGGCGGAGTTTGGAGTAGGAGTGTTAACAACCGACTTACCTTTAAGACCTATTTCTGTGGTATTGAGGAGTCCCTGAAGTTTGCTGAGTGTGACCTCTTCCTTATTCATGTGATATGTCATGCGGAATTGATCATAGCACGATGGTAAGGAGTGCAAAATGACATCTATTGCAAGCTCCTCAGGGAAGTTCACATTAAGCTTCAGCAATCGATCCACATACCTTTTCATTTTCTGCATGTGGCTCGTGACGAATTCCCTATCCTTCATCATGGCTGTTATCATGGAGAAAATGATTTCATACCTCACTTGTCGTGCACTTTGATGGTATCTTTCCATCAGATCTTGGTGCATTTCAAAAGGGTAGAAGTCCTCATAGGACTATTGGAGTCCCGCTGTCATGGAGGCCAACATGATGCATGACACTTTTATAGCATCCCTTTCATGTGCCTGGAAGTTAGCGATCTCCTAGGGAGTTGCAGTGGTCTCATCAATCTCCTTATGCTCCTTCTCAAGGACATATTCTTTGTCCTCGTAGCGGGTAATCATCCTGATGTTTCTAATCCATTAATTGAAGTTGGATCCATCAAAAGTGACTTTCCCACACAAGCTCATAAGGGTAAAGGAGCCATTAGGATTAGAGCCAGAAGCAGCATTGTTTGAAGACATCTGAAAGAAGAGAACAAGATTAGTTTAGATATTAAGAGAGTCCTTAATAAAACATCAAAATTTAATATTAAGGCTAGGATCCAATCACAATATATTATAACTTAGAAGAGGTATGTCGTAATCCAAGCTATAACATATTTGAAAGGTAGGTGAATGACGATTCACCAATTTCCACCATGAAAATGAAATATTGATATTAGGTTTTTAATTGGTTCTTAGAAATTCCTAGATTCTTTTGAGATTCAATGAACTTTTCAAAGGCATGTTTCAATCTCGAGTGTGCCCTCCAAGTTTTGTGACTGGGATACTAAGGATCACAAAACGAGGTGTGAAGTAACCATGCAAATCACTTGATACCCTTAAAGTTTATCACTCAATCGATGTGCCGGTAAACCACACACGCTCCACCGATACTATAATAAACCTTAAGTCACCCTTTACCTACCTTGTTAAGTCCAAGTTAGTGTGTCGGTTAACCACACACGCTCCACCAACGACTTAAACAAAGTGTAAAGTGTAATTTCATGGATTAGCACCTTATTCACATTTTTCTTAAAGTTACTAAGATTGGGAATTTAATAAAATCATTTAGTTACTTTATAATATTCATCATACTTTTAATGAGAATTTATTAGTCATTTTCCTACCCGTTCGGCTAACGACCCTCCACCGGTCAAGGAAGCGGTGGGTGAGAGTGGACACTCATTAAGTTGCCATTTTATAGGCAACAACCTTATACCCCCCTTATAGACCGACTTCGTGAATGAGGCGTACTAGCGGTAAGACGACTTGATGTTATACATACATATATATGTATATATATATATATATATATATATATATATATATATATATATATATATATATATATTATTAACTTATAATATTATAAAGTATAAGGGTTGAATTTTAACTTTTAAAATTCTAAGGGTTGGAACTAAATTTTTAATCAAGACTTTACTTGTTCCAAAACTTGAGGGCAAGTTTTGTAAACTTTCAAAACTTTTCATTTCTTATAACTTATGAATTAATTGAGTAATAAAAATGAAGACTCTTCATTTTTTATAACTTTTGTGTTCTTTTAATGGCTTTAATAAAAGTGTGACTTTTGGTTTTCCATAACCTGAGGACATGTTATGGACTCCATTAAAACACATTATGATCATGAATTAAACTACCATGAAGGTTACAAGCAATTCCTATGATCATCTAATCTTCATAAGTTCAAGAACATGAATATGAACACTTTCAAGAATCAAAAATTACACTTTAAAACTTGTAATTTTGATAATTGCCATTGTAAATGGATTAGCATAAACATTACACATTCTAAAACACGTTTTAAGACACCAAAACAGTTTAGGGTAATGTTTGTAGTCCATTTCCAGCAACAAATGTCGAAATTCTGAAAACTGCAGCCTCTACTTGTCAAGTGCAAGAACATACACGACGAGTAGCTTGCATTTGATCATGGACTCGTCGAGGCCCCCCATGGACTCGGCGAGTTCATAAGAGTAGAAAATAGAAAAACAATTTTTTCAAGCAATTTGCATAAAAAAATCAACAAAAAAACCAGTCTCCGATACCACTGTTGGGCTTTGAGCATTCTAACACTTCCTAAGTGTACATGCAACCCTAATAACCTTGGATCTATATTTGTCTAATTATCACGAAAAGTTGAATTCCAAGGTTATATTCCTATCTAGCATACATGGGGAACATTTTTTAACTTGAATGAAAGATAGAATAACTTACCTTGTTGTTGATTATGATCCTTGAAACCTTGTGAGCCTAGCATCCCAAGTGTGATGCCTCAAATGTTTCACACAACATCAAATGCAAAGGAGTAAACTTTGATAGAATCTTTGTTGGGTCAAAAATATGGTTTATACCTTGCTTTTCTAGGAAAATATATTTTTATGTAATGTTGTATGTGTTTACGGTTTGTGTGTACGACCGTACACGTGTGTACGGCCGCACACCCTGTGTATGGCTGGAGGTCCATATAAATAGATGTAATGGGTAGAGGAGTGTATGGATAGAGAAGGGAGAGAAAGTTAGAGAGAAGAAGTGTGTGTGTGAGAGAATCTATTGTAAGGAGCATCACTCAATTTCATTAATACATCATAGATTATTCTTCTTCTTCTTCTCATTCTCTTCCACTTTGATCTGACATCATCCAATTGATTGGGATTCCGCACCATCAATTGGATCTAATTGATACACCAGCAATTTTGGGGACTTACAATTGGTATCAGAGCTTGGTTGTATCAATCAATTTTTTCAGATCTGGAACTTATTTGATCTTTATTTTGAAAAGATAACTGCGTTTTTGGATAGATCTCTAAAAAATAAGGGGGGTTTCTTCTTTGCATTTTTCATAAAAATGAGTTTTTGATCGAGTTTTGGAGCAAAAAGAGGGTGAAAAACGTCGTTTTTTTCGCGAATCTGTTGAAGGTGTGCGGCTTGCTCGGTGTGCGGCCAGGGTCCGAAGTTCGCATTGTTTACATTTAAAAAAAAATAAAGGAATTTTTTAGGCTCCCAAGATTCAAACTCGTGACCTCAAAGTCATCAAACACGCCTCTTACCAGTTGATCTACCAAGGAACTTGTTAAACATCTCGTTCCTTTTAAACTTAAGGTCTTCCCAGCACAAAATAAATCAAAAGAAATTCGGGGGTTGCAAGATTCGAACATAGGACCTTTGATTCATCAAAACAAAACCTTAACCAACTCGTCTAGGAGGCTCCTTGTGTCATTCTTCCGAAATTTAAAATATAACTCGTCCTTTTCGCATCTAATTTCGCAAATTGACAAATTCACCCCAAAATTCAATTTCTTTTTATTTTTTGATTTTAGTTTTAACTTTTGACTTTTATTTTTGCCTTTTTGCTTAAAATTTTGTCTTTGACTTTTCAAGTTTGACCTTTGACTTTTTTCATTTAACTTTCAAATTTTCAATTTTAGCTTTTCGGTTTGACTTTTAAGTTTGACTTTTTAAATTTGAATTTTATGGTTGACTTTCTCTTTTTGTTTTTAAGTCAAGGAGCAATTTAAAAAAAATAAAAAAAAAATGAGATCCACATCAATTCCGGTAAATGAAGTTTCATGTACTCTATCTTGTGTTAAAACTATTAAATTTTTACGAGAATCAATAGATCTAATCAAGAAAGAGAATGAGGACTTAAAATATGAAAGATACACCATTAGGTAAGAACAAAAAACCCTGAAAGCTCAATTAGAAGCCAAAATCAAGGATTTCCGAAAAACTACAAGAAGATTACAGCAATAAGTGTGAGAATTATGATCACATCAAAAGAAAACTTGCTATTGTGACTGAAGAACTTGACGCTTTGAAAATTAAGTGTGGAAAAACAGATGTTAGCTTCAAAAATTACACTGCGTCAAGTAAGACAGTCGAGTCCTTAGTAGAAAATCAATTTAGTTTTAAAGATAATCAAACCTAGGGTTTAGGGTATCACAGTGTGCCACCTCCTTTTAATCACAACTATAACCCACCCCTTGAGACCAATGAGGAAGAAATGTCTGCTCAGTATGGCCAAACCCCTACTCCAACTTCAGTTAAGACTAAACAATTAGGGCCAACTGAGGGTGTTGAGCTGAATGATACTAATGATTTTACTTCTTGTGCAGGTAAAGTAGTAGAGGATGAGAACAAGGAGAAAACTATTGAACAAACCAATGACTCCTTGAACTATGAATCTGTTGGTTCGAATTCAATTGCTTCTGATCAACTTACTGTTGAGAAGTACAGGCCACCAAATCAAGTGAAACAACCGACATGTTGCAACTGTGCATGTGGGAAAAGCAAGGCATAGATACGCCACCAGGGGCAGGAAGAAACAACTCCATAGTGAAGAAAAAGACATGTTTTCACTGTGGAACACCTAGACACATTGCCAGAAATTGTCCTAATTGTGCATATGTTCCCTACTATGCACAAGCGTGGCAAAACACGCCAACAGGGAGATACTTCAAAAGAAACCCTCCGAGGTCACGTTCAGATAAAGGTGACTGGAACGCGCAGAAGGCCAAGAATCAAACCCACAAGGCCAAGACTCTGACTCCCAAGGTCAAGAAGGGAATGTCGGCCAAGAAGCCAAATCCAAAAGATGCTCCCGTGAAGCCAAAATCAAAGTCATCTCAACGGCTGACATCAAGATCAAAAGCAAGTACTGAGCCACCCATCGGATCGAAAAAGAAATGGGTCAAACCCAACTATAGATGGGTATCAAAGGTTCAATCTCCCAAATCTCCTAATGCTTCTGACGTTTCTTCATCTTCTGTTTGTGATAAACAGGATATGTCTTGGGAGAGAGTTCCTTGCACTGATGACAAAGGTCAACCCAGTTTCAAAATGGATTGGGTTCCAAAGACCAATTGATCCCGCTCTGTGTCGGAGCAGCTATTGAGACATATCATCAGACTTCGGTTTGTTGATAATGGCTGCTCTTGGCACATGATAGGGGACATCTCTCAACTGTACAACACTCAGAACTTTGTTTGAGAGTATGTGTCCTTTGCGGGAGAAAGGAAAGAAGGAAGGGATCACACATTGGGGTTTGTGCTTAACGAAGTGAAGAATTTTCGGATCTGTTATGAGATTATGTGTGCTGTTCTCAGACCTTCTGGATGCAAATTTAATCGGTGAGTTATTGTTTTGTGTTTTCTTCTCTATACTCCTGAGTTTATCTTACACTGATTCACTTGAAAGAAAAATTTTCACTTTCTTATAGTTTTTCGTTAGTAGGTACTGTTTGGGAAGTGATATCAACAAGTGATAACGGGCAATCTGAGTCTGTATAAAGTACCAAAGTTGAATTGTCTAGGCTCTGTGTTCAATGCGCTGGTAGGCACGAAGGATTTTAATGGAGATAACTAGGTGCAGATGAACTTAATGATTCTAGAGACTTGATAAATCTTGACCTAGATAGTTCCGTTTAGTCTGACAATACGACGCTCGGATAGGTTAAGCAGGGAGATATACATGAGAATCCACCAGTCACATTAAGAAGACCCGTATCTAGAACTGTGGTTTAACTTTTCCTCGATGTATGGATTCTGTCCTTAATTCTGGTATTGACGGAGCGACTGGGGAATTCCGATAAAGTAGGTCTATAGAAAATTATTTTCTTTCTTTCTTACTGTTAGTCATATGTTGACTCCTGTACGTGATTGGAAGAGATCCGACCTGGACTTCAACATATGTGAATCTATTTCTTTGCATATTATATCTATGAAATTCTTCTTATCTGTTAGCCATATGTTGTCTCCTTTGTGCGATTAACAATCTGACCTGCTACACAGCATATGCAACCTACTACTTCTCAATCCCTCTAAAAACTATAATTAATAATAATCTAAATCTATCCTCTCTATGAATAATAGTCTGCTCACCTAAAGTAAAGAGTATCTTGAAAGTTCTTGATTATTGGGGTATGTCAGGAAGCAGGAAACACATTCTAGTACAATTAAAAATGAACAATTATAGATTGTCTGTAGATCTCGCTGCTCAATTTAGGTGGACAACAATATCCTTGGTCGTCGTCAGATAAATGGTCCTTAGGAATTTTTATCTAGTAACTTAGGATCAATCTGTCCTGTCACTTTCACTGATAGCATTCCTAAAACTTCTCACAATTTTTCGTGCTTAAGTGGACCCCAATACCGGCGATCGACCAGATCTATTCATGAAGGGGAAGGTACTGACAAATGGATTAAGACTATCTAACAACTTTGATCCCATATATTTTTGTTTTTGTTAAATTTGTTCATAGTTTTCCTATATGCACAAATTTAGGGGGAGAATTAAAAAAAATAAAAAAAAAATTTTAAATTTAAAAAAATCAAAAATCAAACAAAAATAAAAAAAAAATCAAACAAAAAATAGAAAATTAAAAATAAAAAAAATAGTGTTATTTTTGTTTTATTTTTTTTTCAGTAAATATCAAAAATCCAAAAATATTTTTTTTGTGTGCTAATTTTTCTTTTAGTTTTGTTTTGTCTTGAAAAGTGATTTCAGGCGTAGATGAGACTCGTGGAGAATGTATCGAGATTTTTGAGCCAAAGCTTCATTCGTGATCATCGAAGAATTCTCATTCGAAGGAGCAAGAAATGAAGATTATTCTTTGGACATTCAATCTGTCAACCCCAAAAGCATGGTGAAGCTGTACTTGAAGATTATGTGACAGATTGCATTGAATCCTCCTCAATCAATCTGTTGTTATCTATAAATTGGCTGAAGTGATCCAGAAAAGATTCGTTCTCTCTGTTCACTCTGAAGATTCTCAAGCTAAAAGCGCTATCTTTCAAGAATCAGTACATCAAGCCTCCTCACCCAATGTGCGTTCAATGTCAAATTCTGCAGAAATCCCAACTGCTTAAGATGAAGTCATTTATTGAAGATTCAGATGTTCATCTTGATGCTGCAAAGAAATTTGAAGGTTAATGCTGAAGTCAAGCCCCCAATGAAGATTAACAAGAAAAGTCAGCTACTTTTTAGGGGGAGTTTGTTGGGCCAATTAGAAAAGAAAGCTATAAACCAAGGGGGAGATTGTTGGGTCAAAAATATGATTTATACTTTGCTTTTCTAGGAAAATATATTTTGATGTAATGTTGTATGTGTTTGCAGTTTGTGTGTACGACCGTACACGTGTGTACAGCCGCACACCTTGTGTACGGCCGTACATAGGGTGTGCAGCTGTACACATGTGTATGGCTGGAGGTCCATATAAATAGATGTAATGGGTAGAGGAGTGTATGGATAGAGAAGAGAGAGAAAGTTAGAGAGAAGAAGTGTGTGTGAGGGAGAATCTATTGTAAGGAACATCACTCAATTTCATTAATACATCATAGATTCATCTTTTTCTTCTTCTCATTCTCTTCTATTTTGATCTGACATCATCCAATTGATGGGGTTTTCGCACCTTCAATTGGATCTGATTGATACACAAGCAATTTTGGGGACTTACAATCTTACACTTGCAAAATCGGCTCTAGCCCTCTTGTTTCTTAGTGTAACCGATTTTGGTGGAGCAGATGGTCTTTATATAGCGTGACACGTCTAGGGTTACACCATGTAAACCCTAATGTGTCATGGCTCTTCATTTCCATGACCCATGGGTTTGTAACTCCCATGGAGCATCCATGGAGCATCCTATGGGTTTAACCCAACTTGATAATCCATGGAGCCTCTTAGCCCACTATACAAGTTATGGATGATTTACATAATCAACCCATATATTTAATTAGTTATCGTTTGATCATTTAATTAATTCTAAATTAATTCTTGATCAAAGTAATTAAATAACACTATTAATATATTAGAACTTATAATATATTAATAAACCACAAGTGTTATTTCTCTCACTTAGTCTATCCAATTGCATGGTGCCATGCAACCCAAATGGACCATGTTGGGTCGGGTCAAGTACATACCAGAAATAGTTATGGACTTAGACACCTTATCCAACAGTTATTTGTATATGTTATCTATTAGGTTTTGGTACTTTGGGGGAACTCAATAAGCTTTGTGCCTATAATTTTGGTTTATGGTTTCAGGTACTTCACTGGATCGTGGCAAGGTGAAGGCGTGACCGTACACATCTTTGCGTTTTGGACTTATGATTTCTGGAAAACTCTAATAATGTGAACGTTTTGAAAACTATGTTGAGGAAGGGTTTTATTTGAAAATAATGTTTTGGGAATTAATGGGTTTTATAAACACTTCTATATAAAAATGGTTGTTTTGAGAAGTTTAAAATTTTATGAATGTTACATGCAATGTACTTTGCCCTGCAGCATGATGGCTAAAGGAGGATGTCATTGAGAAAGAGCACCATGGAGTGGCAAGTAGAAAACCACGGAGTGGAAAGCAAGTGGCTCTCATTGACCACATGTCAATCGATCACCATGGTGCGGTATTGAGGACTTAAGACAGGTTCTAACCTATTAAAGACTCATTTCTGAATCAAAACACCCCAAATCGATTAAGAGTTGGATGTTGACGATTTTATTGTGGGAATCAAGGCAAGAGAAACTAGAGATAGAACTTAATAAGGGTCTTCATCCTCCCTACATTAAGGTAAATATTCTTCCATTTTATGGAAATTTTTAGATTGTCTTGATTTGTTGAATTGATCGCCTATAACTTGATTATGATTCTAATGAGAATGTTTACATTATTTAATCACTCTTAGAAAGTGATTTCAATGGTGGAATCAATCCGATGAGAGTTAGGGCTTGAAACCCTAACTAGTGATTAGTGAATTCATGCATTATCTATGGATTATAATGAATTAAGTAGTATAGGATGCTTAATTCATTGGTTAGATGGGCTTAGAAGAATAAATAAGAAAGTAGAATTAATGATCCATTAACTGGTCATTTTAACCAAAAGAGTCATTAAGCTCTTAATAAGCTAAGACAAGTATTAAGACACTTGTATATGTATATGAATAACCCTAAGAGCAAAGAAGATGGATCAATATGAATTAACGCTAGAATTGAAGAAAGTGAGATAGTTGGTCTTCACTAACAGATAAGGTGAGTTACATCTCTCTCTCTCTCTCTCTCTCTCTCTCTAATTCATTGGTTAGATGCGATTAGAAGAAGAATATAAGAAACTAGAATAATGATGAATTAGCTGGTCATTTTAACCAAAACAGTCATTAAGCTCTTAATAAGCTAAGACAAGTATTAAGACACTTGTATATGTATATGAATAACCTAAGAGCAAAGAAGATGGATCAGCATGTATCTACGGTAGAATTGAAGAAAGTGAGATAGTTGGTCTTCACTAACAAATAAGGTGAGTTACATCTCTCTCTCTCTCTCTCTCTCTCTCTGTAGATTTTATGTGTGTGTGTGTGTGTATATATATATATGCATTTATGTTGAATCTTGACAAAAGAGTTGATTTTTGTGGATGGAATCAAAGGATGATACATGATTAAGAAGAATAACAACTCAATGATGGAAGAAACACTTACTTTTTTGAAGATCAAAGTGAAAGGCTGGATGAGACTTGAGAGAGAATGGAAGTTTCTTGAGTTGGAATTGTAAGAATGAAAGAAAAGTGAAGGAAATGAGACTTAAGGGGGGAGTTTACGGCCAAGCATGAGTTTACGGCCGTAAACTCATGTGTTGTGGCCGTGAACTCCCTTTGGTGGTGTTTAAGGCTTGAATGTTGTACAGTGACTCTAACAGGTACTTCCTAACACTCATTCCTTGAATATACTAGGCTTAGAACTCATTAGAATGACCCTTAACAAGGCTAGAAGGCAATGAACTTAAGTATGACTCTCGATTGGCTGGAAGATAATCCCCAGATGTATCTATCTATCTTCTTACTTTCTGGGGTAACCATCTCAGGGCATAGTGCTGCCAAATCGCTAAACCTGTCAGTATAGGCCACTATGTCTGAACCGACCATGGTATACTCCCATAGTTCTTGTTCCAGTTTTTGAACTTCGCCCCTTGCGCGGTATTCTTCCAACATCAAATCTTTTAGGTTTTCCCAACCTATCGAGTTAGCCACTGATAGGGTTAGTGACTTAACATGGCTATTCCACCATGTTAGGGCTCTTTCGGAGAAGGTGCAAGCAACAAACTTAACTTTGCTCCCTTCTAGGCATGAACAGATTGCGAAGACCGAAACTGTTTTCTCGAACCATCGCATCAGAGCGATGACTCCGCCATTTCCATTAAAGGATTTGGGTTTGCAGTTCATGAAGTCCTTGTACGAAAACTCCCTTCGGTTTCCATGAGTAACTTCGGGGTTTGTTAAGTGGGTACCGCTACCAGCTCTGTTGGTACCACTTTCACTGATGTGAGCTAAAGCAGGTGCTACTGCGGCTGATATCGCTGCTTGGAGAGCAACAAGATCGAATTGTGGAGGAGGTAGTGTAGTTTGAGTTGGAGATATTGGAGTAGTGCATCTGTTCGATCTGCGAGGAGGCATCTTTGCTGAAAAGAATACAAAGATGAGACAGAAAAAGTCTACAGCAGAGGTTATAAGCAGGAAGCTGAATGACAATGTTATCCTAGCTCTGAATGTATCTGGTTCTGACTCTCCTAAGGTTCTGGAAACAATTCATAAAAGGGAGTCTATACGAAATAGACTTTATGAATCAGGAGTGGCTATCCTCGAATGAATATCTATGAATTGAGAAACTGATAATGGATGCTTGAAAAGAAAGTAATACTAACACATAGTGTGAGTAGTGTATTCACTAGCTCACTAAGTCATTCCTAGGTATTATTTATTAGGGTGACGTATTTTAGATGTTTTAGTTTCTCCGACTTCTTGGAAAGCTCTTGTTGAATCTCTTCTTGTTTCAGCTTGACTTTTCTGTTGACTATCATGATGGAGTGGTTACATTTATCAGGGTTTGTCATACGAGAAAGTGAAGTGTCTAAAGAACCTATAAGATTAAGGTTATCATTATGGGGTGATCCTTACTGGGTCCTCCTATAATTGCACAAAGTATACAAGTTGTATAGAATATAAGATTAAATAGACCCTCGAATAAGTGATTCTACTCCTTAACCACAACCAAACAAGGAACAAATAGTGAAGCATAGATCACAAATTCTAATTCTATAAAATCTCAATTATATAAAATGTTGGAAGTATACCCTCCGAAATCATAGACCTACCAGAAGGGTCTTTTAAGTTCTAACATAAGTTATTTATAGTGCCTAAAATACCCCTATAGTATTTTAATGTAATGGACTTGCTATGTTTTTAAACTTGTTGTCGTCTTGTCGTATCATAAAATACCACCATAGTATTCTAACTTTTGTTCTAATCTAGAAATCCCTTGAATAGTGTTAGGTAAGTTTTAAGACTGTTACAACACCACATCACTCACAAACACATGTCGGTCATATCTCAAATGAATATAGTTGATCAGGCTATATTGATCCCATATATGATTACATAATTGTCCAGGTTTGACTGTAGTGTTCAACCTTTAAATACTTATGTTCTGTTCTTCTTGTGATACTTGTACTAGTATGTATATATGTATATATGCATCTATGTATACTTTTATAAAGTATTGTTATATTCTTAAAATATATTATTATTCAGATCACTTAAGCCCCATTTTATTTATAGTTGTATATCTTTTATCAGTTGATACACTTAGTTCAGTATAAACATTGCTCTGATACGAATCTGTCACACCCCCAAACCGGAACGGCGGAAACATTCGGGGGCAGAGGACGTCATGTTTAGTATCACAAGACATGCATCATAGTAATCAAAGTAATAAAAAAACCATTTCATTAGAAAGAAAGTGTTTACAAAGTATGTGGTTCACAAAACATGTAACGCCCGTAGATCAGGGCTAGTCAATTTAGAGACGTTAAGCGTCAAAAATGACTTTTTGATAGAAGATTAGTTAGAATGAATAATCTTAACTAAGTTGTAGTATATGTTAGAAGGATTCCGTACATATAAAGAACGTTGAAATCCGAGTAATAACGAAGAAGTTATGACTTGTCGAATTTTCGCGACACAACCGGCACGACACAACGCGACGTAAATAGCGAATTTACGATAGAGCAATATTTAGCGTTAAAAACCTAATTGAAAGTCATAGAATATGTTAAACTGAGAGTGAGCACAAAAAGAACATCCAAATCTGACTTCGTATGAGAAAGTTATGATTTTTCTAAGTTTCAGCTTAGCAGTGTGCAGCCCGAAGTTCGAATATGAGATCGAGTGGTTTCTAGCCAAAAGAATCTAAACGAGAATCAAAGATCTCATTATTATTAGTGCAACGATAAAAAGACATATGAAAACGGAGGTCGGATGATGAAGTTATGAATTTATAACAGAGTTTTCCTATCCCGGCCTACTAAAAATAATATAACAAAAATAAATTCAAAATTAGACGATGGGGTATAAACGAAAGTTATTGAGCAAAGTTATTGAGCTCGTATGAGGAAGATATGAATTTCTGAAGTTTTTAAATAATTAAAATATATAAATAAAATTATTTATTCGGATAATATCTGAATCTGTGACTCACCCATCTGATCCGAAGGGAACGCCCCGCGTAACCTTTGAGTACGCCCAGCAAACTTCGGCCTTGTGTTGTCTGAGAGAGAGCTGCGTAGCACCACCCAAAGCTCGCCACATAGCAGTCTTATCCGAACTACGCCCAGCGTAAGGCTTGGTACGCCCAGCATAAGCATGAAAGAGGCATTATGCCCCGCATACTTGCGAGTTACGCCCAGCGTAATCGCAGGGATCAGCACCTATAAATAGAACTTAAGGGTTGCTGAGTTTTGTTGCTCATTTTCTTTCCACTCACTTCTTATTCTCTCGTTTTACGTGCAAAATATACCCCCGAAGCCCCGGTATCATCCCGAGACCCGAAGCAAGTCCCGAAGCCCCGAAGATCCCAAGAAATATAGCTTTCGAGCAGAAACTCTGCCCGCGTAAAGTCCGGTTTTGGATAAAACGTCCTGGTTTCACTGCAGAATATTATTTTAAGAGACGAGGCATTGTCCGATCATCATCTTATCAAGTGAGTGTGTAGTCACTTTCTTCTAACACATAAATATTAAGTATTTGCTATGAAATGCGTGCTATGTGTATAATATATTGTTGTTTATTTGAGATGGTTGTGGAATGGATGAATTATATAAGTTTTAATGAGTTAAATTGTGGATGTATTTTGTATCTACAGATATCTTAGGTAGAACATGGGTGGCTAAGATTGTTGGTAGGTGATAAAAGATGGGTTGGGCCATGAGATAAAAGGATAAAGATATAAACTTGTTTTAGATCTGGGTGTATGGATCAGATCATGAGGTTAGTTTTAGATCTGAGAGTATGGATCAGATCAAGAGGTTAGTTTTAGATCCGGGAATATGAATTAGGTAAGGAGGTAAATTTTAGATCCGGGAGTACAGATTATGTATTTTTGAATTATATGTTCATTCGATAAGGTATCATGTGCAAAGTCCCTTTCATGGACATGATTTTAACACAAGTATTGATTAAAGTCTTAAATATAAATGTATGTGAAGTATTTGCTATTGTCTGAAATACGTGTTATATATATTTGATGTTATACAATTTGTGAATCAGTTATGGTTCAATATATGTTAAGATGTGTATATATGATATTATTACTTAAAACTCTGTGTTAACTATACACTAGTTAGCGTTGCCTAAACGGATATAGTATCAAAATTGATTATAAGCATTTGTCACACCCCCAAAACCGAGAACGGAGGAAACGTTCTGGGGCGGAGGACGTCATGTAATGTATCACAACAATGCAAAGTAGTAAACAAGCAACAACATCATCGATTGCATTAATATTATAATTTTAAATACATGTGTGTTCTGTCATAGTATACAACAACATAATGAATGTTCAAAATAAAAGACGAGTTGACTGCTCCATCTTCACAAAACTTGGTCGCCGTACCTATCTATTTATGACTTGAGAATACAAGTTATTTTGAAAGCGAGTATCAACAATAAAGCTGGTGAATTCATAAGTATTAATGTGTCTTTGATTTGTAAAACTGTAAAGAAATACTTGTAAATGTTTGAAGAAAAGTTTGTATCAATGAACATGTTTGTAAGTAATTATAAGCGTTTGACAACCCTAGAAATCCCATATTTCCTACTAGTACAAAAGTAGTCTTCTACCAAGACCCAACTATTTTGAAAGTAGCCTTCTACCAAGACCCGACTGTTTTGAAAGTAGCCTTCTACCAAGACCCGACTGTTTTGAAAGTAGCCTTCTACCAAGACCCGGTTGTTTTGTAAGTAAGCATAACTATAAATGTGACAGTTTTTCCCCTGTATAACTATTATTATAAAACTATAGTCTACCTCATCGTTTATGTGTATGTGTCACGATATAAAGGTAAAAAGGGAAACAGTCTATCTATATCAAATATATCCTACCTCGTCATTCATGTGAATGTGTCACAAAGTAAAGGTAAGAAGGAAAATAATATAATAACTAAAATTGTATCCTTTTGAACTAGGATATTCACGGCATGGAAACTCGCCGAACAGTACAACCGTAGACACCCGTCGATGAGCATTTTCCCTACTGTAGCTAACAGCCTTGGGTGTGGAATGGTAAGTCCCGAAACGTATGTAATAGATTCTATGTAAAAGTATCTATTTAAACATATCAATGTAAACGTATTTATGTAAACGTATTCATGTAAACATATCTATGTAAACATATCTATGTAAATGTATTTATGTAAACGTATTCATGTAAACGTATCTATGTAATTGTATCTAATCGTATCTCTTCATATAGTATGTAATGTATTAGTATAGACTCATGAATGAACTGACTTTTGTGTGATACCTTGTATTTGGAATAGTAAGGAGTATCTCCTAACTATACCTATTATAGTTACTATTAATGTATGTGTATAACCGAAAGTATGCCTTTGCTACCCAAAGGTACTGAACTGACTGATGCAACTTTTATGTCTATGTATGTATACATGATATATAACTAATATTTAGATGACATTCGAACGAACAAACGGTGCTTTAAGGCCACATCCCAACGAGGAAAAGGAAATAAAGCGAGCTATCCATCCTAAGTCCTTTAAACATTACTTATATAACTATACATATATAGGCATGCATTTCACAATATAAAAGTATAAAAGAAGTTTTGTAAAACCTTTGAAAAGTTTAATAACTAAGAAATGATGACTTGATGTCGGTTTATAAAATGATTTGAAAGTAGTTTGTTTGATAAGACAGTTTAATAAAGAGTTTTAAGCATGTAAAAATTTTTGAGAAAGTCATTTGAAGTGATATGTTTGGTAAAACAGATAAAAGTATAGTAAATCCATTAGTATGTTTGGTTAAGTGTTCCAAGGCTTAAACAAGAGGCTAGGTGAGTTTAAGGTCCAAGAGTGACCCTTACATGTGTTTACGGCCTGGGGACCACTTCCCCATGAGTTTACGGCCATAAACTCATGGTATGAAGTACCATTTCGTTTTTTTTCTTTTTGAAGTCCCTAGTTCAATGGTGTAAGGTTCTAGACTAAGATCCAAAGCTTGGTAAGGGACTAGGGTGCCATTTGCACCACTTATAGGGGTTTACGGCCCAATAACATGTCTTGGTCATAAACTCCTTTGATCTAGTGTTTCTTTGTGTTTTCTAAGCTCTAAACATGTTAAACCTAGTGTACAATGAGTTAGAACAAGAGTACTTACGATCTAGGAGCTTGAATGGTCGTTTTTGGCCAAGAACACGAGTGTGTGTTCTCGGTGCTCTTGGTGAAACTTGAAGATCTACAAAAATGGAATGATTTCACGGATGAAATCATGTAAGATCACAAGTTCATGTAAGATATCAACTAGTTAGGGAAATAAACTTATGAGTTTTGAATATCGGGGACGAAGATCGGGATGATACTTGAGAGGATTTGGGAGAAATCAGCCAAGGGAAAGGAAGAATGAAACAAATGGCCAAAACTTAACCATATAGGGGGTGTTTACGGACAACATGGAGTTTACGGCCGTAAACTCCATTGTTGTGGTCGTGAACTCCTTGTCAAGTTGTTTATGGCTCGTTCCTTGTGCTATAGCTTCAGCAGATAAACCCCGACACTTATCCCATAAGTGTACAAGGTTCAGAACGCTCAAACAGACTCAAAATTGTGCTAAATGATAGTAGAAATGAGTTTGACTTTCAATGAAGTGTTTGACTGTATAGGATAGAATATTTCGAGTTGTCACATCATCCCCCCGTTAGAGGGAATTTCGTCCCGAAATTAGAATTTAGGTAAAGGAGTAGGCATGAAAAATCGAGCAAGGAGGTGGGGATACTTCCTATTCGATTGATTCTTGTGCTCCCAAGTGAATTCAGGTCCTCAGTTGGCATTCTAGCGAACCTTCACTAATAGGAAGCGGTTTTGCTTTGTTCTCCTGACCTCTCGGTCCATGGTCACTACGGTTCTTTCACGAAGGTGAGGTTCTTGTTGATCTCGATCTCGTCGAGTGGGATTACAAGAGTCCTGACGGAGAGGTACTTTTTCAATTTCGAGACGTGGAGTGTAAAATATACGTTACTGAGTTTGTGGGGTAGGTTAAGTCGTGGATGTTTCTTTGCTCTTCCTTACTACATGAGTAGGTAAGCAAGTCATTAACAAGGAAAATGAAGAAGTGAACCAAGTAAGAATGGCGCACCCTGTTCATTAAGTTCATGAAAACTACGGGTGTATTGGTCCTATCTGAGGGGTATCACTGCGGACTCGTAGTGTCCGTATCCAGTTTGGAAGATTGTCCTCGGGACATCCTTCACTAACACTCGTAACGGGTGATATTCGGATCTCAGGTCTATTTCTGAAAGGTAAATAGTTCCTTGTGGTTGGTCAACCAATTCTTCAATGTGAGACAGAGGGTAATGATTTCTAATGGAAATCTTGTCGAGGTCTCTGAAGTCGATGGACCTACGAAACAATTCGTCATTCTTCTTGAAGAACAAGACCGGAGCTCTCCAGGGTAAGAAGCTTGGTCTTTCCATTCCGTTGCTGCGTAGTTTGTTAAATTGTGCGGATGGTTCTTGTATCTCCGTGGGCGTTAGACCGTAGGGCGATCTGGTTACAGGAGTTGTATTGGGTTCTAAGTTTGTTTGCATGACAATGCGATTACTCATAGTCTTGGACAGTATCCATCCTGAAGTTCATATTAGAAGTCATACATGGTTCATCAATCACTATCTAGTGTATACGAGTCGTATATAATTAAGATTGAAAAGGTAGTCGAATAAATGATTCTTCTTTAAGATCACATCCCAACAAGGAAAAGAAGTTAAAGTGGAATCATCAATTCTAGACCTGTAGAACCTTGATTATATACCACCCATATGTATACATTCTTCAGCGATAGATCAACTGTACGGGTCCTTGGATTGAACTTGACGTACTGTACGAGTGGTACTTCTGGGAGGTTTGCTGAGGTTTCTTTGGAAAGGATAAGAAACATGAGATACTCTTCACATGAGTACTTCGGAGTTCTCCAATGACGGCTTCGCTAGAAAGGCGATTTCGGAGACAGAGGTTTATGCACGAAACTGGTATTGTGAGGATTGAATTGACTCAAGTTGAAAGATAATATCGACTCACTTGGAAGTAAAGACATTAGATTTCAACATAAAGGCATTACAGACAAAACACAACAGTGCAACTTTTAACAGAATTACAGTACTTTAGATTTACTACAAGACTATTGCTGCGAACAAGGTATACTACAAAAGGCAAGTATATGCAGCACGAGGGTCCCTTAACTGACGAGATCTCGAAAAAGATAAGACTCGAGTTGGACTAGTTTTAAAACAGTATAAAAGCATACTTAATACTGACGATTGGAAGTGAACCTATACTATAGTAGGGTCCTTCGTTGCCTTTTTCCATTCTAAGGTCAAACTCCTCCTGTTCCACCGTCGTTCTTCTCTATTGGGTGGTCCCTCTTGAAGTGTCCCATCACGCCACATAGATGGCATATGAAAGAAATTTCGACATTGGTGGTTGAAGTAATGTGTTGAATCCGAGTCCTGCAGAAGCGGGTAGTATGTCCGTTCTTGTTGCGGTTATAGCAGTGTAACTGATGACAACTACCTAGATGATGGAAGCTGCACTTATTGCACTTTGGTAGGTTTCCGGCATACTGTCTGGGTGGGTTAGGGGCAATTCGGATACCAGAAGGGATGGTAGTAGGAGGTACAGATGTTGTGGCTGAGAAGGTTGCCATAGGTTGTTGTCTTTTGCTCGCCCCTTGGGGTGACTTCCTTTAAATTTATCCCAGAACTTTCGTTTGTTATTCTTTAGCTTGAGATTGGGGTGTCGTGGTAGTTTGTCACTCGCTGAGGTACTTGATTGTTACTTGGATTGGAAATATTGCTAACAATCCCACTAACATTCGCGTTGTTAGCATTAAGGTGAGTCAGAACAGCTGTCACGGCAGCTGAGACTGCAGCTTGAAAGTTAGTTGCATCAATCTAAAGAGTTGGTGTTTGGTTGATGGCTTGATCACTTTTCTTCAGCGACATGATTCTGTTATACGGAAAGAAAATGAATTCGTGAGCGATTATGGTTGAACCTAGATGTAGTTCGATCGTTCATGTAAAGAATAGAAATATGTTCTCATGGGTTTGAACTACAGCCCTATGATGCAGTCCTAGTAAAGAGTAGAAGTAAGTTCGTAGAATGGTCTCAAGACGTTTGGCGTTCAAGCCGAGGTATTATTGGTTGGTGGATAATATGATCCAACCTTTAAAAGAGACTTGAAAATGATTTTGGAGTTAAATTACCCTAGTTCAATAACTTGACTAGAGTGGGTTTTAGATAGACTCCAACGATAGTATGATGAAAGTATTTAAACAAAGAGTGACACAGAAGTTATTCGACTGTCAATATCATCGATGTTTAAGATGTAATAAGTTCGGGAAAATTGACCTTGTAGTATGTCTTACATCATATACGGAGTAGAAAAGTCTTTGACAGCATAAAGACCTAACTAAAAGTACTTACAGTACAAGGTAGTCACATAGAAAAGTGCTACACATTACATAGACAGGAACACAGTTCTTTAAAACAAAGAAGGAAAGTAAAGCATCTCCTACTGGCGAAGGTCACCCCTATGGTGAACCCTTAGTTAAGCTAGTTGACGTTCCATATCAAGCACGTATCTTTCGTACACCCTCTGGCGTACTCGGAGCTCTATGACTTCGGCTCGAGTTTCAGCTAGGGCTTGTAGCAGGGTCTCATGGTTTCTCTCAGATCTCTCACGAGTGTTTTCAAGACGATTGGTGCGGATGGTATGCATTCTTGCATTGACATTAACCTCTTCGATACGATGGAGAGCCGTCCTACCCTGAATTTCGTTTCGGGCAACTCTACGGATCAGGATTGGTAGAACTATGTCTGCAGGGCTCCCTTCATTTACGTTGTAGAAGCCTCGGTCTCCATTAAATGGCATAGGTTGATCTTGCTCTTCGCTCCATGTTTCCAAGCATTCTACCCAAGGAGGCGTCGGGCCATGAAAAGCCGGACAAGGGTTAGGATTTGGAATAGGAGCTACCGGAGGTAGGTTCTCAACCTCGGGCTCGAAGTTATCATCATCAAAAAGGTCTTCAGCATGATGATCATTCAAAGGGATTGGACGATCATTCTTGGGTTCTTCTCCAAACCATCCAGGATTGCCTTCGTTCGGAAGGTACGGATTGTCGTGGGGATGGAGTTCAGCCATGTTATCTACGCGAGAATTGGGGTAAGAAAATAATTAATAGACGAACTATCTAGATAATTATTAGATAATCTTCATTAGTTACATCACTATTTGTAAAGTGCATACCAGTTATATGTAATAAAAACAGGATAGGCCTTCGAATAAGTGACCTTAACTCCAAATTCACAAGGAATAGGGGTAAAGAAAAAATTTCACATATTCTAAGTCTATGACATCCTAGTTACATATAACCTTGGTGTATCCACTTAGCAAATATCGACTTAGTAATGAAGACCCTTCTTAGTTCTCAAGTAAGTAGTTATAGTAACACAAAATACTCCTATAGTATTTTAGACTTAGGTTCTGCTATAATGTTCTCATTGTGGTAGTGTTGGTAAGTTTTTAGACTTGTTGCCACATCACAACCATTCTTGGGCATGTGCTAATCACTCCTCGGACCATACATCCCCAAGCTTACTTGTGATATTCAACAATCGTAATACTTTTGTTCTTGTCATTGTGACACGGATTTTATTATGAATGCAGGTATGTATACTTAGTTAAATATTTTATTATTTAAAAGTATAAACTCTTGGTCAGAGTATTTTTAATCCCATTGTATTTTTAGTTAGTATATCTTTTATGTGTTGATATACTCAATTCACTATAAACAATGCTCTGATACCAATCAATCACACCCCAAAACCGAGAACGGCGGAAATGTTCTAGGGCGGAGGACGTCATGTAATGTATCACAACAATGCAAAGTAGTAAACAAGCAACAACATCATCGATTGCATTAATAGTATAATTTTAAATACATGTGTGTTCTTTCATAGTATAAAACAACATAATGAATGTTCAAAATAAAAGATGAGTCTTGATTGCTCCGTCTTCACAAAACCTGGTCGTCATACCTGTCTATTTGTGACCTGAGAATACAAGTTATTTTGAAAGCGAGTATCAGCAATAAAGCCGGTGAATTCATAATTATTAATGTGCCTTTAATTTGTAAAACTATACAGAAAGACTTGCAAATGTTTGAAGAAAAGTTTGTATCAATGAACATGTTTGTAAGTAATTATAAGCGTTTGACAACCCTAGAAAATCCCATATTTCCTACTAGTATAAAAGTAGTCTTCTACCAAGACCCAACTGTTTTGAAAGTAGCCTTCTACCAAGACCCGACTGTTTTGAAAGTAGCCTTCTACCAAGACCCGACTGTTTTGAAAGTAGCCTTCTACCAAGACCCGGTTGTTTTTTAAGTAAGCATCACTATAAATGTGACAGTTTTTCCCCTGTATAACTATTATTATAAAACTATAGTCTACCTCATCGTTTATGTGTATGTGTCACAATATAAAGGTAAAAAGGGAAACAGTCTATCTATATCAAATATATCCTACCTCGTCGTTCATGTGAATGTGTCACAAAGTAAAGGTAAGAAGGAAAATAATATAATAACCAAATTTGTATCCTTTTGAACTAGGATATTCACGGCGTGGAAACTCGCTGAACAGTACAACTGTAGACACCTGTCGATAAGCATTTTCCCTACTGTAGCTAACAGCCTTAGGTGTGGAATGGTAAGTCCCGAAACGTATATAATAGATTCTATATAAAAGTATCTATTTAAACGTATCAATCTAAACGTATTTATGTAAACGTATTCATGTAAACATATCTATGTAAACATATCTATGTAAATGTATCTATGTACACGTATCTATGTAAACGTATTTATGTAAACGTATTCATGCAAACATATCTATGTAATTGTATGTAATCGTATCTCTTCATATAGTATGTAATGTATTAGTATAAACTCATGAATGAACTAACTCTTGTGTGATACCTTGTATTTGGAATAGTAAGGAGTATCTCCTAACTATACCTATTATAGTTACTATTAATGTACATGTATAACCGAAAGTATGCCTTTGCTACCCAAAGGTACTGAACTGAATGATGCAACTTTTATGTCTATGTATGTATAGATGATATATAACTAATATTTAGACGACATTCGGACGAACAACCAGTGTTTTAAGGCCACATCCCAACGAGGAAAAGGAAATAAAGCGAGCTATCCATCCTAAGTCCTTTAAACATTACTTATATAACTATACATATATAGGCATGCATTTCACAATATAAAAGTATAAAAGAAGTTTTGTAAAACCTTTGAAAAGTTTAATAACTAAGAAATGATGACTTGATTTCGGTTTATAAAACGATTTGAAAGTAGTTTGTTTGATAAGACAGTTTAATAAAGAGCTTTAAGCATGTAAAAACGTTTGAGAAAGTCATTTGAAGTGATATGTTTTGTAAAACAGATAAAAGTATAGTAAATCCATTAGTATGCTAGTTATTAATCACATGTGATTGATATAATAACTAGCATAATTCAACTTGTATTCCCCCCCCCCCATAAAGCATTTATAAACATTTAAAAACATTTAAAAGGTTAATTAATGAGTATGAACTCACCTGCAGTGAGTGGATCGGATGGAAGTGTCGGACAAGTGCTTGGTGTCAAGTGAAGACTTAAACACACACAATGATCCTAATTACATATAAAGACATATGTATATATATACAATTAGTGATTATAACACTAATTACACAATTATAAACATCCTAATGTGTGGAAAACACTTTGGTCAAAGTGTTAGGAGGCCATTGGGTTGCAACAAAGGATTGCAAGGCATCGTACTTGAGTTTATGGTCCATGGACCATACTTATTGGAGTTTACGGCCCAGGGGAGTTTACTCCTGGCCGTAAACTATCAAATGGGTCTCCAATTGAGGCTTAAAGCTATTATGTCTTAAGTGGTTAAGTTTTCCAAGGCTTAAACAAGAGGCTAGGTGAGTTTAAGGTCAAAGAGTGACCCATACATGTGTTTACGGTCTAGGGACCACTTCCCCTTGAGTTTATGGCCGTAAAGTCATGGTATGAAGTACCATTTCGTTTTTTTAGAAGTCCCTAGTTCAATGGTGTAAGGTTCTAGACTAAGATCCAAGGCTTGGTAAGGGACTAGGGTGCCATTTGCACCACTTATAGGGTTTACGGCGCAAGAACATGTCTTGGCCGTAAACTCCTTTGATCTAGTGTTTCTTTGTGTTTTCTAAGCTCTAAACATGTTAAACCTAGTGTAAAATGAGTTAGAACAAGAGTACTTATGATCTAGGAGCTTGAATGGTCGTTTTTGGCCAAGAACACTAGTGTGTGTTCTTAGTGTTCTTGGTGAAACTTGAAGATCTACACAAATGGAATGATTTCATGGATGAAATCATGTAAGATCACTAGTCCATGTAAGATATCAACTAGTTAGGGAAATAAACTTATGAGTTTTGAAGATCGAGGACGAAGATCGGGATGATACTTGAGAGGATTTGGGAGGAAATCAGCCAAGGGAAAGGAAGAATGAAACAAATGGCCAAAACTTGACCATATAGGGGGTGTTTACAACCAACATGGAGTTTACGGCTGTAAACTCCATTGTTGTGGCCCTGAACTCCTTGTCAAGTTGTTTATGGCTCGTTCCTTGTGCTATAGCTTTAGCGGATAAACCACGACACCTATCCCATAAGTGTACAAGGCTCAGAACGCTCAAACAGACTCCAAATTGTGCTAAATGATAGCATAAATGAGTTTGACTTTCAATGAAGTGTTTTACTGTAGAGGATAGAAAATTTAAGTTTGTCACAGTATTGTAGGTTTGCCTAGTGATGGGTTAAGACTTAAGAAGGGATGTTTAGTTCAATTAAGTTTGGACATTGGGTAGCCTGTTATTAAGAGTACGTGTGTTGTGAGATTGATGATCGGTGGAGTACGTTATGCGTACAAAAGTACATTTTATGTACGAAGTCCTTTTTCCAAGCTCTATGTCTTAGGTGCTGCTTGTACCAGGGTACTATTATGTTGTCGGGTACGAGTCCTACGCATACCAGAGTACTATAATGTGCTAGAAGTACTATCTAATACAAAGTCTTTTTGACTCTATTGTGTGTCGGTTACGAGAGCGTACGGGAGTACTCTATTAGTATTTCCCCATACTATTTATGTTGAAAGAGCTTTGGAGTTAGCGTTTCTTTTATGAAGTGATTGTACGAACATCATGTGTCAGCGTTTCCTTTCGTGGAGTACTTAAGGGAACTTCGTAGACTGCCTAATAAAGTGTATCGGTAATAGACCACTACTAGGTATGTTTGGTGTAATATTGTCGAATAGGGTGCGTCTGGGGGTGAAATACCTCATGATATTCAGACCACGCCTAGGCAAAGTTCGATGCTGGATAGGGAGAGTCTAGGGGTAAAACACCTCACGATATTCGAACCACGCCTAGGCATTGTTATCTAGATAACTACCCCTGACTTAATTGTCATGAGGTTCTTTCTTTTACGAACGAAGGTTCGTGGTGAAAATTATTCTAATCCCCTTATTTGATGTCTTTATTGATCCTCGTTTGCTTCCAGGGAATTTCCGAAGCAGCCTCGTCAGTTTGTTGTTCATATCGATTCCTTAGGCTAGATCTCGTAAGATCATTGTATAGGGTCAATATGTGGGGATCGACGGGATGGGATAGATTGTTTTAGAAATATGATCTATAAGTGTTAATAATATTAGTGGTTTTGCAGGATCGAGATATACATTATTATCACATTTCTTGAACTAAGTGTTCATTAGCTATTTGAACTTAGTGTTCACCAGTGATATTTGAACTAAGCGTTCACTAGATGTTTTGAACTATGTGTTCACCAGGGATATTTGAACTAAGTGTTCATTAGGTATTTTTGAACTAGGTGTGCATTAATTATTGTTAATTGCGTGTTCACCAGAGGTAATCTAAGAACCTTGGCAGCACTAAACTTTGTGCCAATTCCTTATGGCAATCCTTAGGAATGAAGAGGAGAAGGGTAATCAGTCCTTAAGGTAAATCTTTAAGAAATAAATGAAGATAATTGGGGTGGGTAATTGTATTGATTGTTTGATAATTGAATATATTAATTATATTATTGTTGGTTGAAAACCCTATATGCTCACCAGACTCCCAAGCCTGACCCTCTCAGTTTTCTTTGTATTACAGGTAATGGCACGAGAGCATAAGTTGGCTGTCATAATGAGAGATTTTGGATTATAGGCTAGTAGTTATGAATAACTATTGTAACGTCTACTTTGTTCTGTTTATGCTTTTAGTCTGTATTGAACATGACATTTCTTTAAAGAAATGCTTTGATAAATTCGTATCATATTTTTTTTGGGAACAAATTCCGCAACTGTTTTCTTTAAAACATTACTCTGAATTTAAAAACAAAGCATAAGCAAATCGGTCTTTTCTAACCGTGAAATTAGGGATGTCACAAAACATAGACTACATATGTAAATAACAAAACAAGACATGAAGATATTATGCTCCATCTTCTGAATCCCAGAGCGCGTACCTGTCTACTAGTTTACTGAGAATACAAGTTATTTTGAAAGAGTAGATCAGCATTTAAGCTGGTGAGTTCATAAGATTTTAGTGATGTATGTAAATTGTAAGTTCTTTTAGAAAAGTTTGTCTGTTCCTCCAGAAAATCCTATATTTCCTACTTCGATAAAAGATAAGTAAGAATGACTCTACAATCCTTTCTATGAGTACTAAATGGATACAAGTTATATATGTTGGATAAGGTGTCTAAGTCCATAACTATTTCTGGTGTGTACTTGACCCGACCCGACATGGTCCATTTGGGTTGCATGGCACCATGCAATTGGATAGACTAAATGAGAGAAATTACACTTGGAGATTATTAATATATTATAAGTTCTAATATATTAATAATATTATTTGATTAGTTTGATCAATAATTAATTTAAAATTAATTAAGTGATCAAAAGATAACTAATTAAATATATGGGTTGATTATGTAAATCATTCATATCTTGTATAGTGGGCTAAGAGGCTCCATGGATTATCAAGTTGGGTTCCACCCATGGGATGCTTCATGGATGCTCCATGGGAGTTACAAACCCATGGGTCATGGAAATGAAGAGTCATGACACATTAGGGTTTACATGGTGTAACCCTAGATGTGTCGACACTATATAAGAGTCCCATTCTCCACAAAATCGGCTACACATATGAAACAAGAGGGCTAGGCCGATTTCAAGAAGTGTGTATTATCTCAAAAGTCTTTCCAAGAGCATTTGGTGTTGTGTGAAGCATTTGAGGCATCACACTTGGGGTTCTAGGCTCACAAGGTTTCAAGGAACATAAGCAACAACAAGGTAAGTTATTCTATCTTTCATTAAAGTTAAAAATTGTTCCCCATGTATGCTAGATAGGAATATAACCTTGGAATTCAACTTTGCATGATAATTAGACAAACATAGATCCAAGGTTATTAGGGTTACATGTACACTTAGGAAGTGTTAGAATGCTCAAACCCCATCAGTGGTATCAGAGCCTAGGCTTGTTTGTTTGTTATTTGTGCTTAAAAGTTGAAAAAAGTCGAAAAGCTTGCTGTCTGCCTGATGAACTCGCCGAGTCCATGGGGAGACTCGTCGAGTTCACTTGTATCTTCAACCTACTCGCCGAGTAGGTTCATGCACTCAGCGAGTAGGAGCCACAGAGTGCAGATTTTCGACTTAAGTTGCTGGAAATGGACTAGAAACATTACCCTAAACCGTTTTGGTACTCGAAAACTTGTTTTAGACGGTGTAATGTCTTTTCTAATTCATTTACAACAACTAGTTATCAAAATTACAAAGTTTAAGTGTGATTTTGATTCATGAAAGTGTTCATATTCATGTTCTTGATCTTATGATGTTTAGATGATCATAGGAATTATTTGTAACCTATGTGGTAGATTAATTCTTGATCATAATGTGTTTTAATGGAGTCCATAACTTGTCCTCAAGTTATGGAAAACCAAAACTCACTTGGATTAAAACCATTAAAAGAACACAAGAGTTAGAAAAATGAAGAGTCTTCATTTTATTCTATTAAACTCATAAGTTACAAGAAATGAAAAGTTTTGAAAGTTTACAAAACTTGCCCTCAAGTTTTGGAACAAGTAAAGTCAAGTTAAAACTTTAGTTCCAACCCTTAGAATTTTAAAAGTTAAAATTCAACCCTTATACTTATATTATTATGATTTAATAATTATATATATATATATGTAACAGCCCGGAATTCCAAGTATTGTAATAATTATGTTTTGGGGTGTTTTAAGAGGGGACTCGGCGAGTTGGAGCCTAGACTCGCCGAGTAGGATCGCAGACCTGGTCGCGGGTTCGCGACTGGACTCGACGAGTCCAGATATGGACTCGGCGAGTCTGCGCTGTTTAGCGAAAACCCTAACCGTTCAGGTTTGGGACGTATAAAAAGGACTCATTGGCCGTCATTGTTCAGTTTACCCTTCTGAGAAGAACCCTAAATCGATTGTGTGCATCTGGAGCAAGGATTATAGGCCATTGTTGATTATAGAAGAGTGGTTGTGCAAGGAAAAGAAGGGATTGGCTAAAGGAGCAGCAAGGGAGTCACATTCTGAGGATTGGGGACACAGAGAATACATCATCCAGGTAAGAATTCGAGTATACTCTGCTATGTTGATGTGTTTATGGAATTAGGGTTTGTGGAACCCTTTTGTGATTAGATTGAATGCTACCCTAGTCCCCCAAACGATTGTGACTCTGTATTGGGACCTTTGGAGGTCCAGAATGTCCCATGCCTGTACATTTCGGGAATTGATGAAGGTTTTGGATTGGAATCCTTATGCCTTAGGTCAATATGTATGTTATGAATCATGGGGTGTATCATGAGCACCAAAATGAGGACCTTACGTGATGGACCAGTCTAGGAAGGCCAGGCCTATGAATGGTCGGAGCAGTTCTGCCATTAGAAAGCAGTTTGAGCGGTTGCATGGCATGGACTCGCCGAGTCCGATGAACAGACTCGGCGAGTAGCTTGAAGAATAACTGGGACTCGTCGAGTTCTTCTTCAGACTCGGCGAGTTGAGTCGGGGTGGCCCCGCGATTCTTCCAGGAGGAACTCGTCGAGTAAAAGGGGATACTCGACGTGTAGAAAGGGTGTCTTAAGGAATCGGTGAGTTAAGGGCGAGTGGACTCAGAGTTGTTGAACTCGGCGAGTCTTGGGGTGACTCGGCGAGTTAGATCGCGGGTTGAGTGAAGTTCTGAGTATGGGGACTCGGCGAGTCATAGGGTTGACTCGGCGAGTAGGGTCAGTCAGGGGTTGACTTTGACCTTGTCTTTGACCAAGGATTGACCAGTGGTTCCAGGGGTATTTTGGTAATTGTTGTTATTGTTTGAGTTCAGTGCATTGGTGACTGTCCAGAGGTGGAGATCGTATCAGTGATCGGAGCAGCTTGAGCTATCTGTTCAGTCGGCAGTTTCGAGGTGAGTTATCCTCACTATATCGCTAGGGTTTATGGCACCAATGCCAACCCTTTTATCGGATGGAAATCCGGGTAGTTGTTAGTTGTTATATGTTATGGGCCGGAAGGCAATACATGTTATGGGCCGGAAGGCATTACTATGTGGACCGGAAGGTCATGGCCTGGAAAGGCGTATGTATGCATTTAGTATGTTGACTGATTCATAGGGTAATGTTATGATAGTGACTGGCTAGACCGGTATCTTGTTAGAGTAATGCTATGATATGTAATTTGTTGATCGATTGTTGTCTATGAACTGCTATATGATTATTCGTTATGTTGTATATGCATTTTATGCTTATGGGCTGGAAGGCAATATATGTTATGGGCCGGAAGGCAATATGTCATGGGCCGGAAGGCAATATGTTATGGGCCGGAAGGCGATTATGTTGTGTGATGGACCGGAAGGTCGGCGTGGGTAGGACCGGAAGGTTTACCCAGCAGGGACGGAAGTCCCCTGAGACACATGGACCGGAAGGTCAGGGCCTGGAAAGGCGTATATGTGGTTGGTATTCTGGGGGTATCTCACTAAGCTTTCGGGCTTATAGTTGTGGTTTTATGTTTCAGGTTCTCAAGAGTCTGTGGCAAGGAAAAGGCGTGATCGTACCGTTTCACGCGTTGGTGTTTTATGATATGAACCTGGGAAATTACTCTGTTTAATAATGTATTGAAAACCTTTTTGCAACAATGTTAATAAAATGGGTGATTTTGAAAAGTTTTAATTGTTTTGAAATTTTGGATGTTACAAGTTGGTATCAGAGCCTTGGTTTGAGTGAATTGGGGAAACATTCGTGTGACTCCAGTCTCAAATCGAGGAGGATTTTAAAAAGAGAAATTAAAATGAGAAATTAAAATGGTTTTCAAATTTGGTAAAAGGAGGACGCGGAGGTACGATCAGCCGGAGCCATTAAGTAACCCCAAGATACCATACATGATATTTGTTTATTTGAGCTTGATAGAACAGCATGCTAGAGTTAGGCTAGGGATCTTCAGGAATTCATGATAATGTTGCCTGATATGTGATGCCTGTAGCCTAGGGTCCCTTATGGGATGTTCTCAGTGTTCCTCTAGTGGTGAGGGTTGATAGTTGTTATGCATGTTCCGTAGGGTATTGTGGTAGTACTTCATACAAATATGGGTAGGTGTGGAAGGTAGTATGGGCCCGTACTACTGAAAGCACAGGACCCATACGCGTATCAGGGAAACCATGGTCTCTAGGGTAGGGTTGCGAGAGTTGGATCCCAGGATTTTGCGAAGTGTCTGAGATTGGTAGGGTGTCTTCATTATGGAGATCTCGAGGCATGATGATAGTGGATCCGGATCAGGATCGGGAGCGGGAGAGCGAGTTCCGGATGAATCGGTGCCGTCGGAGCTTATCGATCGGACGAGCACGAGCGAGCGGGATGCGAGGATTCGCGAGATCCTACGTGATGAGGTTGCTGCATTGTTCCGGGCTGAGTTGTCGGAGTTGTTTGGGTCGATCAAGACCGCCATGATTGAGTATTTCGATGAGCGATATGCGGCTCTCGCAGAGACGGTTGCCGCGGCGGCTACAACGGCTGTAGCAGCGGCAAGGGGAGGAGCTAGTCGGGGTTTTCAGTATCGGGACTTCTATTATACGAAGCCTCCCACATTCGATAGGGTTCAGAACCCGATTGTTGCTATGAGATGGTTATCAGACGTGGAGGGGTATTTCTCCACGAGTTTATGCCCTGCTGATCAGAGGGTGAGGTGTGCTCTGAACCTGTTGAGGCTAGGAGCGAAGGATTGGTAGAGATTGACTACGGGGTCATTTTTTCCAATGTGCAAAGAGTTGCGGTTTCATGGGATCAACTCAGAGAGATGTTCAGTACTCGCTATATTCCGCGGGATGAAAAGGAGAGATTGGCTCGGGAATTCCTTGAGCTGAAGCAGGATTTGGAGTCGGTGACTGAGATCACCAGGATGTTTATTGAGAGGGCGATGTTTTGCCCTGAGTTCGCTTCGGAGCAGGCTCAGATGTCCTGATATCTGAGTATGCTCAAGAGGGATATCAGACAGTTCGTGTCTGCGCAGAGGTGTGAGACCTTGTTGGAGTTGCAGGAGGCCGCCATGTGGTGTGAGTTAGAGGTTGAGTTGCAGTTGCGTGAGCTGAGGCAGGCCCCGATGCAGTCGCAGTCGGCGCCGAAATGGTCCAGGACCGTAGATGTTAGAATGGGGGATCGAAGCGGCCACACTTGTGGGAAGTGTGGGAGGGGTTACACCGGAGCTTGCTGGTCCGGTGGTGCACGCCGCAAGTGCGGAAAGGAGGGGCACGGTGCACGGGATTGTCGGCAGTCAGTGCCAATTCGGGATTTGAGGATTTGTTATCAGTGTCGGCAGGATGGACATTTGAGGGTCAACTGTCCACAGCTTTCTGCAGGACCGGTGCAGGCTCTAGCACCGGCCACCTTGAGGAGTTCAGGAGGAGGACAGGATGGAGCGGAGCCCCAAGGGCTCAGGGTCGTGCTTATTGGCTTGCGGCAGAGGGAGACGGAGCAGTGCTGGAGGCAGCTGTGGGTATGATGCTTTCTTGAGGTCTTGATTGTCTTGCATTGATTGTGGCGTATTATTTTTGTTGGTATCTTGTGTGGATTTCGATGCGGTATTCGTTGTTTCGCGGGTTTGGCATGGTTATGGATTGGTGCTTCAGGTTTTCGCTTTGGCATTCGTTGTTCCCTGATGGTTTGGTATGGTTATAGTTTGGTGTTTTGGTGCCGGTAGCCTTGTGCGGTTTTCGATGTGGTATTCATCCTTTGGCAGGTTGTGGGTTTGGTTACGGGTTATTGTTGGGAATTCCATTGGTTATCGTTCGTGAGGGTTGTTAGTGGAGATGCGGCACTGGGTTGAATGTCGGGTAGCATCTGCAGTCGTAGAGTGGATAATTGAAAGACCGGATTCTTTTGAGTGGATTGATCAGGGAGGAGATGTGTTTTGCTGAGGGTTGCTTATGCTTGTGGGAAGCAGTCAGTGGGTAAATGTTCTCTTTGTGCAGGATTGTTCTGAAAGGTCGTTAATGACGATCGGTGGCAGTTAGTCAGTGCTTTAGTGGGGGAGAATTGGAGAATTCTCCGGGAGATCGATGAGTATGTGAGGGTGCTTAGCTGTTGGGATTCAGCAGTGTTTGTCAGCTCAGAGTATAGGCCGACGAGAGCGAGTGTCGGGTATGCGGGGCGGGATACAGACCTAGGGCATTTGATTTTGGAGGCCTGAGAGAAGGCCGTGATCAAGCTTGAGTAAGTTACCGGGGTTATGCGGTCAGAGTATTTGTATGCTTGAGGTACGTGATGGGTTGTACTGCATTAATCCCACGGGATTATGTTGTGCATGTTTCTAGAGCTGGAACCGGAAGGTTCCCAGAGTTAGAACCTGAGGGTTCGCAGAGTTTGGGTGTACGGACCCACAGGGATATAGCCTCGAGTGGCTAGTATGTGTTATGAGAGTCGGTCCAGTCATGCTGGAGACTCTGTTGGTATTGCTGGATCAGTTTGAGATTGCGGATTGTGTATATTGCAGTGTAATCGCATTGGAAGGTCTGGCCCCGGGTTAGTGATCTTGTTTAGCTGAGGCAGTGATTTTGATGAGTGGAGAGAGTACATGGGATTGAGAGCCCCTGCAATGAGAACCAGAGTATGTGAATAGCGGTTACGCAAAAAGGGTGGTGTCGCTTGGAGCGAGCACCGTGACACTGGTTGGAGTGGCATTATGGCCAAGAGGGTTCCTTGGAAAAGGAAAAGAGAAAGGTGTGTAACTCCGAAGGGGAGTGCAAGTTCATGAAAGTGAAAGTTGCGGAACAGAAGTTATGGTTAGAGTGTTTCGAGTATGGCTTTGAGCATCGTGTTCGCGGCAGCGAAGTAGGAACCCATCCGGTTTGGGGATGTCTGTTGAGGCTCAGAAGGGATGCAGGGGGAGAAAGAATCTTAAATTCTCAGTGTGATTCTGATCAGAGTGTAGGGTGGATGTAGTGGTTCATCTTGGGAGATGTTCGAGGATATCATCAGTGTATCGGGTCTTCCAACCTGCGGGTGTTGGGGCTAGTTCAGCATGTGTATGTGATGGCAAGAGGAGAACTGGTGAGAGTTGCTCTGAGAGTGAGGATGGATCTCTCGGTCGGTCCGGAATGGACAAAGTGGGCTTTGGATTGGGGATCCGGTGGTTCATGGTTCCTAACCCTTATGGGTCGAGTGATCGTTGAGATTTAGAGCAGAGTTGCATCTTGGGTAATTCTCGGTTACAGAGAGCGATGGACAGTACAGAGATCGGGCTTCAGTCGACAGAGCAGATTCAGCAGATGAGACAGAGGTTATTGACCGCCCAGAGCCGACAGGAAAGTTATGCAGACAGACGCCGGTCCGAGCTTGAGTTTCAGGTCGGTGACTTCGTACTCCTGAAGGCCTCTCCTTGGAGAGGAGTGATTCGATTCAAGAAGAGGGGCAAGTTGGGGCCCCGGTATATTGGGCCTTTTCATGTGATTGCGGGGGTAGGCCTGAGGGTCTACCGGTTGGAGTTGCCCACGGATTTGAGACAAATCCACGATATTTTTCATGTGTCGCAATTGAGGAAGTATATAGCCGATGAGTCGGCAGTGGTTCCATTAGAAGACATTCATGTGGATGCAAGCCTGAATTATGCCGAGAAGCCAGTGGTCATCAGAGAACGGAAGATCGAGGTTCTGAGGAATAAGGAGATGCCTCTGGTGTTAGTTCAGTGGCAGCACCGGAGGGGATCGGAAATGAACTGTGATCTGGAACGTGATATGTGGGAGCAGCATCCGGGGCTATTTTCAGAATGAGACTTCGAGGGCGAAGTCTAATCCTAGTGGGGGAGAATTGTAACAGCCCGGAATTCCAAGTATTGTAATAATTATGTTTTGGGGTGTTTTAAGAGGGGACTCGGCGAGTTGGAGCCTAGACTCGCCGAGTAGGATCGCAGACCTGGTCGCGGGTTCGCGACTGGACTCGACGAGTCCAGATATGGACTCGGCGAGTCTGCGCTGTTTAGCGAAAACCCTAACCGTTCAGGTTTGGGACGTATAAAAAGGACTCATTGGCCGTCATTGTTCAGTTTACCCTTCTGAGAAGAACCCTAAATCGATTGTGTGCATCTGGAGCAAGGATTATAGGCCATTGTTGATTATAGAAGAGTGGTTGTGCAAGGAAAAGAAGGGATTGGCTAAAGGAGCAGCAAGGGAGTCACATTCTGAGGATTGGGGACACAGAGAATACATCATCCAGGTAAGAATTCGAGTATACTCTGCTATGTTGATGTGTTTATGGAATTAGGGTTTGTGGAACCCTTTTGTGATTAGATTGAATGCTACCCTAGTCCCCCAAACGATTGTGACTCTGTATTGGGACCTTTGGAGGTCCAGAATGTCCCATGCCTGTACATTTCGGGAATTGATGAAGGTTTTGGATTGGAATCCTTATGCCTTAGGTCAATATGTATGTTATGAATCATGGGGTGTATCATGAGCACCAAAATGAGGACCTTACATGATGGACCAGTCTAGGAAGGCCAGGCCTATGAATGGTCGGAGCAGTTCTGCCATTAGAAAGCAGTTTGAGCGGTTGCATGGCATGGACTCGCCGAGTCCGATGAACAGACTCGGCGAGTAGCTTGAAGAATAAATGGGACTCATCGAGCTGTTCTTCAGACTCGGCGAGTTGAGTCGGGGTGGCCCCGCGATTCTTCCAGGAGGAACTCGTCGAGTAAAAGGGGATACTCGACGTGTAGAAAGGGTGTCTTAAGGAATCGGTGAGTTAAGGGCGAGTGGACTCAGAGTCGTTGAACTCGGCGAGTCTTAGGGTGACTCGGCGAGTTAGATCGCGGGTTGAGTGAAGTTCTGAGTATGGGGACTCGGCGAGTCATAGGGTTGACTCGGCGAGTAGGGTCAGTCAGGGGTTGACTTTGACCTTGTCTTTGACCAAGGATTGACCAGTGGTTCCAGGGGTATTTTGGTAATTGTTGTTATTGTTTGAGTTCAGTGCATTGGTGACTGTCCAGAGGTGGAGATCGTATCAGTGATCGGAGCAGCTTGAGCTATCTGTTCAGTCGGCAGTTTCGAGGTGAGTTATCCTCACTATATCGCTAGGGTTTATGGCACCAATGCCAACCCTTTTATCGGATGGAAATCCGGGTACTTGTTAGTTGTTATATGTTATGGGCCGGAAGGCAATACATGTTATGGGCCGGAAGGCATTACTATGTGGACCGGAAGGTCATGGCCTGGAAAGGCGTATGTATGCATTTAGTATGTTGACTGATTCATAGGGTAATGTTATGATAGTGACCGGCTAGACCGGTATCTTGTTGAGTAATGCTATGATATGTAATCTGTTGATCGATTGTTGTCTATGAACTGCTATATGATTATTCGTTATGTTGTATATGCATTTTATGCTTATGGGCCGGAAGGCAATATATGTTATGGGCCGGAAGGCAATATGTCATGGGCCGGAAGGCAATATGTTATGGGACGGAAGTCCCCTGAGACACATGGACCGGAAGGTCAGGGCCTGGAAAGGCGTATATGTGGTTGGTATTCTGGGGGTATCTCACTAAGCTTTCGGGCTTACAGTTGTGGTTTTATGTTTCAGGTTCTCAAGAGTCTGTGGCAAGGAAAAGGCGTGATCGTACCGTTTCACGCGTTGGTGTTTTATGATATGAACCTGGGAAATTACTCTGTTTAATAATGTATTGAAAACCTTTTTGCAACAATGTTAATAAAATGGGTGATTTTGAAAAGTTTTAATTGTTTTGAAATTTTGGATGTTACAATATATATATATATATATATATATATATATATATATATATATATATATATATATGTGTGTGTGTGTGTGTGTATAAGAACAAAGTCGTCTTACCGCTAGTACGCCTCATTCATGAAGCCGGTCTATAAGGTGGGTATAAGGTTGTTGCCTATAAAATGGCAACTTAATGGGTGTCCACTCTCACCCACCGCTTGCTTGTCTGGTGGAGGGTCGTTAGCCGAACAGGTAAGACAAGGCCTTATAAATTCTCATTAAAAGTATGATGAATATTATAAAGTAACTAAATGTTTTATTAAATTCCCAATCTTAGTTACTTTAGGAAAAATGTGAATAAGGTGCTAATCCATGAAATTACACTTTACACTTTGTTTAAGTCGTTGGTGGAGCGTGTGTGGTTAACCGGCACACTAACTTGGACTTAACAAGGTAGGTAAAGGGTGACTTAAGGTTTATTATAGTATCGGTGGAGCGTGTGTGGTTTACTGGCACATCGATTGAGTGATAAACTTTAAGGGTACCAAGTGATTTGCATGGTTACTTCACACCTCGTTTTGTGATCCTCGGTATCCCAGTCACAAAACTTGGAGGCCACACTCGAGATTGAAACATGCCTTTGAAAAGTTCATTGAATCTAAAAGAATCTAGGAATTTCTAAGAACCAATCAAAAACCTAATATTTAATATTTCGGTTTTCGTGGTGGAAATTGGTGAATCGTCATTCACCTACCTTTCGAATATGTTATAGCTTGGATTACGGCATACCTCTTCTAAGTTATAATATATTGTGATTGGATCCTAGCCTTAATATTACATTTGGGTGTTTTATTAAGGACTCTCTTAATATCTAAACTAATCTTGTTCTCTTCTTTCAGATGTCTTCAAACAATGCTGCTTCTGGCTCTAATCCTAATGGCTCCTTTACCCTTATGAACTTGTGTGGGAAAGTCACTTTTGATGGATCCAACTTCAATGAGTGGATCAGAAACATCAGGATGATTACCCGCTACGAGGACAAAGAATATGTCCTTGACAAGGAGCTTAAGGAGATTGATGAGACCACTGCAACTCCTCAGGAGATCGCTGACTTTCAGGCACATGAAAGAGATGCTACCAAAGTGGCGTGCATCATGTTAGCCACAATGACAGCGGAACTCCAAAAGTCCTATGAGGATTTCTACCCTTACGAAATGCACCAAGATCTGATGGAAAGATACCATCAAAGTGCACAACAAGAGAGGTATGAAATCATCTGCTCCATGATAACAACCATGATAAAGGACGGGGAATCCATCATGAGCCACATGCAGAAAATGCAAAGGTCTGTGGATCGATTGCTGAAGCTTAATGTGAACTTCCCTGAGGAGCTTGCAATATATATCATTTTGCACTCCTTACCATCCTACTATGATCAATTCCGCATGACATATCACATGAATAAGGAAGTGGTCACCCTCAGCAAACTTCAGGGACTTCTCAAGATCGAAGAAACAGGTCTTAAGGGGAAGTCGGTTGTTAACACTCCTACTCCAAACTCAACTCCGGTTTTGGCAATCGGGAAAAGTCGAGGGAGGAAGAGAAAGAGCTCTTCGAAGGGTACCAAGGCTCGGACCCTTGATGGCTCTTCTTCAAGTGGAACCAAGAAAGGTTTCGTCACTCCTTCTTCTGACCCAAAAGAGGCTGAATGCTTCTATTACCATGAAAAGGCTCATTAGAAGCGGAACTGCCCAAAGTACCAGCAAGATGTGAAGGATGGGAAAGTCAAACCCAACCATGCAGGTATTTACACTATCATTTCTAATAACTCACCCCATTCTAAATCTTGGGTCCTTGATACCAGTTATGGTATTCATATTTGTTGTGACTTGCAGGGACTAAGAAGAAGTGAGAATGTGGAGCAAGGAAGAATAAACTTGATCATGGGGAATAGGAAAGCTTCACCTGTCACCAAGATTGGAGTTTATACTTTATTGCTAAGTAGTGGGTTTAGTTTAGATTTGAATAAATGTTGTTATTCGCCAGGAATGGCAAGAAATATTATTTCCTTTCATGCTTTGTACAAACAAGGGTTTACCTTTTCATTTAATAATGAAGTTGGTTCTATTGATGCTTTCTTTAATAATGTTCTTTATTTTAAAGCATTACCCTGTGATGGTGTGTATGAAGCTGTATCTGTTGTAGATAACTTAGGAAATAATGTTTTGTGTATTGATTCTATTAATAATAATAACTTAGATAAAGCATCATTATGGCATTGTCGTCTTGGACATATAAGCAAGAAACGCATAGGCCAACTCCAAAAGGATAGAGTCTTGGAGTCGTTTGACCTAAAGTCAGATGATAGTTGCGAATCATGCTTACTTGGAAAAATGACAAAGTCACCCTTCACAGGCTCGTGTGAGAGGGATGAAGGTTTGTTGGACCTTGTACACACGGATGTGTGTGGACCATTCAAACATGCCACAATGGATGCTAATCGTTATTATTTGACTTTTACTGATGATTACAGTAGATATGGATATGTCTACTTAATCAAGCATAAGTCAGAGACTTTCGAGAGGTTTAAGGAATTTAAACAGGAAGTCGAGAATCAATTGGGCAGGAACATTAAGATGCTTCGATCCGATCGAGGTGGTGAGTATCTTAGTTCAGAGTTCCTCGACTATCTTAGGGAATGTGGGATTGTCTCACAATTGACACCTCCCAGGACACCTCAGTTGAATGGTGTGGCTGAGAGGCGTAATCGAACCTTGTTGGATATGGTTCGTTCCATGATGAGTCGAGCTTCGCTACCAATCTCATTCTGGGGGTATGCCTTAGAGATTGCCGCCCATATCCTTAATCTAGTCCCTACAAAGAAAGTTGCCAAAACTCCTCACGAGATGTGGACTAGTAAAGTACCTAAACTAGACCACATCAAGATTTGGGGTTGCGAAGCTTTCATGAGACGCTAGACTCATGATAAGCTTGAACCTTGAAGCAAGAGGTGTATTTTCATCGGCTACCCACAGCAATCCTTTGGTTACCTCTTCTACAGACCTAGTGAAAATGTGGTCTTTGTAGCTAGGAGGGCTTTCTTTAGAGAGAGAGAGAGAGAGAGAGAGAGAGAGAGAGAGAGAGAGAGAGTTCATAAGCCAAGGAAACAGTGGGAGGCAAGTTGGTCTTGAAGAAATTCAAGAGTCAAGCGGTGAAGGAACTTCAAACCCTAGCACTCAACCTGAGGAGGAAACTCCTGTTGAGCCAATTGACAAGTCTGTACCTCTGAGGCGTTCCACAAGGGTTAGGCATGCTCCTGAGCATTACTATGGATTCCATATTACTGCAGAAGGAGATACACTTATCAGTGATGAGACACTGATAGGTCTGGATGAACCTAACAGTTACGTGGAAGCCATGGCAGGCCCTGAGTCAGCCAAGTGGAAAGAGGCAATGGATAGCGAGATACAATCCATGTATGACAATCAAGTTTGGAACTTGGTTGAGAATGTACCAGGTCGTAAGACTGTAGGGTGCAAATGGATCTTCAAGAAGAAGACCGACATGGATGGTAATGTACACACTTATAAGGCTAGACTGGTGGCAAAGGGCTTCTCTCAAAATCCTGGAGTGGATTATGATGAGACCTTTTCTCCAGTAGCCAAGATTAAGTCTATTAGGGTTATGTTAGCCATAGCTACATTTCATGACTATGAGATTTGGCAAATGGATGTCAAAACCGCTTTCCTTAATGGAAAATTGGCTGAAGATGTTTACATGAGTCAGCCAGAAGGTTTTGTCAGCAACGAGTACCCTAATAGAGTGTGTAAGCTTAAGAAATCCATTTATGGATTGAAGCAAGCACCTCGCAGATGGAATCTGTGCTTTGATTAAAAGGTCAAGGAATTTGGCTTTTCTAGGAGTGAAGATGAATCTTGTATATATGTCAAGGCTAGTGGGAGTATAGTTAGCTTTTTGGTATTATATGTGGATGACATACTACTCATAGGAAATGACATCCCAACTCTACAGGAAGTTAAGTCCTGGCTTGGGAAGTGTTTCTCTATGAAGGACCTAGGAGAAGCTGCCTATATTCTAGGGATAAGGATCTTGAGAGATCGGAGTAAAAGACTAATTGGACTTAGTTAGAGTACCTACTTGGATAAGGTGCTGAAGAGATTCAGCATGCAGGATTCCAAGAAAGGGGAGTTACCTATCCAGAGTAACGCCAGATTGAGTAAGACACAAAGCCCTAGCACTGAGGCTGAGATAGCAGAAATGAATCGAATACCTTATGCTTCGGCTGTAGGATCGATCATGTATGCTATGATGTGTACTTGACCTGATGTAGCCTTTGCCCTAAGCATGGTTAGCAGGTATCAGGGGAACCCTAGCAAGGCACACTGGACAGCGGTAAAGAATATCCTCAAGTACCTACGGAGGACTAAGGACTGGGTCCTTACACTCGGTGGGAGTGATGACTTGAGAGTTGTAAGGTATAGTGATGCTAGCTTCCAAACTGATAGGGATAATTTCCGCTCTCAGTCGGGCTGGGTCTTTACCCTAAATGGAGGAGCAATTTCTTGGAAGAGTTCCAAGCAAGAGATAGTGGTTGATTCAACTTGTGAATCAGAGTATATTGCAGCTAGCGAGGCGACAAAGGAGGCGATATGGCTAAAGAACTTCATTGGAGACCTTGGAGTTGTACCAGCTATTAAAGAGCCAATGGAAATTTTCTGTGATAGTGAAAGCGTTGTTGCCTTAGCCAAGGAACCAAGGGATCACAGGAGATCCAGACACATCGACAGAAAATACCATTTTATCAGACATCGAATAGAAGAAGGACTCCTCGTGGCAAAGAGGGTATCATCGGATGAGAATCCGGCAGATCCCTTCACGAAGGGACTGACTCGGGTTAAGCATCTCCAGCATGCTCGGAGCATAGGGCTGAAGGATGATATTAGATTTAGTAGTTAGATAACCTCGAAATTTGTAAAGTGTAATTGACATTAGATGATGAATAAAAGGTGTTTTATTTATGAGTAAAGTGTTGCTATCTCTTGTCGATCGTTTACTATATTTCTTTTGCATGTTTTGACTTCCAGAATAATTTTTGTTTGGTATAACATATTATTCAAACCTCCACAGTCGGTCATATGTCGGAAGTAGGTATGAATCAAGACTGTCATGTTTGGTTGTAGATGTCTAAGGTGTTGGAAAAGGCTACAACAATCATGAGTGCTCATAAGTTCTGAGCATTGGACTCAACCCACGCTCACTGGAATCACTTCATGGAATTCTATCTCGAGTGATCGTGAGACAGTAATATCATATAAGTCTTCAAACCTAGAGATATGATTTGTTACTTACAAGTTGGTTATGCATTGATTGTATGAAAACGCATTGGTAACTCGATGTTATAAAATGTGCTTTTGTGTGTAATTCAATGAGTGGTAGAACAAGCATATAAGTCGAATTTTATCTGTTCCTTCTTGGATTAGAAGCTGATATCTGGGCCCCTCGATGATTTTGTTTTGACCTATGTACCGGGCCCGGTCAGAACTAAGTTGATGTGTTCAATTAAGTTCTTCGTCAAACAAATCGGAAATCGGGAAACAAACTGCTGGACAATAAGTAAGATATTGTTCCATGTATTTGTCCGGCTGATATCTAGAACGGAGGATTATATGATCTGTAACACCGAAAATTTTAGAATTTATTTTTCACAATTTATAAAAACATTTCTCTTTTAATTTCATAAAACATCAAGTTTCAAATTCCAATATGTATCATACAAATCCCAAGATCACATAATTATATCGAATTCCTCTACGTGTGTACAGATCAAGCCGGCGCCTTCCCACGGTCATCGCTAGTACCTGAAACAACAACACTAACATTGTAAGCACAAAGCTTAGTGAGTTCCCCAAAATACCACACATAAAACATATATTAGCCACTCGAGGCCATAACTCTATGGGTCCGTGCACCCAAGCTCTGTGAACCCTCAGGTTCTAACTCTGTGAACCTTCCGGTTCCAACTCTATAAACATGCACAGCATAAATCACATAGAAATAATGCAGTACAACACATAACATACACGTAACATACATGCACTAACACATAACTCTGATTACCGACTCAAGGTAAGGTATAGTGAGAAGACTCACCTCGCGTGTCTCGGTATCTCACGATCCCTGGAAATCCCTCGTGCTCGATCCTCCGAGCTCTAATCCTCCTATAACATCACAAGACTCTAATTAACACTTTTTATCTCTAAGGTTGACTACCCCTAAGAAGTCAACACAGGTCAACGGTCAACGGTCAACGGTCAACTTTGACCGGACTCGGCGAGTGCACACGGCAACTCGGCGAGTCTAGACGTTCTCACCAACTCTCTAGGATTCCCTTTCTACATGTCGAGTACTCCCCCTGACTCGACGAGTTCCACCTGGAAGAATCGCGGGACTACCCCGACTCAACTCGCCGAGTCTCAAGAACGACTCGGCGAGTCCCAGCTCGACTCAGACCACATGACAATCCTCTCTAACTCGCCCTGACTCACTGGGTCAACTCCTGACCCATCTGGACCACTCACTGGCCGGTCCAAGGCAATCTTCAAGCTACTCGCCGAGTCTGCTCATCGGACTCGGCGAGTCCATTCCATGCAATCACCCAAACTTGCTTCTAAGGTCAGATCTACTCCAACAATTCATAGATCTGGCCCTCCTAGACTGATTCATCACGTAAAGTCCTAGTCTTGATGCATTAACAACCTCTATATGACCAATTATGAAGAATCTTCAACAAATCTCACTACACAAGGTCATGGCCTCCATTGTTCTCTATAAAGCTTGAAGAATGAGGCTCTCTGGACCTCTATGGATCCAGATCCGAAGTCTCATCACTAGCATGGGACTATTTGGTCATCAAATCAACTCAACAAGGCCACAAGAAACTCTAAAATCGATTATACTTCACAAAACAGGAGATGAGTCGAAATCATACCTTTAGATTGAAGGGTCAAGCTTCAAATCCACCAAATAGCCGTCTTCTTTGCCTCCTCTTGGCTAGAGCCTCCTTCTTCTTTGCTAAACAACTCACAAATGTCAAGAAATGCCTCCTTTCACTCTCAAATCGCTAAAGCACTTTTAGGGTTTCTCTCTATGGACTGATGGATGCAAATGACGGCCATAAGGCCATTTAAATAGGTCCCGAACCCGAGAAATTAGGGTCTCATTAAACAGCGTGGACTCGCCGAGTCCATATCATGGACTCGCCGAGTCCGAATGAATCCCGTGCCCAGAATCGCGACCCTACTCGGCGAGTCTGAGCTCCAACTCGTCGAGTCCCTTCTCAAAACTCAAAATATTAAAACAATAAAATACCTGGAGATCCGGGCTGTTACAATTCTCCCCCACTAGGATTAGACTTCGCCCTCGAAGTCTCGCTCTAAAATAGCTCCGGATGCTGAGCCCGCATCTCGCGCTCCGGCTCCCAGGTCATCTCTGATCCCTTCCGGTGTTGCCACTGAACCAACACCAAAGGTACCTCCTTGTTCCTCAGAACCTTGATCTTCCGATCTCTGATGGCTACTGGTCTCTCGGCATAATTCAGGCTCGCATCCACCTGAATATCCTCTAATGGAACTACTGCCGACTCATCGGCAATACATTTCCTCAATTGCGACACATGAAAAGTGTCGTGGATTTGCCCCAACTCTGCTGGCAACTCCAAACGATAGGCTACCCGGCCTACCCTCGCAATCACACGAAATGGCCCAATATACCGGGGCCCCAACTTGCCCCTCTTCCTGAATCGAATCACTCCTTTCCAAGGAGAGACCTTCAGGAGAACGAAGTCGCCGACCTGAAACTCAAGCTCGGACCGGCGTCTGTCTGCATAACTCTTCTGTCGACTCTGGGCGGTCAATAACCTCTGTCTGACCTGCTGAATCTGCTCTGTCGTCCGAAGCACGATCTCGGTACTGCCCATCACTCTCTGCCCAACTTCTCCCCAGCAAATGGGGGTCCGACACCTCCTACCATACAACAGCTCAAAGGGTGGCATACCAATGCTCGAATGATGGTTGTTGTTGTAGGAAAACTCTGCCAAGGGTAGATACGCATCCCGGCTACCCCCGAAATCCAACACACATGCTCGAAGCATGTCCTCAAGCGTCTGAATCGTCCGCTCACTCTGACCGTCTGTCTGGGGATGATATGTTGTACTAAAATGCAATCTAGTACCCAACTCCTCATGAAATTTCTTCCAGAATCTGGAAGTAAAGCGCACATCACGGTCTGAAACAATCGAGATCGGCACCCCATGCCGAGATACCACTTCTCTCACATATAACTCTGCCAACTTCTCTGCTGAAGAACTCTCACTGATGGCAAGGAAGTGAGCGCTCTTCGTCAGCCTATCCACAATCACCCAAATTGCATCAACTCCTCTGGCAGTTCTCGGCAATTTGGTGATGAAATCCATAGTGATCTGTTCCCATTTCCATTCGGGAACCTCCAATGGCTGCAACTTGCCATGCGGTCTCCGGTGCTCGGCCTTAACCCTACGGCAGGTCAAGCACCTCTCAACAAACCATGCGACGTCCCTCTTCATACAGGGCCACCAATACTCTCTCCTCAAATCCAAATACATCTTTGTAGCCCCCGGATGGATCGAAAATTTCGACCGATGTGCCTCCTCCATCAAGGAAGTGCGCGAACCACCCACAAACGGTACCCAAATCCGACCCTGAAAAGTCATAAGCCCTCGCCCATCCGTAACGAATTCTGAAACCAAACCAACGACCCGTTCCCTCTTCTGCATCTCCGGCTGCACAGCCTCGGCCTGTGCCCCACGGATGGCATCCAATACCGGAGCTATCAGGGTCAATCTCAAACATACATCTCGTAATGGAGTGCTCTCCGCCCTGCGGCTCAACGCATCGGCCACCACGTTGGCCTTGCCCGGGTGGTACAGGATCTCACAATCATAATCCTTGACCACATCTAACCACCTCCTCTGATGCATGTTTAGATTGGGCTGATCCATCAAGTACTTCAAGCTCTTATGGTCCGTGTATATCGTACATCGAACCCCATATAAGTAGTGGCGCCAAATCTTGAGGGCGAACACTACTGCCCCCAACTCTAGATCATGCGTGGGATATCTCGTCTCATGAGGCTTCAACTGCCTCGATGCATATGCTATCACATGACCCCTCTGCATCAACACCGCACCCAACCCCAAAATCGATGCATCACAATATACTACAAAATCCTCCATCCCTTCCGGAAGGGCTAATACCGGGGCTTCGCACAACCTCTGGCGAAGTGTCTCAAAGGAGGTCTGCTGCTCGGGACCCCATGAGAATGCAACACCCTTCCGGGTCAACCTGGTGAGCGGCACTGCGATCTTGGAGAAATCCTTGATAAATCTCCGATAATACCCTGCTAATCCAAGGAAGCTCCTGATCTCAAAGGGTGACCTTGGCACCTCCCAACCCATCACCGCCTCAACCTTGGCCGGATCGACCAGAATCCCTTCCTGGTTAACGAGATGCCCTAGGAACTGGACCTCCCGTAACCAGAAATCACACTTGGAGAACTTTGCATAAAGCTTCTCCGATCTCAGTACCCCAAGGACCTCCCTCAAATGCTCCTCATGCTGCTCTCTAGATCTCGAATACACCAGAATATCATCGATAAATACAATCACCGACCGATCCAACATCGGCCTACATACCCTGTTCATGAGATCCATGAACACCGTCGGGGCATTAGTGAGCCCAAAAGGCATCACCACAAACTCATAATGCCCATAACGCGTCCTGAAAGCTGTCTTCTGGACGTCCTCATCTCGCACTCTCACCTGATGATATCCCGACCTCAAATCGATCTTGGAAAACCAAGATGCTCCCTGCAACTGATCAAATAAATCGTCGATCCTCGGCAACGGGTAACGGTTCTTGATCGTCAGCTTGTTCAACTCCCGGTAATCAATACACATCCGGTGTGAACCATCCTTCTTCTTGACGAACAGAATAGGTGCTCCCCACGGCGAGCTGCTCGGCCGAATAAATCCCTTTCCCAGCAACTCCTGAAGCTGCGAGGATAACTCTTGCATCTCTGGAGGTGCAAGACGATAAGGCACCTTAGCTATAGGCGCAGCCCCCGGAACCAAATCAATACCAAACTCCACTTGCCTCACAGGAGGTACTCCCGATAGCTCCTCGGGAAAGACATCTGGAAACTCACACACCACCGGTACCTCCCCGACTGAACTCGGTCTCTCGGAAGTCGCTCGCGTATCCATCACATACGCCACAAAACCCTTACAGCCCTGCTGTAGACACTGCCTCGCCCTAGCGGCCGAACAAAAGGCTGATCCCGAACGTGTACCCTCACCGTACACCGAAAGAACTCCCCCACTAGGGTCTCGTATAGTCACCAGCTGACGCTCACAGTCGATAATCGCGCCGAATCGGCTCAACCAGTCCATGCCCACAATGACACAAACATCACCCATCGCAATAGGAATCAGATCGATCGGAAACTCAATCCCGAAAATCTCTAACACACACCCCCGGAAAACCTCTGCGGCACAAATCACTCTATCATCAGCTATGGAGACTCTCAGAGGCCGACTCAGTGCCTCACGACTAGCACTGATATGCTGGCTAAAGGCCAAAGATACAAAAGACCGACTCGCACCCGAGTCAAATAACACTAAAGCAGGTACGGAATTCACAAGAAAGGTACCTACACATAACATAATATAAGCATAACACCATATATCAAAATAAATACACGAAAGGAAACATACCAGCCACAACATCGGGCGCGGCGCGGACCTCCTCCGCAGTCAGCTGGAAGGCTCTCCCTCGAGCTCTCGGCGTCTCGGCCTTCACAGGCCGACTCTCTGTAACTCTGGTGGCGGCAGGAGCAGACCCCTGAGGTGCTCCGCGCAACTGCGGACACTCGGCCTTCCGGTGTCCGGTCTGGTTGCAGTGAAATCACACTGCAAACCCCTTGGGGCAGTCCTTGGCCATGTGCCCCTCCTTGCCACATTTGTAGCAAGACCCTGCTCGGCAGACTCCGTCATGACCCTTGCCGCACTTTCCGCAAATGCGGCCCTTCTGGCTCCCTGGTCTGGGATCAGCAGGCTTGGCCCGCTTGGCGGCCGGCTGCGACAGCGCCGGTCGCCGATCCCTCCCCTGAGACTCTGCCTCCTCCCTGGCCTGGGTCTCAAGCTCAATCTCCCTCTTCCGGGCATTTGCCTGAAGCTCGGCAAATGTCCGGTACGAGGAGTTCGCAGCGAACTCCCGAATATCCCTCCTCAAGATGCTCAAGTAGCGGCTCATACGTGCCTGCTCAGTGGACACGTGCTCAGGGCAGAACATCGCCCTCTCGTGGAACATCCTTGTGATCGCTGTAACAGACTCAGTACCCTGCTTGAGGGTCAGAAACTCCTGTGCTAAACGCTCCCTCTCCACCTGGGGAACGTACTCATCCCGAAACATAGTGGTGAACCTCTCCCAGGTCACCGCAGAAAGCTCAGCAGGCGAATAATGCGCCGTCACAAACTTCCACCAGTCCTTCGCTCCCAAGCGAAGTTGGTTCAACGCGAACCGTACCTTCAAATGCTCAGGAGACGAGCAAGTGAAGAAACACCCCTCAATATCAGATATCCACCTCATAGCTGCCACCGGATCCTGAGTACCATCAAACTCTGGTGGTTTTGTGTTGCTGAACTCACGGAACAGCAACGCATCCCCACCCTGCGGCCTCGCAGCAGCAATCGCTACAGTAGCTGCTGCAGCAGCAGCCTCAGAAAGAGCGGCATAACGCTCATCAAACGTCTCAATCAATGTGGTCTTTATAGACCCAAACATCTCTGGTATCTCTGCCCTGATGGCCGCAGCCACCTCCTCCTGAATGATCCGGCGGATCTCCTCCTCACTGGTACCACTGCTCTCGGGCATCAAACGTGTCCTCACCATGATCTACCTCTGAAATACAAGATACAATAAATTAGAATCCACACGAGTATGCTCACACTCGACAACTCTTTTCTCCTTGATTCTTGGCATTCCAAAGATTCTGACTTGGGCTGCACACCGCTCCGGTGCTTCCAGTAGTACGGGCCCAATACTACTGTCCGCACCGCACCAGAATACACTCCAAGTCCTTCTCTTTGGATCCCAGGTCTCAAGTACTTTATCATGCATAGACTACTCTCTAATAGATCTCTCATAAGTCCCTTGCTGCTACCTACTCACTCTCAAGCATCTCATAGCAGCTCACCTCTCCCTAGGCTAAGGCATCACACATCAGGCCACTCTAGTCCTAATAGCAATACCTAGCCTACTCTAGCATGCGGATACATCATATCAATATCAATATCACATAATATAAAAAGGTATTTTGGGAAATCACCGTTCGGGCGCTGACTGATCGTACACACATCTCTTGCTCTGCGTTTTTCGAAAATCTTTTACTCTTTTTGAAAATACATCTCAAATCCTCAGTTTGAGTTCAAATACGCCCGAAGGTGTACTCGAATCCCTCAAACCAAGGCTCTGATACCAACTTGTAACACCGAAAATTTTAGAATTTATTTTTCACAATTTATAAAAACATTTCTCTTTTAATTTCATAAAACATCAAGTTTCAAATTCCAATATGTATCATACAAATCCCAAGATCACATAATTATATCGAATTCCTCTACGTGTGTACAGATCAAGCCGGCGCCTTCCCACGGTCATCGCTAGTACCTGAAACAACAACACTAACATTGTAAGCACAAAGCTTAGTGAGTTCCCCAAAATACCACACATAAAACACATATTAGCCACTCGAGGCCATAACTCTATGGGTCCGTGCACCCAAGCTCTGTGAACCCTCAGGTTCTAACTCTGTGAACCTTCCGGTTCCAACTCTATAAACATGCACAGCATAAATCACATAGAAATAATGCAGTACAACACATAACATACACGTAACATACATGCACTAACACATAACTCTGATTACCGACTCAAGGTAAGGTATAGTGAGAAGACTCACCTCGCGTGTCTCGGTATCTCACGATCCCTGGAAATCCCTCGTGCTCGATCCTCCGAGCTCTAATCCTCCTATAACATCACAAGACTCTAATTAACACTTTTTATCTCTAAGGTTGACTACCCCTAAGAAGTCAACACAGGTCAACGGTCAACTTTGACCGGACTCGGCGAGTGCACACGGCAACTCGGCGAGTCTAGACGTTCTCACCAACTCTCTAGGATTCCCTTTCTACATGTCGAGTACTCCCCCTGACTCGACGAGTTCCACCTGGAAGAATCGCGGGACTACCCCGACTCAACTCGCCGAGTCTCAAGAACGACTCGGCGAGTCCCAGCTCGACTCAGACCACATGACAATCCTCTCTAACTCGCCCTGACTCACTGGGTCAACTCCTGACCCATCTGGACCACTCACTGGCCGGTCCAAGGCAATCTTCAAGCTACTCGCCGAGTCTGCTCATCGGACTCGGCGAGTCCATTCCATGCAATCACCCAAACTTGCTTCTAAGGTCAGATCTACTCCAACAATTCATAGATCTGGCCCTCCTAGACTGATTCATCACGTAAAGTCCTAGTCTTGATGCATTAACAACCTCTATATGACCAATTATGAAGAATCTTCAACAAATCTCACTACACAAGGTCATGGCCTCCATTGTTCTCTATAAAGCTTGAAGAATGAGGCTCTCTGGACCTCTATGGATCCAGATCCGAAGTCTCATCACTAGCATGGGACTATTTGGTCATCAAATCAACTCAACAAGGCCACAAGAAACTCTAAAATCGATTATACTTCACAAAACAGGAGATGAGTCGAAATCATACCTTTAGATTGAAGGGTCAAGCTTCAAATCCACCAAATAGCCGTCTTCTTTGCCTCCTCTTGGCTAGAGCCTCCTTCTTCTTTGCTAAACAACTCACAAATGTCAAGAAATGCCTCCTTTCACTCTCAAATCGCTAAAGCACTTTTAGGGTTTCTCTCTATGGACTGATGGATGCAAATGACGGCCATAAGGCCATTTAAATAGGTCCCGAACCCGAGAAATTAGGGTTTCATTAAACAGCATGGACTCGCCGAGTCCATATCCTGGACTCGCCGAGTCCGAACGAATCCCGTGCCCAGAATCGCGACCCTACTCGGCGAGTCTGAGCTCCAACTCGCCGAGTCCCTTCTCAAAACTCAAAATATTAAAACAATAAAATACCTGGAGATCCGGGCTGTTACAATTCTCCCCCACTAGGATTAGACTTCGCCCTCGAAGTCTCGCTCTAAAATAGCTCCGGATGCTGAGCCCGCATCTCGCGCTCCGGCTCCCAGGTCATCTCTGATCCCTTCCGGTGTTGCCACTGAACCAACACCAAAGGTACCTCCTTGTTCCTCAGAACCTTGATCTTCCGATCTCTGATGGCTACTGGTCTCTCGGCATAATTCAGGCTCGCATCCACCTGAATATCCTCTAATGGAACTACTGCCGACTCATCGGCAATACATTTCCTCAATTGCGACACATGAAAAGTGTCGTGGATTTGCCCCAACTCTGCTGGCAACTCCAAACGATAGGCTACGCGGCCTACCCTCGCAATCACACGAAATGGCCCAATATACCGGGGCCCCAACTTGCCCCTCTTCCTGAATCGAATCACTCCTTTCCAAGGAGAGACCTTCAAGAGAACGAAGTTGCCGACCTGAAACTCAAGCTCGGACCGGCGTCTGTCTGCATAACTCTTCTGTCGACTCTGGGCGGTCAATAACCTCTGTCTGACCTGCTGAATCTGCTTTGTCGTCCGAAGCACGATCTCGGTACTGCCCATCACTCTCTGCCCAACTTCTCCCCAGCAAATGGGGGTCCGACACCTCCTACCATACAACAGCTCAAAGGGTGGCATACCAATGCTCGAATGATGGCTGTTGTTGTAGGAAAACTCTGCCAAGGGTAGATACGCATCCCAGCTACCCCCGAAATCCAACACACATGCTCGAAGCATGTCCTCAAGCGTCTGAATCGTCCGCTCACTCTGACCGTCTGTCTGGGGATGATATGCTGTACTAAAATGCAATCTAGTACCCAACTCCTCATGAAATTTCTTCCAGAATCTGGAAGTAAAGCGCACATCACGGTCTGAAACAATCGAGATCGGCACCCCATGCCGAGATACCACTTCTCTCACATATAACTCTGCCAACTTCTCT